>NC_036856.1:11649606-11664834 GCF_002910315.2 Salvelinus sp. IW2-2015 | reverse complement strand
TCCTGCTCTGCTCAGGGCTGACTGGGAGAGAGACATGGCTTCCTGCTCTGCTCTGAGCTGACTGTGGGAGAGAGACATGGCTTCCTGCTCTGCTCTGAGCTGACTGTGGGAGAGAGACACAGCTTCCTGCTCTGCTCAGGGACTGGTGGTTAGTCAGCACTCTCCATTCTATGCCTCTCTTTTGCTTTCTCTTGATCTCTCCCTCTCTTTCAGGCCTGACTGACACCCCACCCATCCTCCCTCTCTCTCTCTCTCTCTCTCTCTCTGTCTTTCCCTAGTTACGACAGAAGCCTGTAAAGAGACAGTGGAGGAGGACAGGAAATGTCTGTTAAATGAAAGATTGATGGAACAACAGCCAGCCAGCTAAAAGCCAATTGAATCCAACGCGACGATGACCGATTTTCCAGAAAGTGAATGCTGTCGCATAAATTGACCACAAAATGAATCATTGTGGATAATATATCGTTCCCTAACTTCTTGATGGGATTTTATGGATATCAGATCAACTGCCAGACAGTTTGAAAGAAAATACAAACCAGGCCGGAAAACGGATTGTTATTTCCTGGGTGAAGTAATGTCTATCTGGAGAATTCCTCCACACATTAACAAACATTCTATTCATGAGCGCAGGTCAGTTAGGTATGCAGGTCGGTTTGCGGCTGTAAAACAGGTCCAGATACAGACAGGCAGGCAGTTAGCAACAGAGCTAGCTTCCTGAACAGTTTAACGGCTGTAGTCAAAATATCAGCAGCATAGAAACACGATTACCAGGGGATTTACCACTAAAACAATGCGCAATAGTGTTGAGGTACTAGTTTATAATGGCGATCTAACATCAGACTTTCAAGTTTTTAAGTTTTTAATGTCACGTGCACAAGTACAGTGAAATGTCTTCGATTAAGATGTAGGTAAATCTCCCTCAGACAGAACTCTGTGGGTTTTAAAACATGCTTATCCATCTATACAGTATGTCCCTTCATGCGTCCGAAGGGAATTCATTCAGCCATGTGGAGGGAACCAGGCATTCTTCTGTGAGACGCATGACGATGGTAGATACTGGCATTCAACAACTGAAGTCTCTCAGGGTTGGATGGGAGAGGCATTTTGTTGTTGTTAGTTTCAGCTACACAGTCACTTATCTATGGACCAGGCCCATGTCATTATGGATTGTCGCTAATGAATACTCTGGAGACTTGAAAAGTACCACAAAGAAAAGTATGCAACACATTTACAATAAGCTGACATAACAGCTTACAGGCTCACCATATACAGTACGAGTACATTCCTGTTACACATGAAACGTTTTAGACTAAATGTAATGACTCTTTTTGAGAGAAAGGAAGTGGAATACGTTTCAAGGGGGTAAAAGGTAGAAAAGGAACAGGAAGCCAACCCTCTCCTTCCTCCTTCCCCTCTTTCTTTCTCCGTCAGTTCAGGGTCAGAGGAGAGTTCGCTCTCCCTCTTTCTCTCTTTCCCTAGCCATGCCCCTTCCTTAGTCACCCGTCATTCTCCGGCTGCCTGCACGCCTTATATGGTAAAACATACTCAAAAGAATGTTTGTGGTGCAGTGCCAGGAAGATGTTTGAGAGCAATCACACACACACACACACACACACACACACACACACACACACACACACACACAGAGATATAGAGGAGACACTCTGTGGTTGTGAGATTATTGAGCGGAACACCTGGGTTGCTGTTTCGTCTTCACATCTTAGCTCCTCTCTGTTAAAAGCTTCAACTCAATGGCATGATGCCTGTCAGACCTCCACTTTCAGTGACACAGCACCCACAAAAACACTTAAAGACTCAAACCACAATTAATGACTAGACCTTTCCCCGAACAGACATTGCACATGTTCTGTGATGTCATCGGAAACAGAACTGTATCGATTTAACTAAACTCCCCACCTACAATAACAGAGAGAGATGAGAGAGCGAGATAGAGAGAGGGATGAGACGAGAGAGATGGAAGAAGAGAAGGAGTGAGAGAGAGGGATGAGAAACGAGAGGGAAGAAAGAGAGATAAACAGAGAGGGAGAGCAGAGGGATGAGAGAGAGAGATGATATGGAAGTGAGAGAGGGTGAGAAAGAGGGAGAGAAAGAGAGATAAGAGAGGGATGAGAGAGAGTGAGAGAGATGAAGAAAGAGAGATGAGAGAGGATGAGAGAAGAGAGATGGTGAGCGTGATGAGAAAAGGGATGAAGAAAGAGAAGATAGAAGAGAGGAGACCAACATGGGTGCAGGAACAGTGATATTAGCACTGGTACATAGGGCTCTGGAGTAAAAAGTTATGCACTTGTAGGAGAATGTGTCCATTGTGTGGAGGCACTATGTAAGGGAATAGTGTTCATTGGGGAGCACTATTAGGCGATAGTGGTTCCATTGGGGAGGCAACTATGTAGGGGAATAGGTTGTTTCATTGGGGAGGCATATGCTAGGAGAATAGTGTTCCATTGGGGAGAGCACTGATGTAGGGAATTGTGGTGCATTGGGAGGCCACTATGTGGGAATAGTTGGTTCTCATTGGAGAGGCCACTTATGTAGGGAATAGTGTCCCATTGGGGAGGCACTATGTGGGAATAGTGTTCCATTGGTGAGGCACTATTTTTTATTTATTTTTTATTTATTTCACCTTTAATTTAACCAGGAGTAGCTAGTTGGAGAACGATAGTACTTGCTCATTATGCAACTGGCGCCCTGGCCATGTATAAAGCGTAGCAGATGGAACAAGCAACCACACAGAGTTGGCTTTAGGGATGAATACAGTGAGATAACACCGTGCTGAGCGCGATGCTTGCAGGGGGTAGGTCAGCATCGTGACATGAACTAGATTAAGGCGGCGAACTTTTACGTAGCAATAGCCTTGTAGATAGACCACTGGAGCCCAGTTGGGTCTGACGACGAACCATGGTAGCGAGGGCAGCCGACTAGGCATACGTGTGCAGGGTGGGTTCGTATAAGGTAGCTTTAGATAACAAACGAAATGGCACTGTATGATAAACCTGCAGTCCAGTTTGCTGAGTAGAGTATTGGAGCTATTTTAGCAGATGAACAAATTCGCTCAGAAATGTCGAGGATCGGTAGGGATAGGTTCAGTTTTACTAGGGTAAGTTTGGCGGCGTGAGTGAAGGAGGCGTTTGTTTGCGAATAAGAAAAGGCCGATTCTATAGCTTTGATTTGGATTGGGATGTTTGATCTGAGTCTGGAAGGAGAGTTGCAGTCCTCAGCCAGACCCTAGGTATTATAGTGTCCCATATTCTAGGTCGGAACCGTCCGGGTGAGTGATGCTAGTCGAGGCGTGCCGGTGTGCCAGGCAGCGAACGGTTGAAAGCAGCATTTGGTTTTACTAGCGTTAAGAGCAGTTTGGAGGCCAATCGGAAGGAGTGTTGTATGGCATGAAGCTCGTTTGAGTTAGATAGCACAGTGTCAAGGAAGGGCAGGAAGTATACTAGAAATGGTGTCGTTCTGCGTAGAGGTGGGATCAGGGAATCGCCGCAGCAAGAGCAAACATCATTGATGTATACAGAGAAAAGAGTCGGCACGAGAATTGAACGCCTGTGGTCCCCCATAGAGACTGCCAGAGGACCGGACAACATTGCCCTCCGATTTGGACACGACTGAACTCTGTCTGCAAAGTAGTTTGTGAACAGGGCAAGGCAGTCATTGAAAAAGCCGAGGCTACTGAGTCTGCCGATTCAGAATATGGTAGATTGACAGAGTCGTAAGCCTGGCCAGTCGATGAAGACGGCTTGCACAGTAATGTCTTTTTATCGATGGCGGTTATGATATCGTTTAGTAGACCTTGAGCGAGTGGCTGAGGTGCACCTGAACCGGCTTCGGAAAAACCGGATTTGCACAGCGGAGCAAGGAAGTGGGATTCGAGATGTGTCAGTGAAATTCTGTTTGTTGCTTGGAATCTGGTCGAAAAGACCTTAGATATGGCGGGCAGGATGGACATATAGGTCCTGTAACCGTTTGGGTCCAGGGTGTCTCTCCTTTGGGAAGAGGGGGGATGGACCGCGGCAGCTTTCCAATCCTTGGGTATCTTCAGTTATTGAACGGAAGGAGAGGTTGTGAACAGGCTGTGATAGGGGGTGCGACATGGCGCGGACAGTTCTCAGAACAGGGGGTCAGATTGTCTAAGCCCAGCTGATTTGGTATGGTGTGCCTAGGTTTTTCCAGCTTTTTCAGAAGCATCTGCTATTGGATTTGGGTAAGAGGAGAAGCTGGGGAGGCTTGTGGCAGTAGGCAGCGGGGGGGGGGCGGGGCTGTTGCCAAGGTTGGGAGTCGCAAGGGAGAAGGCAATTGGCAGCCATTGAGAAATGCTTTGTTGGAAGTCATTTCGATTATCAGCGGATATATCGGGTGGGACCCGTAGTTACCTAGCCTCTGTCGCAGTGGGCACGCTGTGGAGGAGGTGCTTTGTTCTCCCATGACTTTACAGAATCCAAAATCTTTTTGGAGTTAGGCTACAGGATGCAAATTTCTGCTTGAAGAAAGCTGGCCTTTGCTTTCTGACTGATGCGTGTATTGGTTCCTGACTTCCCTGATACACGTTGCATATCAGCGGGGCCTCTTTGATGCTATTGCTAGTTCGCACAGGACTGTTTTTGTGCTGGTCGATGGGCAGTGCCAGGTCTGGAGTGAACTCAGGGCTAATATCTGTTCTTGTTCTGCATATTTTTGAACGGGCATGCTTGTTCTATTATGGTGAGGAAGTACATGTTAAAGAATGACCAGAGCATCCTCAAACTGACGGGATGAGGTCAATATCCTTCCAGGGTACGGGCCAGGTCGATTAGCAGAGAGGTCCTGGCTCGCGAAGTGTTTTTTGTTGAGCCTCTTTTGACAGTGATGAGTGGTGGTCGTTGACCGCGGACCCTCTTCGCGTTGCCGGATACAGGCGAATGCAAGGCAGTGGATGCGTCTGAAGCCTGGCTTGATTGAAGACAGCAGAGGTTGTATTTGGCAGTGGCAGGTATGGTTCCAGAATGTATTTTAGGGTGCCATCGTTTAACGGATAGTTATGGGTTGGTTACCTGGTCGGTCCTATGATGATTTGTGTGGAGATATAAGAGGGCATGCAAGCTTGGATTGCTAGGCTGCCGGAGGTCGCTTAAGCATATCCCAGTTTTAGTCCCCTAACAGACAACTCGAAGCTTAGATGGTGGACTGTGATCAAATTCAAGTGGTGTCCAGGAGCGAAGCTTGCATGCATAGGAAGAGCTGTGGGAGGGTGGGGGGTTCCGGGGTAAGCTGCATGGGGCCGCGACCAAAAGTGAGCAGTACACATCATATTTCGGAGGATTCATTCTTTAAAAATTAAGAAGTTTCGAATGTTGGGCATAGACCCTGGAAAGGTAATGACAGAACTTTGCAGGCTATCTCTGCAGTAGATTGCAACTCCCTTCCCCACACCTTGTTCAGTCATTTGGTCGTGAATCGTTGCACGGAAAATTGTCTGGTCTAATTTGCTCGGCTCCGAGACACTTCAGAAATCTTGTCTGGCTGGAGACGTATTATGCCTATGGATCAGTTCGGACATCGGCAAGGACATCAGGGTTGGCGAGTGTCGCCTGAAAGCAGTCGAGATAAAGGCAAAACTGTGGAAGGAAGGCTTCTGATGTTACATGCATGGGCAATGGCTTTTCGAATACAGAAGTCCCAATTAATGAGTGTGTTTGCAGGGGGACTGCAGGCGCCTTGGCTTTACCATCACCAACAATCAAGCCTGAGAGGACACCTAGGCAGGGAGGTGAGTTATAGGAATGAGGGGTCGCATAAAGGCTTATCAAGACTGGTCGCCTAGATCGAGCGTGGGGACAAGAAGTAAAGGAGACGCCCGATTGTATTAGGAGTGCGTGGTAGAATAGATTTCTGGGCATAATGTGCAACAGGACAGGCGTATGGTGGGGCGTAGGTACGCGGAGGCAAACTCAGGCAGATTGATGATAATAAGAAGGGTATCTGGACATGCTGGTCTCAAATGGGTGTGAGGTACCGATGTGTGGGGGGTGGGGACCAGGAGGTATCAGAGGTACGGGAACGATTAGCTATACTTACGACAGAGGCTCATTGCAAACCCAAATAATGACTATGACTATAGACCTATGCACTGAACAAGCCATATATGGGCAAGGCATATAATTGATAGCATTATATTTGAACAAGAGACATTACATTAAGGCAAAAGTGGATTGCATCTTTTGATTAGAGAGGAGAGCTGCTAAACACAAGGTAACACTAAGCAGGCATGCAAATCTAAACACGGATGACTAATCTAAACGTCGCCAACACACGATTCTAAACATGAATGGCGACGATCTACAGAGATGCAGAAGGGTTCATATTCAAACATAACCACCACAAGGATTGCCCTTGATGTCTAAAGCAGCAAGGCTTCTATCGGGTATTAAAATACACAAATATAAAAAATGGAGTACCTGTGAAGGTTGCCTGATAAAATGGTACTCAGTTTCATTTTGCAATGCACTACTGTCTTAATATGTAAGGTGATAAAGTATGATCAATAGTGTGCCGGGCGAATCATCGAGCTTTAGAGAATGAGCGACGCTCGGAGAAAGAGCTCGTCCTATGATGTTAGCTCCATTGGCGCGATGGTCTACCATAGACTGTTTGTGAGCCCGGCGGGGTGGGTCTCGTCGAAGTCGGGAAGTGTGGGTCTGGTGTGATGACGTTGGTTGGCGTTGGTTGTGTGGACTAGAGGAAGTCGTAGGTCCGAGTGAATGTGCTGATTGGCTGTGTAAAGAGGAGGTGTTTGATGATTTGGTAGTTGTGGTTTGCTAACTGTTGTGGGTGGTGCTATGTTCCTGTTGGGCAGTGTGGGTTAAGTCGTGCGCTTGGAGTGCTGAGCCATATGTGAGCGTGTGTGAGAGGTCTGGAGCAGGTCGAGCTCAGTGAGATTTTATGATGCGGAACAGGAATCCGGCGTTGGCGGTATGCTCTGGGAGAGATGTACGCACTTCACAGTCCGATAAGACTCCTATAACATTAAACCCTTGTAGCAGTAATATCTAGAGCTAATTAACAGGGCTAGGTGTCTGTGACCGTTAAAAGTGTTGATAGCACCTCCCACTCTAGCACAGTGAACTATAAGACAGAATTACTATTGCTTCTAGAAGCTCAGTGTTATTGAGTCATGAACAAAGAATTGATGAGTTAGAACCGTGCATTGCCACACAGAGTTGTGTCAGAAGTAGTATAGGCGCCATAAAGTATGAGCTACGAGGATAGTGCCGTGAGTGCTCATAGTACATAGAACTGAGCGTGTCTATGTCATTACATTATCTGATGACACGTGGGTTGCCCTTGCTCAGCTAGCCACCTCTTCGGTTTTGCGTGCCATAAGCTAAGCAACTGTGTATGTGATTACACGGGATTAGTTAAAAGTTGTTGGACTGCCAGAGCGGGGTTAGCCAGCTCTAGTGATTTTAATAACAAATCACGGTGATGTGGTAGACGCATGGTAAGCGTCCTATATGATTGCTAATCTTGGCTTTTGAACCGCGCTTATGATGTATGTACAGGTTACTATGGGCCCTTAGATAGAGCTAACATGTAAGAGGAGAAGCGCTGTGTGTGCCCGCACGAGAGGGTGAGAGGACGGTCGGCTCACTGATATGGCGCCTTAACTGTACTAGTCTACACTTCAGTTCGTCTGAGCTCGTCCGATAGAACGTCTGATCTGTGAGGTTAGGCAGAATATATTCAAGAGATAAAAATGTACCACTAATTACATAGCTGGATCGTTGGCAAAGCTACTTGAGATGAGGGAGGATTGTTAATGCGCCATTTTATTCTATGCTGTCGCTCTTAGAGGTGGTAGGCGAGCGTTAATGGTCTAAGCTTGATTCTTTTCAGCCGCACATGTGGAACTAAAAAGGGACGGAGGGAGGATAGTTCAGCACGCTATTTCACGGACGGCCAGCACTCATGACTGTCCGAGTCGTCGCATTACCGTCAACCACCCCATCCATTTGGATATTTGAGACTAGGACTGTAAGGAAACTCGCATCGTGACATAGCACATACATGGACAAGGACACTCGAGAGGTAGGGGAGAAGTAATATAGATAGTAACCAATATGTAGAGAAGGATATGATAGATTATGGGATATGCGGTATACTTTTTCAATGTTGGGGGTGCAGGCCTTGCTGCTGTGTGGGGTTTATCCTACCCAAGTGATTTCCATTGTGTGTTGAGACTGACATTTTGTATAGGGATGCAAGACGAGTCCTCGAGAGTATGCGACTCTTACTGCAGTGCGGCAGTGTTCTTGGAGCACAGATTCTCTAGATAAGCGCAGTAGATGAGCGTTTTCATAATTAGCTGTGGGGCAGTCAGAGCGCAAAGCAATGCTGATGGAGATTATTAAGAGCGTTCCCAACCTTGTGGGCACCTAATATCAGTAGCCCGCAGTTATATAAGAGCTTCCTGGATCTTTTGAGGCCTATGGAGGCCAAGACTATGTAAAGAGAAAAATCGTCCATAATTTGAGCGATTTTCTTATCATCCGGCGGGACGCAAAAACTAATATGTTAATTATCGGGGGGTAGTATTTTAGTCCTCAGATAAGGGCTATTTTATGGAATTTCAGGGAGATGACGTGAGCGAGAGTCGTGTAGGGATAGTGTGCCAACCTTTTATATACGGTGGTCAACCTAGAACCTGTAATGGGATATTAACATTAACTACTCGAGAGTGGGGGCATGAGAGTCAGACGTAGGCGAAAGTCCAAAGGGGGTTTCTGAGAATAGTCACGTGGTACCAAGGCACTAGCCGCTTGACATTGGGCGGACAGAAGGCACCATAACGGTGTGACCGAGAGTAAGTGTCCATGCTCATAATTTAGGTTGATTAAATAGCCCTATGTGGGGAATTGCGAAGTAGGCTCGTGGTCTGCGAGTTGAGCCTGAGGCACTGCTGATTGGATGTATCCTCATCTCCACTCACATGCGGATTGTATGCCTTGGTACAATGTTAGAGACATCTTATAAGGCAATGTATGATGGTCATTATTTGTTTGAAGAACACTACTCTGATAAGTATGGATATGGGTCGAGATAGTATAGTCAGCTGCTTTGGGTTCTGGTTTTGAATAAGTCTAGCGGAAAAGAGCGTCTGCTCTGCATACAAGTAAATGAGGGGATCTCGCGAGAGATATAAAATGTATGAGGTCGTGGTGGCTGGGCTGGTAGCTCAAGCAGGTGTTCCTGAAGTTCCTATTGAGGCCAGCAGCGAGGTAGGCTACAAGGAGTGTACAACTACCGCCTTTGCACGCCTCTAAGTGTCAATGTCTTGGCGAATGGTGGTAATCGAAATTGTCCGACCTGAGGGCACGCCACCATCCAATACCGACGACACATGCTATTCCCATGGGATCACTGGTACAGTGTGAGTGAGGTGCGACTTTGGCAAAAAGAAAGGTGCGTAGAGAGAAATGTCATATTATAAGTTTTGCAAATTCCCCTGGCTATTGCTCAGAATTACATAATTGTTGCCCATTGAAAAAGGCTCTGCGAATAGTTGATGATAACAGGTATCTTGAAGTCCTATATTGACAGCATAAAGAAAAGCCAGTCGCAGTGCAAAGGGAGGGAGATTACCGAGCCTCGTGTGATGCCCCGGCGCGGCCAAAGGAGTGAGCACCCTGGACCACTCCGCGAGAAGCGGTCCGGTAGAGAGAGCGGGCCAAGGAAGGGAGATACCACTCGTGAGTGCCAAAGCGGGGACAAAGAGGAGAGCCGAAGATAAGAACCGCAGCGTGTGATGCTCAAAGCGGAGAGGCGCCCCAACCGGGAGGAGAAGATGAGTCCACTGTTGTTGCAAGAGCGGGGACAAAGGGAAGGAAGAATACCACTGGGTGCAGAGCGGGGAGAAAGGGAGGGAAGATCACCGACTGTGTGCAGAGCGGCATGGACAAAGGGAGGGCCGAATACCACTGTGTGATTGATGAGCAGAGCTTCCCCGTGGCGACAGAGCCAGGGAGGGTGAGGATATAGCTCGACTTGTGGTTGCAGGTTAGCGGTGTGGTACATGAAAGGAGGTGAGAGTCCTACTTGTGGTGCAAGAGCTGGGTGTACAGGAAGGGAGGGAGGATACCACTTGGTGAAGAGGAGGAGCGACGAAAGAGGGAGGGAGGGTAGACACGCCCGACAGGTGCAGAGGCGGGAGAAAGAAGGGAGGGAGAATAAGGGAAATGAAGGTGACAGAGCGGGGACAAAGGGAGAGGGGACGAACCAACTGAGAGAGAAGTGCAAGGCAGCGGAGGGACAGAGAAGGAGAGAAGTGGACCACAGTGATGGTGCAGGAGAGCGGGGGGAGCAAGGAGAGAAGAAGGAGCGAGATACGAGATGTGGTGCAGAAGAGCGGGGGAGGGGAGCGAGAGGAGAGGAGGAAGATACGGGACTGGTAAGGAGGCAGAGCGGGGACAAAGGGAGGGGGCATGGAACCACAATCGCATGGTGGAACGAAGAGCAGGGGAGACAGAGAGGGACACCCGAGAGAGGCCGGAGGGAGGGAGAGAAAGACAACCAGACTGGTGACGAGAGACGAGGAGAGCGCACGAGGCGAAGAGGAGAGGAGGAATAGAGACGACAGCATGGGGCAGAAAAAGCGGGGCAGCAAAGGGAGGAGAGGATACGCGAACGTAGAGAGATGAGCAGCAGAGTCGGAGAATGCGGACGGAGCGGGAGGATGACACATCATGGATGACAGACAGCAAGGAGCGAGAGAGAGGGGAGTACGACCCTTAGGAGAGAGTGAGCTGGCGAGAGGCGGGAGGAGGCACAGAAGGAGAGAGAGAGAGATCAACCGAAAGAGAGAGGGAGGATAGAAAGAAAGACGAGAGAGGGAAGCGACCAGAGAGAGACAGAAGAGAGAGAAGAGGAGGGGAGGAGAGATATTGACAGAACTCCAGAAGTGGTCTGTGCTATCGAGAGACTGGCAAAAGGGACCATAGAGGAAGCGAGATACCCTACTGATGCTGAATTAAGGATCAGTGGACGCTGGGGAGAACAAAGAGGAGGCTTGGAATGTAGAGTTTATTACCGAACCTCAAGGGTCACCTGTAGTCGGGGGACAAATGGTGGGGGCTAGGAGTGACCAGTGAAGCAATCCTAAGAATCACAAAAATGGGACAAACCCAATCTGAGCAACGCCTGCAGGGCGAGGATAAGTGGATGGTGAGGATACACCAAAACTATGAGCTGCTGGTCGAGTGAGTACCGAGAGGACGTAAGAGAGGCAGCGGAAATTAACACACTTGGCTTGGTGCCAGAAGCAGAGAGATCATAAGGGGCACGCCGGATGAATCACCCCAATCTGTGTGCAGAGCCGAGTGCGAAGACCAACCCAGGAGAGGAGAGATATCCGCTCTAACATTTCTACAACTAAGTAGGTAGAGCGGACGTGGTCACACACAGACTCACCCTAATAAAGCTATTCGCAGAGAAGGTCTGGAACAGAGAAAGGAGAGGAGCATATCCGAGAGACGTGCCTGTGCCAGACTGGTTCCTGGTGGCATCTCAGAAACGGACAAGACACAGGAGCACTCATATCAAGCACGCCGCTGCTAGCGAGACAGCCAGCGGAACAACGGTACAGAGCAGGAACAGGAGTAGATACGACTGAGAGTGCTCCAGAACGATAACAGACTGGATAGAACACATTGGAAGAATTTTAAAAAAAAGGAGGGAGATTAGCAGCAAAACCTAGAACTTGGCTGTAGCATGGGCCACGCAGGAGCACAGAGAGTGGGAAGAGGCAAGAGTAGGCCGCACACTGTGATACAGCCAGCGTGGGACAGAAAGCGCGCAGAGCAGATAGAGAACCCACTCTTGGACTATGGCAGTAACGAGACGGTGGGACTGGAAGGAAGGCGAGTGAGACTTACCATGGAACTGAGGCCTGTGCAGAGCGAGGGAGGAACAGACCTAGCGCCAGATACACCACTAGAGATGTAGCAGAGGCCTCAGGGGGCACAAAAGGAAGGATGAGTACCACCTACGTGGATGCAGTAGCGGGAGGTGGAAAATGAAGGCATCATTATATGGTGAGAGAGCGCATCTGCAGCATTGTACTACCAGAGTCTGAGCTAAATAACATCAAGCTTGTTCAATATAGGCCTAATTTCCTCAGAATTACAAGACACGATAGAGCAATGTTCGCGCTACATACTGAGCGCACTCGCATTTGTCTAGTTGGAGTTATTATAGTAGTCCTCAGTTTAGCGGGGGTGTCGCTTGAAGATCATTCAGCTACAGCAACACATGAGTAAAACATAACACATTAACAGAAAATGGATAATGACAGAATATAATTGTTAAGACTGCATACGTGACAACGGAGTATTATCACCTGACAATAAAACTACGGGTTTGTAGGAGGTTGTGTTCCCATCTAAAATGCTAGGCAGCAATTCGTGCTCTAAGCACACCCTATACGAATGTGAAGGAGCGAAAGACATATGCCGAGAAATATCAGGGAACACCACAATGCTAAAACGCACACAAGCTTCACACCCATATGATCAGGTACAACACCACTAACTGCACGTATGATGGTAGTTCTAATTATCAATTTCCTATAGTGTTCTAAGCAGTACCAGCTCGATGTGTTGTTATACTAGTTTAGATTTGTTATGGAGTCGGGTTTTGGACCGCTTGCCAGCTTGATGAACACTATGCGTAACAATCCCTTTTACCGTAACCTTAATTTTATCAATTCATCTGATTCCACATGTCATATGTCTACTTCATCAACTACGACTTGCCATTGCCGCCCGCTAGCACACTCCACTAAGATACTAATGCCTATGGTGATATGAGCCTTGAATTGCGCAACACATTGACGAGGAGACAGTGATGACGAGTAGCGACGCGGTACCGGCGAGTACGTGAGCACAACCACAGGTAAGGAGAGTAGAGAGAGCCCGGAGCAAGATAAGTACGACCGCGTACACGATGAGACAAGACACAGTGAGGATGATGACGAAGACTCACTGCCGCTACTTGACAGTAGCGACGCTGCACGGACAGGAGAGAGACTCTCCTCCGCTTTGTTATCCCTTGCCCAGGCTGACACGATCCAGTTGCCGCTAATCCCATTCCCTCCTATATGCAATGTTCGCAACTATAACTTCCGAGTCTAGGTCATGGCATCACATATGGATACACAAAGAGCATAGGTGCTTCACAGCAATACTTTCGCACCATTTGTTTGCACCCCTCAGCTAGAGACCCAGAAGACTGAGAATAGATAAACACCCACAACACCCTCTCCCTGTTTGGTACTACTCCCGCTCTGCACACTAGTGGATCAAAACCATTCTGGCCCTACTCCTATTTAGAATCTCAGCCTGACTATTCTTGACTACACATGGTATCTTCCCTCCCTTTTTGCCTCCAGGCATCTGGCTACACATGGGCCCGCACCAGTGATGTAGCCAGACACCCCAAGTAAACATTCTGGTTTGAGTGACGTCTGGTAAATCCTTCAATCGTTCTGTGCGCCTCTACGCTTACTGTCACACGAGTGGTATCATCCCCATCCGCGTCTGCTCCTCTCGAGCTCTGCGTAGCAACGAATGAGGTGCGTGGTTATCCATCTGTATAACCTCTCACCCATTGACCCCCGCCAATAGCCACCACCAAACACTAAGTGGTTAGATATCCACCAATCATTTTACAAATACGTTACACCCAACTCCTATGTACTCACACAACATTCGACTTGAAACCCTTAACATGCACATATTATAAGATCAGCGAGGACTAGTGTACTGGAATCAGGTTACTCATCCTGGCGGACGCCAGCTTCTGTACCTAACACCCGCATTAACAACTACATGGCTTCTAGAAGAGTTACAGACGCATTGCATGCTCGTGGAGCAGTACGATGCTCTTAGCTCTCTCTGAAGAACATGGAGAATGGAAACCTGCACTAGACCCACGTACTGAGTCTAAGTTGCCACACGTAATGCTCGACTATTGAGCAAGTTGTGAATTGAGAGAGACAGGAGAGCACACTAAGAGAAGCCAGTCCACCCACCTGCTGACGACACACCGGTAGAGATAGCCAGACCCATGATCACACGCAGACGCGGTGAGTGACAGACATGACCGTACACCACCAGACCATGAGCAGTAGCACGAGCAGTGAGAGAGGAGGTGAGAATGCAGAATGCCAGTCACACGTATGGGCACATCAGAGAGTAGTAGAGAGACGGCAACACGTAAGATACGTACGCACGAGCATTGATAGGATCCCACAGAGGAGAGGCCAAATAGACTAGGAGAAATCCTCCGATGCATTGAGATCCCCGATACAGAGAGCTACTGCAAGAGAGACTGAGATATAGCAGGAGAGTACACCGCCGTAGAAGAGCATGAGATGGTGATCCCCGAGCTAGCTGCACACAGTGAGTACTTCCACTCCCAGTTTGTCCCCGCTCTGCACACAGTGGTATCTCCCTCCCTTTGTCCCCGCTCTGCACACAGTGGTATCTCCCTCCCTTGGTCCCGCCAATCGCTCTGCACACAAGTGGTATCTCCCTCCCTTTGTCCCCCGCTCTGGCACACAGTGGTATCCCCATCCCCTTTTGTCCCCCGCTCGCCAACCAGGTGGTTATCTCCCTCCCTTTGTCCCCGCTCTGCACACAAGTGGTATCTCCCTCCTTTGTCCCCCGCTCTGCACACAGTGGTATTCTCCCTCCCTTTGGTCCCCGCTCTGCACACAGTGGTATCTCCCTCCCTTTGTCCCCTCGCTCTGCACACAGTGGTATCTCCTCCCTTTGTCCCCGCTCTTGCACACAGTGGTAATCTCCTCTCCCTTTGTCCCCCGCTTGCACACAAGTCTATCTCCCTCCCTTTGTCCGCTCTGCACACCAGTGGCTATCTCCCTCCCTTGTCCCGCTCTGCACACGTGGTATCTCCCTCCCTTTGCCCCGCTCTGCACACAGTGGATCTCCCTCCCTTTGTCCCCGGTCTGCACACATGTGGTATCTCCCTCCCTTTGTCCCCGCTCTGCACACAGTGGTACTCCCTCCTTTGTCCCCCGCTCTGCACACAGTGGTATCTCCCTCCCTTTGCCCGCTCTGCACACAGTGGGTATAGTCTCCCCCTTTGTCCCCGCTCTGCAACAGTGGTATCTCCCTCCTTTGTCCCCGCTTCTGCACCAAGTGGTACTCCCTCCCTTTG
>NC_036856.1:11613498-11648498 GCF_002910315.2 Salvelinus sp. IW2-2015 | reverse complement strand
CCSGGCGGGCACGACCCAGCACACCACGCATTTTTATTTGCGGACCATACTTTATGAAAAGAGCAGACGCTCTTTTGTGCTATTCAACCAGGACCAAGACTACTACTACCATATCCATACTTAAGACATAGTTTTCAAACTAAACCATCTTTGCTTAAGAGTTATMTCCATACATACAAGCGATGAGTGGAGTTGGGTATGCCTGGTACCCACCAGAGCCTTGCATTTATTAATCTAAATACATGGCTCTGGTACGCGCTTGTCCCTCTTGTCAAAGCGGCTAGTGCCTTGGTCCGTGCTATCCAGAACCCTTTGGACTTCCCGACTCTGACTTTGCCCCATTGAAGATTAAATGTAAAATGGTTCTGGTAAGGGTTAAAGGTCCCGATCAGTCATTCTGATTCCATGTAAAATAGCCCTTTTGAGTGACTAAAATATCACCTATAATATTTTTTGGGGGGATAGAAATGCTCAAATTTGGAGATTTTTTTTATTTTTCTCTCATGGCTAAAGACCAGGAAGTTAAAAAAAGAGGCTGATTGGGTGGGGCTTATAATCATGAGCTCGCCTTGACTGACAGCTATTTGAAACGCCTATGTCAAGAAACTTGGATGCAGTGAACAGTGTTGCACTAAAATCATCTCAAGCAAATTTGGTGAAACCCAAAGCAACTGAAACAACATTGAAATTGCATCAATGATGTTATTTGTTTTTATACATCTCCCGTTTGGCATGTTTCTTGTGATGCGGTTCACAGCAGCACTGATGGATGTGTTGACATGACAACTGCATCAGAGTTTTGAACAACCCTCCTCCCTTTTGTTCCATGGTGGCTGAAGACCTAGCTAGCCATTAAGTAGCTAACACCAGACACAGATGAAATGGGAAACATATAAGTATCTTTGCCATAGATGAATAGTGTACATTTTTTATTATATTTCCTGACAGCCTACAGTCAAATTTTGGCAGCAGTTGAGTAGCTATCTAGCTATATTAACCACGCRCCTCTGCAAAACACACCTTCTCCAATGTTGGTTATAAGGCTGTAATTATTTAAATTAGGTAAGAGAATATCATGTTACCATTGGTGTATTAAAATAAGAGTTACCCCCATCCCCTTAATAATCCTGAATCCAAGTGTTTGACATGGGGGAAGGGACCAGTATCTTAATGATCAAACCGTATCAATGTAGAAGCACCATACTTTGTTATACTTTGGTCATCATACTTTGAACTGGTTTCATCCAAATATCATCCAATTTCATGAGCAAAAAAATGATTTTGACTATACATGACCGTTAAGGTTAGTTAAGGGTTACAATTAACGTTAGGGTAAGGGTAGGGGTTAAAGTTAGGGTTTATGGTAGGGATGTCCCAAGAATACCGGATGCCACTAACTCTAGTGCATTCACATACACACATACACACACACACACACACACACACACACACACACACACACACACACACACACACACACACACACACACACACACACACACACGGAGGACGACAGCCAATGGTGACCATAGCAATGGAGTAAACAAACATTTTCGAAGTGTGAAAAGTGAATTGCTATAGCACTATAAGCATGCATAAAAAAGTATTTACAGGCAACCAAAATTATTACCCAAAATGTTTTAGAAACAAATGTTTTTTATTGTGACTGACTCTGTAAACATGTGATGTGACAGTTGTGACTGACTCTGTAAACCTAGTTATAATGCTATCCAGCTAGCTAGAGCTAGAGTGGAAAGCTAGCTGATCAGTAGCTGTATGTACGTGCTGACGTATAACCACGCAGGCTAGGTTGTGTTGCTGAACAAACGTCTCGAACGTGGTGGAATGCGAATGCGCCTCCACCAATGAAAATGTGTTGTGGATGGGGTCAGCCCCACAGCCGACCCCACCCCGTTCTATGTGCCGCAGCGAGGGGTAATTGAACTGAGCCACAAAGGACCAAGGAGGTGAGACATGCCATTCATTAGGAAATTACATTCCTGTTGTTGCACTCATCCTGTTGAGTCACAGACATTGAGAGGGAAGGAGGGCTACAGCACAAGGAAGTGAGACATCAGGAATGTAATAATTGCTTAATTTGAGGATGGTTGGGTAATGAAGAGCATAAGGCTTGGGTTTCTATGGAAGTGTTACAGGCAGGCGCTATGTTATATGCTGGTCCAGTCCTGGTGTGATCCCATCTGTTAGCAGAGACTTGACATGCAAAGACAGCCTCATATAAGCAGGCATGTCAGGAGGAGAATGAGATATGTAAAGGCAGGCTATTAAACATCAGGCACATGCTTCTAATGCAGCTCCACACACCTTTTCAATGCAAATAGGATGCTGAATCAATAGAGAGGACAACTCCATCATATTTCAGCCACATTCAGACCCTGCTCCATTCTTCATCCAGACTTAAGCCAGCTTTATAGTGGAGACTGCTCACTGCTCACTGATTCGTATATGAGTCTTAGAACATGGGTAAAACCAAAGGCCTGAGCTTCAGTAGGGTCCACAGTAGTGTGGGTACGCATGCAAATAAGGATGCAAGAGCTCAATTGGGTCTTAAATCTTGAGCCTTGCTGACAGCAGAGACTAGAGAGTTAAGTGCCATCAGGTCAAGTAAACATTCCGCTAGTAAAACTAATTACTGGTCTATATATCATGGTGACCCCCCTCCCACAACTCTAAAGCAGTGGACAAGCTTAGGCCTGTCACTATGCATGGCAGCCAGTGGGACCCCTGGTCAACACTGTAAGTAAGTATAAGACAACATCCACTCCAGCGATGTAGTGGTAAAATATAAACTCCAGTGGGTGATCGAGATAAGACGAACAACCACCGATATAAACCAAAACATATTACATTTTTAGAACTGTATTGTTTGATTGGATTTTCATGCATGTCTATAGGGAAGGCCTAATGTTATTTTCTGTAGTAAAAATTACACAAAATGCACATAAGGTAATCCCTCCCAAAATAGTCCATTTGGATGCTAGAAAAGTCCAGAAAAATAGGATGTGGAGATGTTTATATTGAAATGTGGTGTTTTTTAAAATCATGTTCATGTTCTTAGTATCTCATGTGAGCTGCACTGCAATTCTGTATTGTAAACTGCTTAAGTGCACCAGTGTAAAAGGCTCTTAGTTGACTCTAAAATGTACTCTATACCCATTTGAAGAGACACAAGTTTGATAAGGTTACAGACTCTCTCAGTGGACTCCATGTACATTTCAGGGGACCCCATATAGAATATTCGTGTTCTGAGTATTGATCAACGCTGGGAACACAATAAGAAGTAGGTAAACGATTATTAACCAAATAAAAAGGTGAGTAAAAGCTATTTCACCAAAAAAAAGGTGCGTAAACGGCGTAAAAGTTTATGTGCGTTTACCCGCCACTGCATCCCTGATCCACTCCCTCAAATACTGTACTTCGAAGGCTCAAGGGAGTGCCCCGCGGAACTTCAATTAATGCCAAAATGCATTACTGTTGAAGTTAAATTAGGAAAGTCGTGATATTCCCATAGAGAAAAATCCAGTGGAACAAGGAAGTAATTCTTTCCATAGCATGCAATTCATCCTGGTGCTATTAGGGGCAGGAAACCACTAGCCAATTACCAGACAGGACAGTCAACAGATCTAGGCCTATTTGGCATTCACTGTAGGCTGCTGTATGTTTACGTGGCTGTCAAAAGCATAGATCTAAGCAAACAAATGTAATTTAAAGCTTGGTGAGAGGGACAGACAACAATACTTTTAGAAGAAGGGATTAGATGGGGTATTTCAAAGAAAAAAGTATTGGTGAGAAATACTTTCAGCAACAAAGTCAGTGGCCAACTTCAAAATAGCAACTGGGTTGTCTTGACTCTTCACATAATCAGGATGTGTCTGTATCATAGAGCCCAGGCCTGGGAGAAATGTCCAGCATCTGCTTATCTTCCTGCTGATCTGGGCTGAAGCACAGGAAGTGTCGGAGTGGAGCTGGCAACAGGCAGTATCCTGGGCATGTTCCTCAGGGGCAGGGAGTAGAGAAGCTACGTCTCTAACCACTGATACTGGGTCAGATACTGTTTCATCCCTCTAATGGTTAAGACTAGGACTGGGGGTAGGGTAATCCGATCCTAGATCTGTGGTTTGGCGCAAAAAGGTCTATATCGAGCCAGAGGTATTCCCTCCAGGAAGAGGCTTGGCTCGGCTGGGAATGGAGTTAGCAGAGCCTGGGCTATATCTACTCACTGGGCACACACTGGTTGAATCAACGTTGTTTCCACGTTATTTCAAAGAAGTTACCTTAAACCAACGTGGAATAGACGTGAATTGGTGTCTGTGCCCAGTGGGTGGCAATCATCCCTCTCATCTACATGAATGGAAAATAGATCTTACCTCAAATAATCTCTAAACTAAACTGTGAGAACTGTTGAAATGAATATCCAGAAGAATGTAAATGGTGCACACTTTGCTCCTCACACTTTTCTCAATTGAATCTTTCAATGGTGATTCAACAAAAGCTGAGGGTGTTGTGTGAAGTAAAGTAACGCCTTGAAAGACACGAATACCACTTCACACCAAATTAACGTCAAGGAATTTGTTTGATGCCAAAAGAGTCTCCCTGCTTTAACTATTCAAAAGACGATTCATTACCTCAAAGACACACCAACATTCCCTCTTTTGTGCACCATGTTGCAATGGAAGGGTTTGTTGTGCCAAGAAATCATCCTGCTCTGCGCCAATTACTCACACATGGGCCCATACTCCCATAAGGTTGCTACACAAGTGCTCAGTCAACCACTTCAAGTCTTTTCATCCTTGAACACAGACAAATAGCTTGAGTTTAAGAGGTACGTGTTCTTATGCTTTGAAGCTGAAAAGACTGAAATGATGTTAAGACAGTCTGTGTCTGAGTAAACTGTGAATGAATGGCAGATCTCAATAGCAACCAGTTTGGGGGCTTGGGGTTAATTCAAGGGATGAATTAAAGCTGCAATATGTAACTTTTTGAGCGACCTGACCAAATTCACATGGAACTATGAGCTATAGATCTGTCATCCTCATTGAAAGCAAGTCTAAGAAGCGGTAGATCTGTTCTATGTGCGCTCTTTCTTGGCTTCCCATTCTTATGTTTAGTTTGTGCGTGTATTACTTTTTGGTTTTGTACACCAGCTTCAAACAGCTGAAAATACAATGTTTTTGGTTATTGAAAAGACATGTCACAGCGTTTAGATGGTACAATGATAAGTCAGTATTCTGTCATCAGTGAGCCTTGAGGTTCTCTCTTCTTTGTTTGTTACCATTTATCAGTGAAAGATGCATCCCCACAAGGCCTATAGCTGACAACAACTCCCAAGATGCCAGTGGTCTGGCACATTGACATCCTGGGCTTCTCATGGAGGACAATTCCATCCATTTCACATCTCTCTTTCTTTGCTCCCTGCAATAGATTCCTCTGAAATGAAGGGGAAACCCTTCCTTTAGCCAGATCCTCTCATTACCTCACCTCTGCTGCCTTTCCAGGAAAGACCTGAGCTTTCTCTCTCTAATTCTCTCATCGGGCCTCCTACAAGTATGCAAATGGTAGCCTACATACGCTCTCTACGTACATAATCAAGTATTTTAACATACATAACATGTCAAGACTGCCTCCCATTCTACTGAGCAGTAACTCCACAACTCTCTCTCCCTCTCTCGCTCTCATTCTTTCTCCAATCTCTCCCTCCCTCACTCTCTGTCAAAATCTAATATTGCATAATGCGACAAGGCATTTAATACTTATATTGGAAATATCATCATATTATGTTTGATGATTCAGATCTCCTAGGCACATTTAAAAAGGAACAGTGTGTGAAATACTTTTTGAACCATCCAGCTAAGTTTGAACTGGCCCTCCAGAATTACCCTGTTACCTATAGGCTACTAACATCTTATTCCAGTATTTGCACTTATACAACCCAAAATTAGGCCTTATTAAGATGTAATACTAATGAAGTAGCCTACTTACAGCTTACTCCCTTTATAATGAAAAGTAAATGTGACAATGTCCAAAACGAGAATAAGATCATATATTAATGCTATGAAATATGTCAATAGAGGACTTTCTAAGACAAAGATGTATGATTCCTACTTTTATAACACCTCTGAGAATGATTATCCAGTTTTTTTTGGAGACCAACGCCATGCATTGTCTTCATCACTACCGGCAAATCAATTAATTAACGTGGCTTTACCACACTATTACAGAACGTAACACTGTTCTGTAATAGCGAACATGACAGACTTGGTCAGGGGGAGAAGGACAGGTAAAAGACGTTTCCAAAGGGAATAGACAGAGAGAGGGAAAAGATAAGTATTCTATTGTCTCACTTTCTCCCGAAGTTCTCGTTCCCCATCCAGTTCTCTCTGTAAAACCTGCGTCCGGTCTTCTGCATCGTCGGCTTGCTGTTGCAAACACTGGATCTTTCTCTTCACAGCTTCCAAAGAATTCAAACCTGCCATTGTCGTACTATTTGGTTAAAAATAAAACTTTTGGTATAGAAAAATAAAATATTGTGGTAAAAGCTGCTTTAGTCTATTCGAAACAGGATATAGGCTACAAATACTATTCAAAGTCTTTGGAATGGACCGAAAGAGCAGAATATAAATCTCAAGTGTAAAAATGTAAATTGTATAAGCCAAAGCAGTAGGCTATCCAGGTGTTTCCCGAAATGTTTCTTTAGTTCAGCTTCAGCCTAAGAATGGCTTAACAAAAGTATTAAAATATCTACTTTGGAATGTAATATGTATGAACGCATTAGCGAAGCGCAGCGTTCCAGTTTTGAAAGCCAGATAAAATGGCAGGAATGATGAGGAAAGTTAATGTGCACTCCTCCAACCCAGAGAAGTGTGATTCAGATGAGGTCACGGTTCCAGGATAGGCAGGGCGTGCCGGTCCTGGTTGCGTGATGCTTGAGGGGGGTGTAGGCGAAGGGAACTTTCAATGGAAATTCAATGAACAGCTTAAATGATGAGACATCAATACAGTACATAGCCTATAAAGCCTTATGTAAGTCAACAGTTGCCTATGGTCAATTACGAATGTTCTTCAAATTCAGGGCTTCAGTTCAGTAACAAAAGAACAAGGAGTAACGTTACAGGGGAAATCCAGTCCAGCAAACATGAGGCTAAATGTAACACTTTTAACTGCCTAAAAAATAGCTCCCCTCTCTGACAGGGAAAAGTCATCCTTGACCTTAAAGAGAATAAACTGAACACTTAAATTTTATGATGCTATATAGTATATGTTACAGTGTACCAAAAAATCCAGGTTTTATCAACAGTTGTCCAGGTCAAAGTCCAAAGTGTTAGATTTTTAGCCTATACTCAAATCCAATCCAATTGAATTGGTCACATACACATGGTTAGCAGATGTTAATGCGAGTGTAGCGAAATGCTTGTGCTTCTAGTTCCCGAGAGTGCAGTAATATCTAACAAGTAATCTAACATCACACAACAACTACCTAATACACACAACAACTACCTAATACACACAAATCTAAAGGGATGGAATAAGAATATGTACATATAAATATATGGATGAGCGATGACCAAGCGGCATAGGCAAGACGCAATAGATGGTATAAAATACAGTATATATGTATGAGATGAGTAATGTAAGATATGTAAACATTATTAAAATGGAATTATTTAAAGTGACCAGTGATCCATTTATTAAAGTGGCCAATTAATCGAGTCTGTATGTAGGCAGCAGCCTCTCTGTGCTAGTGATGGCTGTTTAACAGTCTGATGGCCTTGAGATTAAAGCTGTTTTTCAGTCTCTCGATCCCAGCTTTGATGCACCTGTACTGACCTCGCCTTCTGGATAGTAGCGGGGTGAACAGGCAGTGGCTCGGGTGGTTGTTGTCCTTGATGATCTTTTGACCTTCCTGTGACATCGGGTGCTGTAGGTGTCCTGGAGGGCAGGTAGTTCGCCCCCGGTGATGCGTTGTGCAGACCGCACCACCCTCTGGAGAGCCTTGCGGTTGAGGACGGAGCAGTTGCTGTACCAGGCGATGATACAGCCCGACAGGATGCTTTCAATTGTGCATCTGTAAAGGTTTGTGAGGGTATTAGGTGACAAGCCACATTTCTTCAGCCTCCTGAGGTTGAAGAGGCGCTGTTGCGCCTTCTTCACCACACTATCTGTGTGGGTTGACCATTTCAGTTTGTCCGTGATGTGTACTCCGAGGAACTTAAAACTTTCCACCTTCTCCACTACTGTACTGTTGATGTGGATAGGGAGGTGCCACCTCTGCTGTTTCCTGAAGTCCACGATCATCTCCTTTGTTTTGTTGACATTGCGTGAGAGGTTGTTTTCCTGACAACACACTACTGTATGTTGTGGTGTGTTAGTGTAGTTCTGGAGATGCCTATTTGTATTGGCTACTGTAACTTTATTGTTAAATATCTCATATGTGTGTGGGTGCCAATACACAAAGCAATGCTTATGATTCAGTTGTCTGTATATACTCCAACCAGCAGATGGAATAAGCAGGTTTTGATTTATGGTGTCTTGAGTGAGTGTCTGTTGTGGAAATGTGGTCGATACAGCTCCAGCTCTGTAAATGCCAGTGTGATTTGCCCACCAGAAAAGCTTGGAGCATTGATTTCATTAGACACAGGACTGTGTGGGCCTTTCTGTTTGCTTTAGCTGCATTCCTGACATTCTGGGACTGCTACTCAGCTATTGGAGCCTGCTCTCCCCTGCTGCTCCACAGCCCTTATCAGTAACAGGCCTGCAATAAACTACCACCAGCCCCCTATTCACTTCAGCCCACTCCCTCATAATGTAGCATGCACCAAAGACACAGACTTACACGCTTAGAAAAAGTGTTCCAAAAGGGTTCTTCGGCTGTCCCATAGGAGAACCCTTTTTGGTTCCACGTAGAACCATTTTGGGATCCAGTTAGAACCTTTTTTGGTTCCATATAGAAATCTCTGTGGAAAGGGTTCTACCTGGAACCCAAAAGGGTACTTTAAAGGGTTCTCCTATGGAGACAACCGAAGAACCCCTTTTAGGCTCTAGATAGCACCTCTTTTTCTAAGAGAGTAGGACATACCACACGCTTCAGGTTGGAGTTCCCCCTAGGCACTGTTCAAGGATTAACTTCCCCCTCCCCAAAATCCTGATGTTAATCATTATGTTGGTTAGCTTATATTGTTTATTGTATAAATATTTGTGGTCATTCGTTCTGTCTGTCTGCTTGCAGATCCCAGGCACCAGGCCTGCTGTGTTTGGTTTGAGTGATAATATCTGAGGACGAAAGCAGGATAACATCATTTAGCCACAGACAGTGTCGTCCTCACTGACAGTTGCTTGTGTCAAAATCTTACTTTCTTCTGATGAAAATCTGTACATTTTGTATATTTGAATGGCTATAGATTAAAATAAGATTGTGGCTAAGTATGACAAATACACCCTTAATTCTATATGAAACTTTGAAATGAAGCCTAAGCCTGTAAGTACAGCTGGACAGTGCAGTACAGTCAGAGAAGGTGTAGGGATACCCCCTTTACAGCAGCTGACCAGCCATACAATAATCACTATGCAGTGTTTTATCAGCATTAGTGTCTGTTAACCAGTGCTACTGTGTTTAGGTGGATCAGATCGACTGAGTGTGAGTGAGTATGGGGTGTTAGTGAGCTCATCTTTCAGGACTGGGTGCACAGGAATGTGAACACACTCTCTGATCTCTTCCCCAGCAGATAGGCCTGATCAAAGCACACTCACAGCTGGCACTGGCACTGGGGCAACGGGCCAGCTATAGAACTAGAATCTGTAGAATGGATATTCCAATTCAAAATAATGATTTGTGCTGGTACAACAGTGGCCATATTTGGTTTTGGTGTTCTGAAGGCCTCTTAAGGGTCACACATGTTGCACAGGAATGTGGATCTCCGGTTCGCCTACCGATCGCTCAGCGTGCTGTTGACGTCTGACTGCCGATTCTGCGATTCTACATGTAAAATTGGTCTCCACTCGGTTCGCAAGTACTCTTGGTAGGCAAATGCTATTGGTGCGGTCGAGCCCTTAGTGATAGTGAAGGGACTGGGTGAAGGCTCAGTCCCAACAGGTGGGAGCCATTCCACTAATGCTCAATACTGTAACAATTATCTAACTAAATAATAAAGCCTTGGTAATAGGGACTGTTCATAACAGAGAACCTGTGTTATAGACGGACTATTACATTACATTACCGTTCCCCAAATAAGCAATATTAGCCCGTTATTCTTAGCCGTTATTCTTAGTTTCTACATTTTCTAAACAAACCTAAACATATGACAGGAACTGGGGGGCCTGTGGCTTGGTTAATGAGGGTATTGGCTCAGGTGTGCCCCAAACATATTTAACCCATACCTCCAACCTCCTCCTAGTCCCCTCCCTCCAATCACTACCCAGTGGGCGTGTTATAGGGGCTCTACCCAAAGGCTTTGGTGCCTACTCACGTCTGCGGCGGTCTTCTCAGACTGTTCCAGTTTCTCCTGGGCATCTTTGAGGGCCTCAGAGTATTTGTCCAACTCATCTTCAGTCCCCTTCAAATTCTTCTGCAGGCTCAGCAGCTCGTCTTCCAGCTAGAGCAGGACAGGTGTTTATTGGTTAAAAGTACACACAGTTAACTCACCCCCACCCCTCTTTCTCTCTCTCTCCCTCTCTCTCTCTCTCTCGCTTTCTCTCTCCCACTTTCTCTCTCTCTCGCTCTCTCTCTCTCTCACACACACACACACCCGTTAGCTCTCTCTCTCTCTCTCACACACACACACACACCCGTTAGCTCTTTCTCACATACACAGGCACAAAAACACACATACATTTTATTCTGGTGTCTTTTCTTCTTTCAGAATTATAATAACATATTTTACTCTTCTTAAATTTGACTCCTATCAAAGTTAAACAAGAAAGTCTCTTGAAGAATTCTTCAAATTCCTCCAGGCTTTTATGGTTTGAGGTCAACTCGAGGTTTTTAGTATCAAGTTTCCTTTATGTCTTATCGTTTTTGTATATCCTCTTTTATGCATACCACCCTGCATACCACTGCTGGCTTGCTTCTGAAGCTAAGCAGGGTTGGTCCTGGTCAGTCCCTGGATGGGAGACCAGGTGCTGCTGGAAGTGGTGTTGGAGGGCCAGTAGGAGGCACTCTTTCCTCTGGTCTAAACAAAGATCCCAATGCCCCAGGGCAGTGATTGGGGACACTGCTCTGTGTAGGGTGCCGTCTTTCGGATGGGACGTTAAACGGGTGTCCTGACTCTCTGAGGTCATTAAAGATCCCATGGCACTTATCGTAAGAGTAGGGGTGTTAACCCCGGTGTCCTGGCTAAATTCCCAATCTGGCCCTCAACCATCACGGTCACCTAATAATCCCCAGTTTATAATTGGCTCATTCATCCCCCTCCTCTCCCCTGTAACTATTCCCCAGGTCGTTGCTGCAAATGAGAACGTGTTCTCAGTCAACTTACCTGGTAAAATAACGGTAAAATAAAAAAATAAAAAATAAAAAATGAATGAATAAAGTCCATTTAAGTGGTTGAATTGGAAAGATTTTTCACTTTCTATAAGAAAATATTTTGGTATGGGCAGGAGTGTGTATGCTTTGTACAGCATTGTGTTTCAGCTACACATCTATCTACATAAAATTCCCCAGAGTATATATCTAAATAAAAGGGTGTGTGTTTTCATTTACCAGGGCTCCCGAGTGGCACGGCGGTCTAAGGCACTGCATCTCACTGCTAGAGGTGTCACTACAGACACCCTGGTTTGAATCCAGGCTGTATCACAACCGGCCGTGATTGGGAGTCCTATAGGGTGGTGCACTATTAGCCCAGCGTAGGCCGTCATTGTAAATAACAATTTGTTCTTAACTGACTTGCCAAGTTCAATAAAGATTCAATTTAAAAAATGACTTCGTTAGATGTTTGTGTTCAGTGAACTTCACATGACCAATCCATCTTGTTATTCAGGGACCTATTTAGCAGACACCCTCATGGGTACCATTATTACACCTCTCTATATTGGGATGGTAAAATGTTACAGAGGAAAATGAATGCCTTTAAAATTATAACAATTCTGCTGATGGATTGATCATCTGCTCAAAGTAACAGTGATGAGATGATAACTCTATAAAGTGCATGATGACTTCTTTCGGGGGGGTTGAAAGCTGCGTTTATTTTTAGTCAGAAATAATATGAGCGTTGGAATGCACAGCCTCCTGATAATCCCACTGGATTCCACACGGCCAATCTCTCCTTCTGACTAAAAATACAGCTGCTATCCAGGTGGAGACACCTGTCAGGCATTTGGATGGACGACCATACAGACGCCCTTGGCCTACCAGTGGACCCCAGCCAGAGACCCATCACATAGCTCCATTCTCAGTGTGAATAGCCTCTGCGTCCTGGGTCTCCGTGGCTGTAGACGTTGGGATTGTTGGACCAAATATCTTGATTTTGGGGCGAGCCTTGCAGAAAACAGACCATCAATCAAGACATGTCCCAATGATGCTGCATTCAGCCTCTATTTGTCCTTTTGTCAGTTGGCATCACTTTAGTGCAAGTGTGGGGGGATGTAGTACTCAGATCACCATGAATCAAATCAAATGTTATTGTCACATGCATTGTAAACAACAGGTGTAGACCTTAGCCAAATTCATTTAAACTCTGTTTTTCACAATTCCTGACATTTAGTCATAGTAAAAATGCCCTGTCTTAGGTCAGTTAGGATCACCACTTTATTTTAAGAATGTGAAATGTCAGAATAATAGTACAGAGAATGATTTATTTCAGCTTTTATTTCTTTCATCACATTCCCAGTGGTCAGAAATTTACTTGCACTCAATTAGTATTTGGTAGCATTAAAATTGTTTAACCTGGTGTCAAACGTTTCGGGTAGCCTTCCACAAGCTTTCCACAATAAGTCGGGTGAATCTTGGCCCATTCCTCCTGACAGAGCTGGTGTAACTGAGTCAGGTTTGTAGGCTTCCTTGCTCACACACACATTTTCAGTTCTGACCACAAATTTTCTATGGGATTGTGTTTAGGGCTTTGTGATGGCCACTCCAATACCTTGACATTTTGCCACAGCTTTGGAAGTATGCTTGGGGTCATTGTCCATTTGGAAGACCCATTTGCGACCAAGCTTTAACTTCCTGACTGATGTCTTGTGATGTTGCTTCAATATATCCACATAATTTTCAATCCTCATGATGCCATCTATTTTGTAAAGTGCACCAGTCCCTCCTGCAGCAAAGCACCCCCACAACATGATGCTGCCACCCCCGTGCTTCACGGTTGGGATGGTGTTCTTCGGTTTGCAAGCCTCCRCCTTTTTCCTCCAAACATAACGATGGTCATTATGGCCAAACAGTTCTATTTTTGTTTCATCAGACCAGAGGACATTTCTCCAAAAAGTACAATCTTTGTCCCCATGTGCAGTTGCAAACCGTAGTCTGGCTTTTTTTATGGCAGTTTTGGAGCAGTGGCTTCTTCCTTGCTGAGCGGCCTTTCAGGTAATGTCAATATAGGACTCGTTTTACTGTGAATATAGATAATTTTGTACCTGTTTCCTCCAGCATCTTCACAAGGTCCTTTGCTGTTGTTCTGGGATTGATTTGCACTTTTCGCAACAAAGTACGTTCATCTCTAGGAGACAGAACGCGTCTCCTTCCTGAGCGGTATGACGGCTGCGTAATCCCATGGTGTTTATATTTGCGTACTATTGTTTGTACAGATGAACATGGTACCTAACATGGTACCTTCAGTCGTTTGGAAATTGTTCCCAAGGATGAACCAACCAGAATTTATTTTCTGAGGTCTTGGCTGATTTCTTTTGATTTTCCAATGATGTCAAGCAAAGAGGCACTGAGTTTGAAGGTAGGCCTTGAAATACATCCACAGGTACACCTCCAGTTGACTCAAATGATGTCAATTAGCCTATCAGAAGCTTCTAAATCCATGACATAATTTTCTGGACTTTTCCAAGCTGTTTAAAGGCACAATCAACATAGTGTATGTAAACTTCTGACCCACTGCAATTGTGATACAGTGAGTTATAAGTGAACTAATCTGTCTGTAAACAATTGTTGGAAAAATTACTTGTGTCATGCACAAAGTAGATGTCCTAACTGACTTGCCAAAACGATAGTTTGTTAACAAGAAATTTGTGGAGTGGTTGAAAAACGAGTTTTAATGACTCCAACCTAAGTGTATGTAAACGTCCGAACTTCAACTGTAGCTCTGTTTTATTCCTCCTGTCAAGTCCAAGTGGTAATGTGTGTGGTCCGTTGAAGGAGATGTCATCCTGTCCTCTTTCACTCCCAAGGCTGCTGTGGGCTGTTGGGAAGGGAACCTGCCTCAGAGGTCAGCGTCTTCAAGTTTCATGGAGTCCATGAGTCGTTTGTTCATTTATGCCGACATTCACACTTTCGTACCAAGCTTTGCTCTGTCAGCTCAAACCATTGTCGGCATACTGTACACTCTCACTCATCATCTTTAATATGCTTTCATTTTGCTTAATAAAATGTGATTATTTCATACATTTTCATCAACTTTGATTGACTTGGTCTTATATCTTCACTAACAATAAATTTCACTAACAATAAATTGCTAACAATGTCAATCTATGATTTAGGTCCATACTTTAATCAAACATAATGTCTGGGATTAATTAAATAAACTGTGTGATGTGTTTACGCCTCAGTTCCTCAGAAATATGTCTGGTATGGAATAAATGTTGAAATTGTCTTACAGAGTCTGGAGCAGTATGAGACATAACATCAGAGCCTGTACATGGCTTGAGTTTGAGCATCATCATCATCCAACTCCGTAAAACTAAAAGGGGTTTTCGGCTGTCCCCATAGGAGAACCCTTTGCAGAACCCCTTTTGGTTCCAGGTAGAACTCTTTCGGGTTCCACGTAAAACCCCTTTTACATGGAACCCAAAAGAGTTCTACCTGGAACTAAAAAATGGTTCTCATATGGGCACAGCCACAGAACCTTTTGGAACTGTTTTTTCCTAAGAGTGTGCAATTTTACTGTGTCTAGTGTATGGTCCATAGATCCATCGGCATGTATCCTCTCCATCATTCTGAACTCACCTGTTTGCACTTGTCCTCCGCTGCCTTCTTATCGGTCTCGGCCTGCTCTGCACGGTCGATTGCGTTCTCCTTGTCCAGCTTCAGCATCTGCATCTTCTTCTTGATGGCCTCCATGGTGCCTGGTTAGAGTGTGCTCACTGAGATGAGAAATGCAGCTGAGAAAGTTGAGATGTTAACCCTGTAGTTTGAGACAGAGTCTGTCCTGTTCAGTACTGGAGCAATCTCCACTGGAACCTGCGTCCACAAGAGTCAGAGGGATAGAGAGACAGACAGAGGTAGAAAAGAGGGAGAGCGAGGGAGTGAGAGAGAGAGAGGGAGCACGCGCAGCACAGGGGGATGCAGACTCAAGGCTAGGGCTGCAGTCAATACTTTAAACGCCCAACTAAACCTGAGTGTAATCTCCGATGACCCCCTCTCCTCTCCATCCTCCATCCCTCCCGCCCTGCACTCACCACACTGTCCCCCTCACCTCACCAGACACCCACCCCCACCCCCCCACTCCACTCCACCCCACTCCACCCAATCAAACCACTCATACAAGGCCTTTCTAAAGAATGTCTTGGCCCGCTGTACACACTCAATCACACAGCAGCCCTCAGCCAATCTCCTTATTTGGGTTGCTATATTTTCACTGGGAAAAAAAGACCGATCAGACAGGAGAGAGAAACACAAGGCCTGTTTCCACATTTAACCCTGTGGATGGAAGTGTTGACATACAGTACAAGGCTTAACACACCTCTTGTCCTGCTCAAGAATAGGTTTGGGCTCTGTTATGAGTGAGCCAGAGCGAGAGAGAGATCGAGAGAAAGAGAGTGAAAGAAAGAGAGAGAGTTATCAAGTTGTGATTGCTTAGTGAAGATGTCTGTAGGGTATTGATGGACGGGCCATCTAAGCCACTAATACAGGATGCTTAGCAGCTCCAGATACATCAAAGGACAGATCTAATGAGGTTGCATTGACGTCGTTTCCCCTCACCAAGCTGATATTAGTGGGAATGGCAGGGTTTTGAGGTTTGGATGAGGGGATCAGATATCCTGTTGATGGGAGATAATGGAGTACAGGGTTGGATAGGTTACCTTCTAAATGTAATCCATTACATTTACTAGTTTCCTGTCCAAAAATGTAATCAGTAACGTCATTTTTGGATGACCAAAACTCAGTAACGTAATCGGATTACTTTCAGTTACTGTTAGATTACTTTCCATTAGAAGACAAAAAGGATCCATCAAATAGATTTTGTGTGTCATCATGTGGTCTCCGACTTGTGGTCAGACTCGCTCAGGTGGAACAAACTTAAACTTGCGCCTTTTTTCAATGCTGAATTAAATGTAATTGAGAAAACAGAAAGGTGTCATAATGTATTTTTTCATTCTTTCTGAATTTAAAAGTAATCCAAAAAGTACATGTAATCAGTTACTCCCCAACCCTGATGGAGAATAATGGCTGCCATCAAAACAGGAAGATAAACATGATTCTAATTAAGGATTGACATACATCTACTGTAGTATTAAATAGAAGGCAAAATTCTGCATTTTGTTACCAAAGACCAACCTCTGAAAGATACAGTTTTGCCCAGATTTCTGTAAACCTGATATTTGAGTTTGATGAGTGAGGGGTGAAAATTCACAGAGAGCCAGGGCATTGTGAACAATGATAGAACTGTGGAGAGGTTCTCTCTCATAGGGGTGTATGTGGAGAGATGTGCAGGGGGTAGGGGTGTACACCCCTTAACCTGGACCTGCAGCCTGTCTGTCTGTCCACAGCTTAGTAGCATAGCAGCTGCACTACAACTGTCTAGCTGTGGTAAACCACCACAACAACAGCCTACGCAACTAATTACAATGTTATTTTTAAGCTAATAGCAGTGTTAACACTGTGTATATTCTCCTTGGCATGTTTATCCAAAGCAAGACACATAGACAAAATATATCTGGGATTTTATAAACTCGTTAAGTCTCTTTAGTACACACACTCGTTGTGTATAGACAGCATAGCTGTAAGTTATTCATTCCTAAAGATCTGGAAGAAAAAAAAACTCATATTCCAACTGGTTGAATGTTACACAATAGTAAATGTTTTAGAGGGGTCGGAAGAGGCCTCTTGGCAACCTTTATTGATTGGCCCTACACGTAGTTTCCAGCGAGGATCCTGATCTGATTTTAAACACTGTGCTTTCACTGTTAGACGTTAGGGTTGTCAGTGGCAAAGGCATCCTATCRGCCCCAACTCACCTGATTCATGGAACAGCATTGTTTACAGACACATCAGCTGCTATGACTTGGGTGACACGGAGGTGCAAAGCTGCCATAGTCCCATCATTAGGGTCCTATCATCCTCCAACTGGGATTTCGGGAAAACCAGGGAATTTATTGAAAGTTCCCGTAATTTTGCAACCCTACCCATCATACATATTTCCCCTTGAGCGGTGCCAAGGGAGTTGGCCAGGAAAAGCTAACTGAAGGGAAAAATGTCACACCATGTACCATCCAGCCCAACCGTTAACCCAGGCTAACAGCTTTATCGTAGGGCCATAAGTAGTTCAGATAAAGCCTGCTAAGTCCATAAGCATTTGATACATGGCAAAGATCATTTGATGATAGGATAATATGATGATAATATGGCTTTAAAGAGAACAACACATTTGTATTGTATGTAAGAACTGTTAGCCAGTGTGATTAAAGGTATCCCCCTAAGATGGGCAGAGGGTCTTATTATAACAAATCTCATCCACTAAGGAATGAGACATGAGGAATCCAAATAGGAACATTTACTTGTTTTTCTAGTGTTTTCATGATTCTTTGTTGTGGCGTTTTCTCCCTTTGAGAATAAGACATTGCACTGCTATTCTGTTCACATTGCATTTCTGCATGTGTAACAGTATAGCTTCRGTCCCTCTCCTCGCCCCAACCTGAGCTCGAACCAGGGACCCTCTGCACACATCAACCACAGTCACTCACGAAGCATCGTTACCCATCGCGCCACAAAAGCCACGGCCCTTGCAGAGCAAGGGGAACAACTACTTCTAGGTCTCAGAGCGAGTGACGTCACCGATTGAAACACTATTAGCYCYCACCACCGCTAACTAGCTAGCCATTTCACATCGGCCACACTCACTCTCCTTTTGACCTCCTCCTTTTCCGCAGCAACCAGTGATCCAGGTCACGGCACCAATGTAACAGTATAGCTTCCGTCCCTCTCCTCGCCCCAACCAGGGACCCTCTGCCCACATCAACCACAGTCACTCACGAAGCATCGTTACGAAAGCCGCGGCCCTTGCAGAGCAAGGGGAACAACTACTTCTAGGTCTCAGAGCGAGTGACGTCACCGATTGAAACACTATTAGCGCGCACCACCGCTAGCTAGCTAGCCATTTCACATCGGCCACACATGGATGGATGCCACTGGAATTTCCCAAATACGGAGCCCATTTCTGAATGTGGGTTGAGAACCAGAAGGATCACATATGATGGTTATTTAAATATGTGTTACAATTGGCTTCCTCTGTCCCTTCAATGTCTGTCTTTGGGACAGCAGGTAGCCTAGAGGTTAAGAACATTGGGCCAGTAACCAACAGGTTGCTGGTTCAAATCCTCTGAGCCGACTAGAAAAAACATGTGCACTTGAGCAAGGCACTTAACCCTAGTTGCTCTGGATAAGAGCGTCTGCTAAATGTAAATGTCTGCTCTTTAGGAATAGGCCTGAATTCAGACAGGCAACTGGATGGACTCTATGGAGCTGGCACCACATAGGTTGATGGGGCCTCAGAACACTCTGGATCCAGAGATCAGAAATACTTCTGAATATTTCAGCATGTTCCCTCTCTCAGCCTCTGAGACAGAAACTCTGGAGCATAATTTAGTGCTTTTAATATTCTCTCCCACATTTCCAGGCCCACATTCTGTTTCAGAAAAGAAGCCACAGAAATGTTTCAAAATAAGTTTGACCAATATTAAATATGTTGCTAACGGAGTTTGAATGGCTAGTATAAGTGTACAGTTTTGATTTATAACCATGAATTATACTGGTCTGAAGTATGTAAGGCGGAACATATGAGAGGGGTAAGGAAAGGGGAGAGTTATAATGGAATTGATGGATATTAATTCTGGCATGGATTAGGAATCTGCACAGACTCTCTCAACAACTCTTAAACGTCATTTTTGAAATAATTTTTATCTGCTGATCTTCTTCTCTCTTAAGAGGAAAGGAATCCTATTCCTACCATACCTATTATATTTTATGAGTGGTAAATCTATATGAACATGTTAATCACCACTATTAATAGCTTCAACCATGAATTAGTTACACTTCTCTCAATTGTTCAAACAGTCATTCGTTCTCAATTTGATTCCTTATCACTCTGGTGAATACAAAAGCATGTAGTCATGACTTTCACTCTTTCCCAGTCAAAGAAATTAAATCAGGCCTGAAGTACACCTCCAGCTCCATTCATCACCTTGTAATCCGTCTCAGACTCTCTGACTATGACTCATCCTAGACACTGCACCACCTGGTCTCTGTTACCAGCCGTGATGATGACGTTCTCCTCCTCCTCTGTAACACACACAAACACGCTCACACACACACTCACCTGTGTGAGAAGGGCACATGTTCCCCTGATTATCATTGCTGCCTTCGTGCCTGTTGGAATGACGTCATGCAACCCCCCCGGCCATGCACAGATGTTTGGATCACATTTAGCCAATCAGACGTGAGCTCACCTCTGAACGTCCCCTTGAGCACTAGGGCATGAGGACCACGTTTTGTACCATGGTACACTTGCAGAATAACACAGACAGTACATAGACGCATACACGCATACACATTAACACTGACGCTCACTCGTATCCAGACACACACCTGTGTGTGTCTCAGTTATTCGGGGACAAAGCCTGTCCCTGTGCATGTCACCATGTGACGACTGTGGGATCCCATTTCAATACGTCACCATCACATTATACTGCCTCACAATGCACACTTCCCATTGGAAACCAGATGGGCTGTAGGCCTACGGCCAATCGTTTCTGTGAAGCAAAATAACAAGAACAAGTCCAGCAGGTTTATTCCATGACCACATGTTCTTTGATTTGTTCTGATCAGTACACAATAATCCAGATAGTTAATTGAGAATTGTCCTGAGGCACTCTGGGGCAGAAACCTGTGGTACAAGTTTAGATGGGGTGATAATGAGCAGGAGGCACACAAACAGTCATCTGATCACTCACTCGTGAAGCATTGACATCAAGGATAGAGCAAGAGACTAGAGAGAGATTCCTACCTTTCCCAGGTGGTGAAGGTAGGAAACAACATGTCCACCACGCTGATCCTCAACACTGGGGCCCCACAAGGGTGCGTTCCCAGCCCTCTCCTGTACTCCCTGTTCACCCATGACTGCGTGGCTATGCACGTCTCCAACTCAATCTTCAAGTTTGCAGACGACACTACAGTGGTAGGCCTGATTACCAACAACGATGAGACGGCCTACGGGGAGGAGGTGAGGGCCCTCGGAGTGTGGTGTCAGGAAAATAACCTCACACTCAACGTCAACAAAACAAAGGAGATGATCGTGGACTACAGGAAACAGCAGAGGGAGTACCCCCCCCATCCACATCAATGGGACAGTAGTGGAGAAGGTGGAAAGTTTTAAGTTCCTTGCCGTACACATCACGGACAAACTGAAATGGTCCACCGACACAGACAGCGTGGTGAACAGGAGGCTGAAGAAATGTGGCTTGTCATCAAAAACACTCACAAACTTTTACAGATGAACAATCGAGAGCATCCTGTCGGGCTGTATCACGTCCTGGTATGGCAATTGCACCGCCCTCAACCACAACGCTCTCCAGAGGGTAGTGCGGTCTGCACAACACATCACCAGGGGCAAACTACCTGCCCTCCAGGACACCTACAGCACCCGATGTCACAGGAAGGCCAAAAAGATCATCAAGGACAACAACCACCCGAGGCACTGCCTGTTCACCCCACTATCATCCAGAAGCCGAGGTCAGTACAGGTGCATCAAAGCTGGGACCGAGAGACTGAAAAACAGCTTCTATCTCAAGGCCATCAGACTGTTAAACAGCCATCACTAACATAGAGAGGCTGCTGCCAACATACAGACTCAAATCTCTGGCCACTTTAATAAATTGACTTAATAAAGGTATCACTAGTCACTTTAAATAACGCCACTTTAATAATGTTTACATATCCTATATTACTCATCTCATATGTATATACTCTAWTCTATACCATCTACTGCATCACGCCATCGCTCATCCATATATTTATATGTACATATTRTATTCATCCCTTTACATTTGATGTGATTTGATTTTGAGCCTAGATGAGAAGGAGAGTTGAACTATTAATCTCTCCCTTATTTATGTTGTGTCATGAATGCTAATGAATGATAATACACTATTTATTGTATGACTACTGTTTTCAGAAGGCTATGTTTCTGTGTCACAACACACTTGTTAATTTCCTCAACATGGATGATAAAGTACTCATATCCAACCTAATGATGAGTAATGACACCAACACCTGTAGCAATTCTCCACAGTACTCAGTAAAGCAGGAGTCATCTTCAGCATGTGGAAATATACCTTATAAGGACATGAGCTGACTGAGTCATGTATTATTGTCTGGTCTGAGGAATCAGGATGCTTCTCACAGAGGATGTTACGCGCTGAGGATGATTTAATGTTTCAATGATCACCTACTACTTGGAGTACTCTCTCTCTCTCTCTCTCTCTCTCGCTCGCTCTCTGTCGCTCTCCCCTTTCTCGTTTCATTTCTCACTGTCTCTTCCACCCACCCCCACCCAGCCTCTCATTATTGTGTAGTTGCAATGGGCAGTCAAATGGTTTGGAAATATCTACAGTATCCTTCTTAAGGCATTTTAATCATTGGGCTCTGACTTTTGGGTTCTTTATTGAAACATGTAAAGCAGCATGAGAGAGATGAGGAACTCCTTAAAGTATATTTAACCTCTGTTAAGTAAGAGGTCAGGTCAGCTTTGAGTGGTGGGGACAGCACAATCTCACAGAGAACCGTCCCGTTGAGCCACACATACGCTGTGTATATCTGGCTTTGTGGGGATTGTGCTCTACTCGGCCTGGAACAAGAAAGAGACCAGAAGTGAACGTGTATTTGTGTGTGAGGGAGTGGCACAGTGGAGGAGCCAGGACTTGCCGCTGGAAAGGGAGGGAGAACCAGAGAGAGAGGGATGTAAGGGGGGAGGAGGGGCAGGTCAAGTCGCCCAGTTGCACAGACGGAGAGAGGAAAGCCCTCCCACAGGAAACCACAGCTCAACTCGGCATGGCCTTTTAAGGTAAAAAACTCCCTAAAAGCTGTTTGCCTGGGGAATAGGAGTAAGATATAGCTGGATTTAAAGCTACAGAGTCACAGGGAAAAGAGAGCTTAGTGTATTGCTGAAGTACAAAAACAGGGATTTAACTCTCACACTACTTTGAACATGTTAGTCTGAATGTTTGTTTAGTGTAGATAAGATACCCTAAGGACAAAAAACAGAAATGCCAGTTAAATTCTACAAGAACAGATATACCAATAGGTAAAACACTCAGAGATTAGCTTACATTCTCTTATTGTCCTTGGTGAAGATACTATACCTAGTTTAGGCTGTTTGAGGTGGTTCACGTCACTGTCTCTTACACATGGCACATTTTCATAACATTTCACTATCGACCATTTATGTGCAGAGCATACATGAACCTCAGGCATTTCTATATCTTTATTGCATAATATAAGCCAATGAGACTTGGCACTGACGATATATTGTAAACATTCCTCACTGTGCCGTCCTCTCCAGACGTTTACAGTACTGAATGACTCACATAGTAAAAAATCCTGTTGTTTTTACAGTAACTTACTGGCAGCCAGTTACATGCAAGTTACTGTAAAAAAAGGTACAGTAATGTAATGTTAAACCAAAGTTTATTTTCTTTTTTACAAGTAATTGGTTGCCAGTAAGTTATCGTAAAAACACCAGGATTATTATTTTACAGTGCAGTTCTTGACCATAGGAAACGTGTCATAAATACAAATGAACCTAAACAAGAAATGTGTCCATATCCCAGATGAACACTGTGAAAAAACATCAAATAGGACCCTTGTGCTGTTTCGCCTCCATGACTCTCATTGCCAGAGATTTGCCTCCAGGAGTCTTTCTCATCAATAACATTTACCCTCCGTGCCCTCCCTATGACTAGGATTATACTGTGTGAGCTGTGTTCATGGAGGTCACAATAACATTACCCTCCGTGCCCTCCCTGTGACTAGGATTATACTGTGTGAGCTGTGTTCATGGAGGTCACAATACATTTACCCTCCGTGCCCTCCCTAGACTTAGGATTTGCTGTGTTGAGCTGTGTTTCATGGAGGTCACAATAACATTTTACCTCGCGTGGCCCTTCTGGTGACTAGGATTTACTGGTTGAGCTGATGTTCATGGAGGTCACAATAACATTTACCCTCCGTGCCCTCCCTGTGACTAGGATTATACTGTGTGAGCTGTGTTCATGGAGGTCACAATAACACAGATAACTCAAGTCTGACCCTTTCTTTATTGTTCTCTTCATCAGTGGAGCACGTCATCATGTAGGCACCCTACATGGCAGTAAAAGCTATGGGAAAGAGAACAGTCTTTCTCCACACAAAGACTGTATCAGTCTACACTTTACAGCTGAATCATTATATCCTCTCCAGCCGGCACCGTTATCTGCTGTTACATTTGCCTCCTCCTGCTGTTCATTGAGACAGGGAATAAATAAAGATCCAGGGCTTTGAATGATGAAAGAATATGATGCGAAGCGATGTGTACTTACAATGCTTATCATTTCATTACATTCATTCATAAATAGCAGCCACAAGTTGCACAAGGGCTGGGCATTGAAAGGGAAGGAGAGCAAATATAAGACTTTGTTCATAGGAAAATGAGAGTAGTAGACATGAGTGAGACCGAGCCAACATAATGTTTGAATGATTGCTAATTATTAATAGGCTCTAATTCAACATTCTGTGAATTGTTTGCRTCTGTCCTGGGATTACCCACATTCAAAGACCGCACAGGAACTGCTGCTCATTCCATTCACCAGCTCCGGAGGTCTACTTAACTGGCCTTCTCGGCCTCACTGAACTGGATTCATTACCACCAACCCTGGACTGTCTTGTCTCATTACGCACACTTGGTTCCCATTCCCCCTGATTAGTATGTGTGCCCTCTGTTCCCCATTGTCCTTGTCGGTTATTGTTACCATGTACGTTGGTCGTGTGAGTACATGTGCTGTTGTATCGGCTTTCMTGCTACGTGTTATTGTGCACTTGTTTTGCGGGTCTCGTCCGGTGTATTATTTAGAGGTTTGCACCTCGCTCTTTTGCTTGGGTGGAGAAAGTAAAAACCCCTATTARGTTTTCCTACGCCTGTCTCCAATCATGATACAACGTGACAAACAGTACCTCTGCGTTTATATTGTTTGCATGACACCTTACAGTCGCTGACCACACTGACTTGACCGTTATTCAAAACTCCACACACAAATGGTAGACATATGAGGAAATACATGAATATGAAAATGATTGCGTGGGAACATGTTAACCACAGAGAAATGTGTAACAATCTTCACTGCTACATTTTCCATTGTTGAATGTTTCAATTCCACGGTTGATGACATGCATTGTGCTCATCCATATCAAAAAAGGACGAACATTCCCATATTTAGCTAGCTACAACGTTAGAGCTATTTGTGTTCTGTTCCTTCACATTTATTTCTGACACACAGTGAGTTGTAGTGCTGAGGTTATCTGGGTATTCCACTTAAGAGCACAGGAAGAATGCATGATGTAATCGGGCCTGCCATTCCACTGATAGGCCGGCAGCAGCCAGCGTAGCCATGCGAAGTGCCCCGCGAGCTGTTGAAAAGAGGGTAGACTGGGTACATGGACACAGGCCACCGTGTGAGTAATCAACATGCCCACTCAAGAATGCAAGGAGCAGTTAGGAGAGGAAAGGCACACAGAATGAATCACTGTCATAAGACATGTAATTCAATCAAACATGCAATGTGGCAACATAAATTGTAGGGAAATAATGTTGCTTGAGTCAATGAAGTGAGAAGGCATGTTTTAGGTAAAGTAATCATACATTTTGATTTATTTGCAAAGGTGGAATTACAATACACTGCAGCTTCCATTTAATTCAGCCCTGATATTATCATAGGCATTCCGGGAGACCAAAGCAGTAGAAATCAAACTCGCTGTCTGTTTTCTCATTCCATCACATTTGTCTTCGCCTCATTTCCACTCTCTCAGAAGTTAGTTCAGCACAACACAACTTTGATATTCAGATGAGTTTATCCACCCTGACTGTTTTCTCTGTCCAGCCACAGCCATTATCTCCGGAGCTGAATAAGATGTCAGTGTCCACTAGAGTCCTGGATGACTCTCCATATAAAAGCACAACACAGGCCACTGTTTCACTCCCCATGGTCAGAAGTGAGACCTTACTGAAGACACACTTAGACGAGATCAGTTTCTTTTCATGATTTGTTGGATACTTAAGGCAAACACAAAAGGAGGGTGGTTGGTCGGGGTGGATGAATGGATATCATGYACTTTAGCATTTTAGATAATTAGCAACTTTGCAAATTACTTACAACTTTTTAGCTACTTTACAACTACTTAGCATGTTAGCTAACCATTCTCCTAACCCTAACCTTAACCCTAACCTTAACCTTTTAAGCTACCTCCTAACCCTAACCTTAACTCCTAGCCCTAACCCCTAGCCTAGCTATAATATATGTTAGTGTTAGCCATCTAGCCACCTAGCCACCTTAGCGACAACAAATTGGAATTCTTAACATATCATACGCATTGTAATTTGTAACATATGTGACTCGTTTCAGGAAACTAGGCGTATGTTGCGCGTCACTACTTCGCAGGATAGCCATTTGAACGTAAACTTTTTTTTAAATCAAAATGCGTTTTTTTGGCAGAAATGCCTTCTGGTACTGTTAGCTAGCTAGCTAACGTATGATATGTGTAGTAATATTATTCATATCTCAGAGCCATTTGCTTTGCTAGTTATAGCCTAATGTTAGCTAGCTAACGTTGAACCTGGTTGGTTAGCTCCCTGCAGATTCATACAGGGTAATAACGTCATGAGTTGGGATTATGGTTCACTGTTTAGCTAGCTAGCTACATGTCTTAACAAAAGACTCCACTATGCAAGTAACCATTTCAATAGGCCGAGTAAAATAATGTCACTGCGACAGCTGTTGATAGAGGTAGCTGGTAAATTCAATCTGGCTATCTACTCCAATTTCAGAGCACTCTCGTCTGAGTGTGCCAGAGCGCAGAATAACTGACGAATTTACAAATGCTCAACACCCATTGAATATGGCCGTTGTCAGTAAACATTGGCAAAAAAACGTAAATTGTTGCCAGCAGCACAGTCGCAGTCACCATAAAAACAGCCTAAGCAGCTCTGCTAGGGCAGGTAAAATGGTCAATGAGCTGTTCTCTCATTTGTGTCAAGCTAACTGGCCAATGTTGGCCAGTTAGCTTGGGTGCTTGACTGCTGTTGTTTGGACAGAACGCTTGAATCAACCCTTAAAGAGATGGGTGGGCCTAAGAGCTCTCCAGTAGGTACCAAAACATTCAAAGGCCATTTTATCAAAAGTGAGGATACAAGTTTATCAACTTTCAAAGCAGAATAACTTTCCCGTTGTTCCTCAACTGTAGTGTATGATATACCATTTTCTAGCTCTGAGTCTACTTTTATCCTATGTAAAAAACACKATTTCAAATTTTGCTACATCAGACCGAATCGAGCCGTCACATATCATAAGAAATGGATGATGGACATCCCAAAATTAATACATAACATACAAAACGTAACATACCATATTAAATGGAGTGTCTCGGATTTATGTACAGAATAATACTAAATGRTCTGAGACCAGGTTGTAACCATGACTGTAACAGATCGGAGGATTGTGTGTGTGTGGACGTGTGTGTGTGGACGTGTTTCACTATTCTTGTGGGGTCCCGAAAAATTTGACCAACTGGGGACATTTTGTTGGTCCACACAAGGTCAAATTCTATTTCTAGGGGGTTTAGGGTTAAGGTTAGAATTAGGGTTAGGTTTAGGAGCTAGGGTTCGTTTTAGGGTTAGGGTTATGAGCTAGGGTTAGGTTTAGGGTTAAGGTTAGGTTTTTGGGTTAAGGTTAGGGTTAGGGTAAGAGTATGGGTTAGGGTTAGGTTTAGGGTTAGGGGTTAGGGAAAATAAGATTTTGAATCGGACTGAATTGTGTGTCCCCACAAGGTTAGCTGTACAAGACTGTGTGTGTGTATGTGTGTGTCTTAGGGGATAGCCCAGACCGTGATTCCTACGCTATTAGCAAAAAAAGGTGCTATCTAGAACCTAAAAGGGTTCTGCGGCACTAAATAAGTGTCACTTGTCCTCAGCATTCTACATGCACACAAACAAACAACCACATTCTACAGTAGCTAGCTCCAAATTAGACGTTTCCCTTAGGTACAGATCAAGGATCAGCTTACCCTCCCCATCTCCAAACCTTTAGTTTCTAGCAGGAAATTCGTCCTTCTCCACCATAATAACCACCACACTTWGTAGCCATACCACCCACCTCCAGGGCTCATACTGTACCATTCCCCTGGGCAGAGAGAAGGGGGCCCTGCCCTTCCTGTAACACACCCTGGCCTGCATGGCTCTCCTGCTCACTGCCCACTGCTAACTGTTCCAGGGAAAAGGCATGTGGTTGGTTCCACATATTGGGGTCTCCTCGTTCTTCTATTAATCCCTCCTTCTTTCACACAGCARAAATTAAAGTGATTCAATGTGAAGAGRWACAAGTGTTACCAGTTTGGAGTTTTATACTAAGAGTTTTGAAAATTCACCATATACTTGTGAAAATAGTACCAAAGATATATAAAAGCTAATTATGGCATAACTTCGGTAAAGAAAACACCCATCTTTCCATTTATTTATGTCTTTCAAACTAAACTACATTACAGTGTAGTACTAGGTTCTTTGACAAAGTTCCACCACCATAGGCATGTGAGACAGCAACAACAACAAAAAATCAGTGAAAGGCWATATTGAAAAGCAACTGGGTCCGAAATAGGAAAGGTTCATTTTCGTGCAAAAACTTTTTCTGTTGCAAAGCTTTTTGCTACGGTTTGCTAAGTATGCATGCACTGAATACACCCCTGATCTTGGGGATAGTGCCACCACCTACAAAATCTAGAAGAGTGTGCAATAGTACTGCTCATAAGAGCAGAGACTGAAAGGTGTATATATATTTTAACATGATCAGTTGGCCACTTCTCTCATAGTTGAAAACTCAAATTACCCGAGACTCTGGGTATGACAGGCTTCCTTCACAGGCTCTGGGCAAAAGCGACATAAGTGGTCACTTAGGGCCCCCCCCACAAAAAAAATCTGAAATAATAATATATATATATAGCGTACAAAACATTAGGAACAGTTTTCCATATGTATTAAGAATGGTCCACATCCCAAAGGATGTGCAGGCTACTTGACACAACTGTTGGAAGCATTGGAGTCAACATGGGCCAGCATCCCTGTGGAACGCTTTCGACACCTTGCAGTCCATGCCTAGATGAATTGAGGCTGTTCTGAGAGCAAAAGGGGGTGCAACTCAATGTTAGGAAGGTGTTCCTAATGTTTTGTACACTCAGAGTATACCTCCTACAGGCTGGAGATAAAAATCTATGACAATGTACTGAGAAGTAAACTTTTTACATCATGCAGGTTTCTTCGATAAAATAGCCTAACCTAAATGGCGCCCAATCAAATATAAAATGTGCTGACATGTTAACAAACAGCATATCCTAAAAACTGGACAAGTCAGTGTAAAATGGACAATACGGAATGGAAAATCAGGCTACTCACAACTGCTGTCCAGGAGTTTCATCCCGTGGGCTAAAATTGTCATGATCAGTGGTTTCAATTTTAGAAAATGTTTTACGAGCTAATCATAGCGGGGAAAAAAATGCTTCTTCTGCATTTCCCACTGTGTAAACACATTGCAAATCGGRTCAGGATAACTCCTCCTGATAAAGTTGGGTAGCTGATATTCAGAGCTTAAATTGATTAGTCACAGGAATCAGGACTAATAAAGCCAATGCAACGGCCTGTTTTACAAGTGGTGGGCCTACCACATGGATGGYCATTCATAAAATACCATTGCTGGCCGACATGGTAGGCTACACCCCAGTAAGTACGAACTGACGCCGGACGTCTTTTTTCGGTCCTATTTGGACTGGACGTCTTTTTTGTTGTTGTGTTTAACAAAATGTAATTTCAAGCAACACTGTAGGCCAGGGATGGGCAACTCCAGTCCTCTGGGGCCTGGTTGGTGTCACACTTTTGCCCAAGTCCCAGCTAACACATCTGACTCCAATAATCAACTAATCATGATCTTCAGTTCAGAATGCAATTACTTTCATCAACTGTGTTGACTAGGGATGGGGAAAAAGTGTGACACCACTCCGGTCCTGAGGTCTGGAGTTGCCCATCCCTGCTGTAGGTTATAACTCCGTTAGCACGGAGCAACGCTAATGCCTTTTAGATGTCTRTTTTTGGTCCTGTCAGGACCGTACTTGATTTCTACGTCCATGGACGTTGGTTTTTGGTCCAGTCCAAATCATAGATGTCTATGGTTAGTTCAGATTTTGTCCCGTCTGGACCAGTCTTGATTTGGCCCGAACATAGATGTCTATAAATTGCATATTTTCAACTTTCATTCAGAACCAAAATGATCCTGATTTCCATGTCCAGAAAATACCTATTCTCACCTTTCATTTAGAACTTAAATTGAACCTAACTTCAACGTCTGGAAAAATATGTATTTTAGATGTCTTTTCAACYTCATTTTGCTTACTGGGACTACTCTTGTAGGGGAAGGAATTTTTTTCCTCGCCTTGGGCGGCAGAACAGCCAGGACCGGCCCTGTATCTGAGGGGATAGCCCAGACCTTGATTCCTACAGTTCCCTAAGGTAAATCCGATTTCCTGGCCAATGGTCGCAACTGTCTGTCTGCATCACTGAGATTCTGTAAAGATTATGGCCCCACCTAACCCCATAAAGTAGATGCCTGCGCCCTCTCTGAAATCMAATTAGCTTAATAAAAAATGTAAGTAAATTTAAAGTAGAGATATCTGCATTGGACGCGTCTCAGTCAACCACATCCGCGATGTTGCACTTTCGTATCTGTGGTTAAGGTGACAGAGCTAGAGTGGTGTTTGTCAGACCAGGAGACATTCCGAAATTTGGGCTATTCACAAAATCGTCTGTAGCGTCCAAACAGTTTGGCCAACAAACTATTATGGAAAGATAAGACTCTATAGCATGATGGTGTTTCCGTTTGTACTTTGGACGCCCACAGGCTCACAAGACTTTGTCTGAAGGTCCGCGGTACCAGAGGAAAAATCAAAGGAAAGTAATATATGGAAACTGTTTAATGCCAAAATAGGGGTTAATGCATGTAAAAACAACAACAGAATGTTTCCTGATCTTTTTATATCTCTCAGATATAAGAACAATTTTTCATCAAATATTTTTCATCAAATATTTTTTTATTTCAAGTGGTCTTAAATTCTTTTTTTTCAATTTAAAGTTTTATTAAGTTTTCTTGTTTTTCATCAACCAACAAAACACATTCCACATTACAGATGTGACAGACTTAAAAAAATAATAATAATAATATATAAAATTTTTTTATAATAATAATAATAATGAAAACATAACAAATATATATATATATATTATATATACATACACATACACACATATATATATATACATATATACACATACACACAAAGAATAATTATTTTAAAAAAATATATATATTATTATAAAACTTGCAACAGCACTATCAAGGTTCTTATTAGCTATTTCCAGCTTAGCTGAGACGACGAGCAAATAATTTCGTTTTTTAGATTTTACAGCACTCTTACACAACATGTATCTGCTCATTTCCCCTAATCACCCATTCACTCTGGTCAATTTGAAATATAGTTGAGTAGTGGAGACCAGAGTCTATCAAACGTTGGGCTGTCTCTTGTGGAGGTCATAAGTGAGCTTTTCAAGAGGGTAAAGTCAACATATCTGGTCAATTGCCACATTTTAAATGTAGGAGAGGGTATTAGAGGCCACAATAGAAGAATCATTTCTTAGGCAAGTATGTAATAGTCATAACAGCAAATGTTCTCTGTCAGGATCAAGAACAAAGTCCTGCTGGGCATTAAGAAGATCAAATAACAAATCAAATAAATTTATTTATATAGGCCCTTCTTACATCAGCTGATATCTCAAAAGTGCTGTACAGAAACCGCAGCCTAAAACCAAACAGTAAGCAATGCAGGTTGTAGGAAGCACGGTGGCTAGGAAAAACTCCCCTAGAAAGGCCAAACATAGGAAGAACCTAGAGTGGAACCAGGCTATGAGGGGTGGCAGTCCTCTTCTGGCTGTGCCGGGTAGAGATTATAAAGAACATGGCAAGATGTTCAAATGTTCATTAATGATCAGCATGGTCAATAATAATAATAACAGTAGTTGTCAAGGGTGCAACAAGTCAGCACTCAGGAGTAAATGGCAGTTGGCTTTTCATAGCCGATCATTGAGAGTATCTCTACGTCCTGCTGTCTCTAGAGAGTTGAAAACAGCAGGTCTGGGACAGGTAGCAAATCCGGGGAACAGGTCAGGGTTCCATAGCCGCTCCCAGGCAGAAACAGTTGAAAACTGGAGAAGCAGCACGGCAGGTGGACTGGGAAGCGAAGGAGTATCATTGCCCGGTAGTCCTGAGGCATGGCCTAGGGTCAGAAGAAAGAGAGAAAGAAAGAATTAGAGAGGCATACTTAAATTCACACAGGACACCGGATAAGACAGGAGAAGTACTTCCAGAATATAACAAACTGACCCTAGCCCGACACTAAACTTACTGCAGCATACATACTGGAGGCTGAGACAGGAGGGGTCAGAGGACACTGGTGGCCGATCGATGGATGACCCGGACAGGGCCAAACAGGGCAGGATAAGTAACCCCACCCACTTTGCCAAAGCACAGCCCCCACACCACTAGAGGGATAACTTCAACCACCAACTTACCATCCTGAGACAAGGCCGAGTATAGCCCACAAAGATCTCCGCCACGGCACAACCCAAGGAGGGGGCGCCAACCCAAAGAAGATAGATACACGGGGTKATATCAAACTGTACATCTAGTATTTTCTGTGCAGCAGTATGTATAGATTGCCAAAATCTGGCAATCTCTCTACAGCTCCAAAATACATGCATATAGGTTCCACTTTTAGAGGTACATCTTTTACAGTTAGGAGAAATGTCTGTTTTCATTCTATGGAGTCTCAAAGGAGTGTCATAAKATTTGTAAAAAAAATTGTAATTAGATTCTTTCATTTTGACATTAGTAGAGGAGCAGTGTACCCTGTCGCAAACCTCCTCCCATAACTCATCACTGATAGTCAGACCAAGGTCCTTTTCCCAGATTATTTTCAAAGGAGTAAAGGAGGAGCCTCCTTTCTCAGAAAGGAGTCTATAGATATAAGAGATTTTGCCTTTAATGGATTGTGCTGTGACAAGACGGGTTTCAACTTCATTCAACTGAGTTCTAAACCTCCTCTTGGAAGTAAATGAGGAAATGATTTGAAAATATAAAAAAAAAAATGGGATCTTGGCACATTGAATTCACTGCAGAGCTCTTGAAATGATTTCAGTGTAGTGGTTTTCTGATGAAATAGGCCTGATTCCTAGAGTATGCCAAAGATTAAAGTTGGCATCCCTCAGGGCTTTTGGCAAGTCTGGGTTGCCTACTATAGGCGAGTGAGAACATATTTGGGAGGAAATGCCCAGGTATTTCTTACAGTCCCTCCACGCTAGTAGGGTGCTGTAAATCACAAAGGTTTTGGCTATGTTGCCCACTTCACTAAAGTTATTAATGAATATAATTGAGCTTAGGGGCAATGAACCACAGGATTGGGTTTCTATCTGAATCCACGTTGACTCTTGTCTGTTTGTGATCCATGTTAGCATGTTGCGGATTTGGGCAGACCAGTAGTACAATTGAAGGGAGGGAAGGGCAAGACCACCCTTAGATTCAGGTTTCGATAGAGTGGAGAACTTGATCCTAGGTTTTTTATTTATATATAAACAAATGTATATATAAATTTGGTGATGCTTTGGTTAGTTGTTTTGAAAAAGGAAGCTGGGAGAGCATGGGAGCATCTGAAATAAATAGTTCAGTCTAGGGAGGACGTTCATACGGATGACATTAATTCTTCCTACTAAGCTAATTGGGAGGGAGATCCAGGTTTGGAGATCGTTCTTGATTCGATCCAGGAGTGGAAGATAATTTTCCTTGWAAAGGCAATTCAGATCTGGTGTTATGAAGATCCCAAGGTATTAAAACCTCTGTGTCTTCCATTGGAATGGACATAGTGTCTTCATAGAGCTGGTGAGTGTAATATTGAGAGGGCAGATAGTGGATTTGTTCAAATTTATCTTATAACCTGAAAACSTGCCATACTGAGCAATTGTGTCTAAAATGGGAGGGATTTCTCAGGGTTGGATATGTAGAGCAAGACATCATCCGCGTAYAGCGAAATCTTGTGCTGCAGGCCGCCTGCAGAAACACCCATAATACTTGGATTGCTCCTTATCAACTCTGRCAGAGGCTCCGCCCCCAACAAGTAGAGCAGGGGGGACAGCGAGCACCCTTGTCTTGTGCCCCGTCCCAAAGGGAATCTGTCAGAGTTCAGTCCGTTAGTAGTCACCATGGCATTTGGATGAGAGTATAGTGATTTGATCCATTTAATAAAGTTTGGGCCCATATTGAACTTTTCTAAGACTGAAAACAGAAAGCTCCACTCCATCCTGTCGAACGCCTTCTCAGCATCCAGTGAAGCCAGCAGGACAGGGGTCTTCTGTGCGTTTACTTGATCAATAATATCAAAAAGACGGTGAATGCTATCAGAAGAGTATCTGTCTCTAATAAATCCAGTTTGGTCCGCTTTTATTATTTTGGGAAGATGAGTGTTTCATCTTTTGGCAAGCAATTTGGTAATTATTTTGTAGTCGAAATCCAACAAGCTTATGGGCCGGAAGGACGAGCAGGATAGAGGGTCCTTGTCTTTTTTGAGCAGCACTGTAATGCGAGCTGTGTGCATTGAGTCTGGGAGAACTCAGTTTTTGCAAAAATCCTCCAGCATTGGCATGAAAATAGGTTTAAGCTGGAGCCAAAAAGCTTTGTAGAACTCTCTGGGGAATCCATCTGGGCCTGGGGACTTGTTAGGTGGCATGGAGGTAATTGCCTCCAGGATCTCCTCAGGAGTGAAGGGGGAGTTGAGATCTTCTCGGTCGGTCTCTGATAGTTTAGGTAGCGAGATTCCCTCTAGGAAGGAGTGGAGTTCTGCCTCCGTGTGTTTTCTCTCAGAGGTATATAGCTTGCAATAAAAATCATGAAAAGTTAAATGTATCTTTTTGGGGTCATATGTGACCTCGTCCTCTGCTGTTCGGATAGCCATGATTGTACCATGACTGCTCTGACTGCTCTTTTTTTAATTGGTAAGCAAGCAATCTACTCGGCCTATTGCTATATTTCTGTTTAGTAAAGAAACCTTTTTTTTTTTATCTCCCGAGTGTAGTCCAAATTCAGTTTGGCTTTGGCTGCTTTAAGTTGACTCCAGGAGGTGCTGTCTGGGGATTGTTTATGTACTTTTTCACAGCGTTCCAGCTCCCTCTCAAGATCTAGCCTGTGTGCTTCCATTGTTTTTTTCTTAGAGGAAGCATATGCAATTA
>NC_036856.1:11608778-11612658 GCF_002910315.2 Salvelinus sp. IW2-2015 | reverse complement strand
TTTTTCCTTTTTTAGAGCACATAGTATCTTTTTCCGTTTTATTGCATGACCTAGACCATGGCAGTTCCATGTCAATAGATTTAAGGTACTAGTCATCGTCATCGAACAGTAATCGAACTTTAGTGCAAGTCATCTCTGGGTAAAGGTGGAAAGTAGTTACAGCTGCGTTCACATAAAAGGAAAATAAATGGTGTACATAAAATAACAATCTCTGAACACCCCAGCCGAGTTCCCAAACAACTCAACATATCCTGTTGGATCTATTACCCCCCCGCTCAGTCTCAATTCTGAAATGCCTCATCCTCTCCTCTCCGCCCCGCATTGAGTAAATGACAACGTAGCCCCCGTCCAGACCACATTAAAAGAGGGAGAAAATAAAATCAATAGCCCAGCCTACATATACCTCCCCCAAGGGACATAGGGAACCACAAGTAATAATAGCAACAAACAAAAGGGGAATAAAAGTAGGCTGAAACGTTAGTAGGCCTAGGTTATGCTATAGAGCCTATCCCTCTCAGCTAAAGGAAAATAAATATAGATTAGACAGCTATAATGACATTTAGCGGGGCGGGTGGGTCTTTGGATGTTGGRTATATGTTGTCTTACCTCCTTTAGTAATAACAGTAATTGCATTTAGTCATTTGWCCATTTCTCATTGACCAGGATTGTCTTTCAAAAAAATGTTTTGCCTCTTCGGGAGTTTTGAAGTGTCGCAGGGCTCCTTGGTGAAGAATCCTGATCTCGTTTGGGTATTTGAATCCCCTAAAGATGCCTCGGTCAATGGAGTATTTCTTCACCTCGTCAAACTCTCGGTGCTTTCGGCGTAATCCAGCTGACAGGTCCTGGTGTAAAGTGAGTTTGGCGTTTCCCACTGTAATGGTGTTGATTTTCGCCGCCTGTAGGACACGTTCCTTGTCGGTGAATCTCAGGAAACGTATGGTGATTGGGCACGGTGGTTGTCTGGCTGCTGGTGGGGGCCTCAGTGCTCGGTGAGCTCTCTCGAGTTCTATGGGCCTGTCGGTGGACAGGGGGAGCCACTCGGGAAGTTTGTCTTGCAGGTAGCGGATCAGTGGCATGTTTCCCTCTTCTTTTTCACCCAGATTTAATAGAACACAATCATTCCTTCGCCCCCTGTTTTCCAGGTCCTCTGTTTTCTCTTCCAGATGCTCAATTTTCTTTTTAGCATATGCTATTGTTTCCATGGCGTCTGTCAATAAGTTTTCCATGGATAGGATTCGCCACTCTGCCTCGTACAGGCGCCCCGCGTTTATGGTTATCTTGTTGTTGATGTCAGGCAAAGCATTTTCCAGGATTGTCACCTTGCCCCCTATCGCACTGAGCTGAGAGTTAATGGCATCTAATTTAATGTTGAGTTCTGTACGTTGGGATCTCAACTCAGAAAGGATGTCTTCGACAGAGTGCGAGGTTGGCATTCGTTGGGCCTCGGGAGGGAACGGGTCCTCTTGCTCCTGGCTAATGGCGCTAMCTTTTTCTGAAGCTAGCTGCTTCTTGGAGGCTTTTTCCGTTGCTAATGCTCGAGTCCTGTGAGGGATGGTTTTGTTCTCTTTTAGCATGAATATATGCCTTATAGAAGTAGGACATGTTAATCACAAAACATAGCGTGACTGCAGAGAAGCTGTTGTTAATCTAGGGTGTCGACTGTGCAAACCACAAGGTTGAGACAAGATGGAAAAATGCTGAATAACAAGAAAACAGGAATTGAGGAATGTGTAGGGAAAATGCTGAATAACAAGAAAACAGGAACTGAGGAATGTGTAGAAACCAACAAATCAGTTCAATCTTCACAAACAACATTCTGGACATTTGAATCCTGAGTGCTGTGTCTGGGCACCACCGATAGGCTAGCAAGTTTAAAACCACGCTAAGCCTCTCTGTGACAGCCTCTGAAGTTGGACCTCCACTGACACGTATACCTAAAGAAGATGTTTGTACTATTTCAGTCATTCTCCTGCTTTACCGCGTGCGTGGTGGAACAGTGAACCCGTATATACGAAAATTGCATTTACCATTTATCGCTTGAGTTTAATTAAAATACTTAAAATATATTCGGTGACTCTGAATCACATTTTGTCCTGATACCAGATTTGAACTGACGCAAATCTCTTTCAGTCCGGGTAACAATGTCACCTGTAATGTCGCCTTTTGTAGCCGCCGTGACTTTTTGACTAAAGCTAAAGGAGTTTAAACTTGAAGTGGAGGTAAGATTAGGAATTGGAAACTACTTGTGCGGAGCTCTTAGTTCATGCGGCCATCTCGTTCAAGGGTCACGTGATCCCCCGGTCTTACAATTCTAAATGAAATAGCTAAATGATCATTGGTATGACCTTCGTAAAACAATTCCATATAGCTGAGACAGGGCTTAGACTCTGAGGGGCGACTGTTGTAACAGCAGTAAATAGGTGTCACTTGTCCTCAGCATTGCACACGCACACAAACAAACATTGTACAATAGCTAGCTCCAAATCAGACCTTTCCCTGAGGTACAGATCAAGGATCAGCTTACCCTCCCCATCTCCAAACCTTTAGTTTCTAGCAGGAAATTCGTCCTTCTTCACCATAATAACCACCACACTTTGTAGCCATACCAGCCATCTCCAGGGCTCACACTGTACCATTCCCCTGGGCAGAGAGAAGGGGGCCCTGCCCTTCCTGTAACACATCCTGGCCTGCATGGCTCTCCTGCTCACTGCCCACTGCTAACTGTTCCAGGGAAAAGGCATGTGGTTGGTTCCACATATTGGGGTCTCCTTTTTTTCTGGGTCCTTCCTATCACACAGCACAAATGAAAGTGATTCACTGAGTGGAGTTGTGTGTGTTAGTACTTCCCTTCTACTGGAACGGTTCCCAACCAGGGGTACTAGGACCTCTGGGGGTACTTGGTCTATCCACACGGGGTACTTGAGAAGACTCATGAGCCCATAGGTCTACTGGTAAAATGCACATGAGGGGGTATCTCAGGGCAACTCCGGGCAGAGCAAAATTTATTTAGTGGTATAGTAACCAAAAAAGGTTGGAAACCACTTCTCTACTGGGGACATCTGCGGAGTGTATTACTATGTCTAATGCCTCTGCTCTTAAAGTGGAGTTCATGTCTATGTCATGATATATAATAATGTGTTACCCTCTAGTGGTCAATATTCAGAGGAACCGTCTCTCCAACTCCAAATGCTTCATATCTGCACCAATTAGGGTCCCATTCTCAATATGTGTTTCCAGTTTCTATTCTCTCACTTTAGTGCGATTTTCACAAGTATGTTGTACATTTTCACAACTTTTAGTACAAAACTCAAAACAGATCATTAAAAATGCAGTTGTTTCAAAACTCTGAGCACTTTTTTTTATTGACTAAGTATAACACACAAAATCACACAGTCACTTTTCACATAACTTAATCAGTGTTTCATCTAGAAATACATGTTTCACATTGCAATACATGTTCATATAAAGTAATTGCCTTTCACAATGCAATGCTCACATTTAATTTCATATGATTCTCTTCTCTTTTGTTAAAATACATTTTATTATTACTTAATTTGATTGCTCTTAATTTATGATTTTACATGTAAACTGGTTTATCTACCAGAGATTTTGAGAACTACATAATGAAAATGTATGTCTGTAWAGTACAAATGTACTTATGTATTGTAGTATTGTTGTATTTGTATGTATTAGGGATCCAACTCTTCCTGGGGTCCAAACACATTAAGGCAAATACACTACATACAAAACAAARGATAAAACAGTACATCATATAACATTCTTATACCACTACATATCTACAATGCAAAATTTATACAGGGCATTCAGAAAGTATTCAGACCCCTTGACTTTTCCCACATTTTGTTACATTACAGCCTTT
>NC_036856.1:11605860-11608521 GCF_002910315.2 Salvelinus sp. IW2-2015 | reverse complement strand
ATGGTCCTAGGAGCTCAGTCCTCCGGGAGAGAAGAGAGGAAAAGAAACGACAAGAGAGAAAGAGAGAATTGAGAGAGCATACAATTAATTCCACAAGCGACGGACCCGGATAAGACCAGGAGAAATAACTCCAGATATAACAGACTGACCGCCTAGACACACAATCATTGCACAAGTAATACTGGAGGCGAAGAGAAAAGAGGGAGTCAGTAGGGTCCCAAGGAAGACATGGGCCATCCGAATGATACCCCACGGACAGGGCCAAACGGCTAGGATACTAACCGACCCACTTTTGCCAAAGCACAAGGCCGCCCCACAGAACCAATAGAGGGATACTCTTCAACCACCACTTACCATCCTCGAGACAAGGCCGAGTATAGCCCACAAAATTCCTGCCACGGCAAGCACACCAAAGGGGGGGCGCCACCCAGAACAGGCGAAGACCACTCAGCGACTCAACTCACTCAAGTGAGGGCACCCTCGCTAGGGACGGTATGGAGAGAGCACCAGTCCAGCAGTAACTCGCCCCTGTAACAGGGTTAGAGGCACAAAATCCCCAGTGGAAGAGAGTGGATCACGGCCAGGCGAGACAGTGCCTCAGGACTACCTGGCATGATGACTCCTTGCTGTCCCCAGTCCACCTGGCCGTGCTGCTGCTCCAGTTTCAACTGTTCTGCCTGGGGCTATGGAACCCTGACCTGTTCACCGGACGTGCTACCTGTCCCAGACCTGCTGTTTTCAACTCTCTAGAGAGAGCAGGAGCGGTAGAGATACTCTCAATGATCGGCTATGAAAAGCCAACTGACATTTACTTCTGAGGTGCTGACTTGTTGCACCCTCGACAGCTAATGTGATTATTATTATTTGACCATGCTGATCATTTATGAACCATGCTGATCATTTTTCCAAGTTTTGTTACGTTACAGCCCTGTTCTAAAATTATTGAATTGTATTTTTCTTCATCAATCTACACACAATACACCATAATGACAAAGCTAAAACAAGTTTTTAGACATTTTTGCTGATAAAATGTTTGTTTTTTAAAATATCTTATTTACATAAGTATTGAAAAAGAGCTCAGGTGCATCCTGTTTCCATTGATCATCCTTGAGATGTTTCTACAACTTGATTGGAGTCCACCTGTGGTAAATTCAATTGATTGGACATGATTTGGAAAGGCACACACTTGTGAAAGGTTCCACAGTTGACAGTGCATGTCAGAGCAAAATCCAAGCTATGAGGTCYAAGGAATTTTACATAGAGCTCAGAGAAAAGATTGTGTTGAGGCACAGATCTGGGGAAGGGTACCCACAKATTTCTGCAGCATTGAAGGTCCCCAAGAACACAGTGGCCTCCATCATTCTTAAATGGAAGTTTTGAACCACCAAGACTCATCCTAGAGCTGGCCGCCTGGCCAAACTGAGCAATCGGGGGAGAAAGGCCTTGGTCAGTGATCAAGAACCCGATGGTCACTCTGCGGAGATGGGATAACCTTCCAGAAGGACAACCATCTCTGCAGCACTCCACCAATCAGGACTTTATGGTACAGTGGCCAGACTGAAGCCACTCCTCAGTAAAAGGCACATGACAGCCCGCTTGGAGTTTTCCAAAAAGCACCTAAAGACTCTCAGAACATGAGAAACAGGGTTCTCTGGTCTGATGAAACCAATATTGAACTCTTTGGCCTGAATGCCAAGCGTTACATCTGGAGTAAACCTGGCACCATCCCTACGGTGAAGCATGGTGGTGGCAGCATCATGCTGTGGGGATGTTTTTCAGCGGCAGTGACTGGGAGATTAGTCAGGATCGAGGGAAAGATGATGGATCAAAGTACAGAGAGATCCTTGATGAACACCTGCTCCAGAGCTCTCAGGACCTCAGACTGGKGCGAAGGTTCACCTTCCAACAGGACAACTGTCACACCCTGATCTGTTTCACCCGTCTTTGTGATTGTATCCACCCACCTCCAGATGTCACCTGTTTTCCCATTAGTCCCTAGGTACTTATTCCTGTCTTTCCTGTATGTCTATTGCCAGTTTGTCTTGTTTTGTAAAGTCAACCAGCGTGTTGATCCGTGCTCTGCTCCTGCTTTTTCATTTTCTCTGTTTTTGCTAGTCCTCCTGGTTTTGACCCTTGCCTGGCTTGACTCTGAACCCACCTGCCTGACCCTTCTGCCTGCCCTACCCTGACCTCGAGCCTGCCTGCCACTCAGTACCTCCTGGACTCTGACCTTGTTATGATCTTTTGCCTGTCCACGACCATTCTCTTGCCTGCTCTTGTATTATAATAAATATCAGAGACTCGAACCATCTGCCTCCCGTGTCTGCATCTCACCCTGTGCCCTTATAGTAGGAACTGGCCATGACAGACCCAGCAGACTTGGACCAGCTCAGTCACGCTGTCTCCCTGCAGGGAGCCACCATTGGGAGGCATGAGGAGCTACTGCTGGACCTTTTGGAAGGGCTTCATTCCCTGACGGAACACCACGACCAAGGGTTCAAGGCTATAATGGAGCAAATCAGTGAGTTAGCTCATAGGCAGCCTGCCACCTCTGAGACCTCCCAATCACCCAGTAACCTGTCTACTATCAGTGGTGGGTTTGTACAACCTACCCCGGCTCCCCGAGTACCCCGCTTACCTCCTCCAGAGCGATATTCTGGG
>NC_036856.1:11595743-11603554 GCF_002910315.2 Salvelinus sp. IW2-2015 | reverse complement strand
TGGTTGGGAGTCTTCAGAGGTGGGCAGGCTGCCTCTGAGCTAACTCACCTGATTTGGCTCCACATAATAGACGTGAACGCTTGTCCGTGGGTTCCGTCAGGGAATGAAGCCTTCCAAAGGTCCAGCAGTAGCTCCTCATGCTCCCAATGGTGGCGTCCCTGCAGGGAGACCCCGCGTGACTGAGCTGGTGCAAGCTCTGCTGGTCTGTCATGGCCAGGTTACATTTTGACATTACTTTAAGGTCATTTATGCAGACGCTCTATCCCAGAAGCGACTTACAAATTGGTGCATTCACCTTATGATTCCAGTGGAACAACCACTTTACAATAGTGCATCTAACTCTTTTAAGGGGGGGGGGGGGGGGGGGTTAGAAGGATTACTTTATCCTATCCTAGGTATTCTTAAAGAGGTGGGGTTCAGGTGTTCCGGAAGGTGGTCGATTGTACCTCCGCTGACCTGGCGTCGTGAGGGAGTTTGTCACCTTGGGGTGCCAGAGCAGCGAACAGTTTTGACTGGGCTGAGCGGGAATGTGCACTTCCTCAGAGGTGAGGGAGGCGGAGCTTAGGCCACGAGGGGAATGAACGGCAGTGCCCTTGTTTGGGTGTAGGCGCCTGATCAGAGCCTGAAGGTACGGAGGTGGTTCCCGCTCACAGCTCCGTAGGCAAGCACATGGTTTTGTAACGGATGGCGAGCTTCACTGGAAGCCAGTGAGAGAGCGGAGGAGCGGGGTGACGTGTGAGAGAACTTGGGAAAGTTGGAACACCAGACGGGCGCTGCGGCGTTCTGGATGAGTTGTAGGGGTTTAATGGCCTACAGGCAGGGAGCCCAGTCCAACAGCGAGGTTGCAGTAATCCAGACGGTGGATGACAAGTGCCCTGGATTGGACCTGCGCCGCTTGCGTGAGGCATGGGTCGCTACCTGCGAATGTTGTAGAGCATGAACTACAGGAACGGGTCACCGCCTTGATGTTAGTTGAGAACGACAGGGTGTTGTCCAGGATCCACCGCCCGACAAGGTTCTTAGCACTCTGGGAGGGACATCAATGGAGTTGTCAACCGTGATGGCGAGATCATCTGGAACGGGCAGTCCTTCCCCGGGAGGGAAGAGCAGCTCCGTCTTGCCCGAGGTTGCAGCTTTGAGGTGGTGATTCCGTCTCACTGATATGTCTGCAGAGCATTGCAGAGATGACCGATTTCACCACCTGGTTATTCAAGAAGGGGGGAAAGGAAGAAAGATTACATTGTGTGTCTCTGCATCGCAATGATAGGAGACGGACATGGTGGAGGATATGAACAGAGCCAAGTTGAACTTGGTGTATAGCGAAATAGGAGAGGGCCTAACGAACAGACCCTGGGGGACACCAGTGGTGAGAGCACGTGGTGCGGAGACAGATTCTCGCCACGCCACCGCGTGGGGGTGGTAGGAGCGACCTGTCAGGTAGGAACGCAATCCAAGCGGGGCCGCGCGCGGAGATGCCCAGCTTCGGAGAAGGGTGGGAGGAGGATCTGATGGTTCACAGTATCAAAGGCAGCCGATGGTCTAGAAGGATGAGAGCAGAGGAGAGAGAGTTATCTTAGCAGTGGCGGAGCGCCTCCGTGACACAGAGAAAGAGCAGTCTCAGTTGAATGACTAGTTCTTGAACCTTGACTGATTTGGAACATCAAGAAGGTCATTCTTGAGAGAGATAGCAGGAAGAGCTGGCCAAGGACGGCACGCGTTCAAGAGTTTTTGGGAGAGAAAAAGAAAGAAGGGATACCTGGTCTGTAGTTGTTGACTCGGAGGGATCTGAGTGTAGGTTTTTTCAGAAGGGGTGCCAACGTCTCGCTCTCGTTGAAGAGCGGAAGGGAGTAGCCCCAGCGGTCAGTTCATACTATAAGGGCACAGGGTGAGATGCAGACACACGGGAAGCAGATGGTTCGAGTCTCTGATCTTTATTATAATATCAAGAGCAGGCAAGAGAATGGTGGTTGGACCAGGCCAAAAGATCAATAACAAGGTAGCGTCAGGGAGTACTGAGTGGCAGGCAGGCTCGAGGTCAGGGTGGGCAGGCAGAAGGTCATGGCAGGTGGGTTCAGAGTCAAGCAGGCAAGGGTCAGAAACCCAGGAGGACTCCGCAAAAACAGAGAAAATGAAAAAGCAGGAGCAGAGCACGGATCAACCACGTGGTTGACTTACAAAACAAGACAAACTGTTGGCAATTAGACATAACAGGAAAGACAGGAATAAGTAGCGTAGGGGATAATGGAAAACAGTGACATCTGGAGGTGGGTGGATACAATCACAAAGACGGCGTGAAACAGATCAGGGTTTGTGACAGTTGTCCTGTTTGGAAGGTTGAACTTCGCTCAGTCTGAAGGTCCTGAGAGCTCTAGGAGCAGCGTGTCATCAAGGATCTCTCTGTTACTTTTGATCCATCATTTTCCCTCGATCACCTGACTAAATTCCCAGTCACTCTGCCGCTGAAAACATCCCCGACAGCATGATGCTGCCACCACCATGCTTCAACCGTAGGGATGGTGCCAGGTTTACTCGCAGATGTAACGCTTGGGCATTCAGGCCAAAGCAGTTTCAATATTGGTTTCCCTATTCAAGACCGCCGAGAACTGTTTCTCATGTTCTGAGAGTCTTTTAGTGCTTTTGGGAAAACATGTTGCCTTTTTATTGGGAGTGGCTTCCGCTGGCCACTGTCCATAAAGTCTGATTGGTGGGAGTGCTGCAGAGATGGTTGTTCCTTCTTGGAAGGTTATCCCATCTCCGCAGAGTGACCATCGGGTTCTTGATCACGTGCCAAGGCGTTTCTCCCCGATTGCTCAGTTTGGCAGGCGGACCAGCTCTATGGATGACGGCCTGGTGTTCAAAACTTCCATTTAAGAATGATGGAGGCCACTGTGTTCTTGGGGACCTTCAATGCTGCAGAAATGTGTGGGTACCCTTCCCAGATCTGTGCTCAAACCAATCTTTTCTCGAGCTCTATCGTAAATTCCTTCGACACTCATAGCTTGGATTTTGCTCTGACATGCACTGTCACTGTCGGAACCTTTCACAAGTGTGTGCCTTTCCAAATCATGTCCAAGTCAATTGATTTACCACAGGTGGACTCCAATCAAGTTGTAAGAAATCTCCAAGGATGACAATGGAAACCGGATGCACTGAAGCTCTTTTCAAATACTTATGTAAATAAGGTAATTTTAAAAAACAAACATTTTATCAGCAAAAATGTCTAAAAACATTGTTTTTGCCTTTGTCATTAGGTGTGTGTGTAGAATTGATTGAGGAAAATACAATTCAAATATTTTAGAGTACAGGGCTGTAACGTAACAAAACTTGGAAAAAATGGATCAGCAGGTTCATAAATGATCAGCACGGTCAAATAATATAATCACATTAGTTGTTCGGGGTGCAACAAGTCATCACCTCAGAAGTAAATTGTCAGTTGGCTTTCATAGCCGATCATTGAGAGTATCTCTAGACGCTCCTGCTCTCTCTAGAGAGTTGAAACAGCAGGGTCTGGGAAGGGGAGCGACGTCCGGTGAAACAGGTTCAGGGTTCCCATAGCCCCAAGGCAGCAAGTTGAAACTGGAGGCAGCAGCACGGCCAGGTGGACTGGGGACAGCAAGGAGTCATCATGCCAGGTAGTCCTGAGGCATGGTCCTAAAATGGGTAGGTCTGCCGAGAGAGAGAGAGAGAGAAAGAACGAAAGAGAGAAAGAGGAATTGAGAGAGCATCACTTAATTCCACACGACGGACACCGGATAAGACCGGAGAAATAACTGCCAGATATAACAGACTGACCGGCCTAAGCCCCCGACACTAATACTGTGGCCGCGTAAATAAAAAAACTGAGGCTGAGACAGTAGGGGTAAGGAAGACACTGTGGCCCATCCGATGATACGCCCCGGGACAGGGCCAAACGGCTAGGATATAACCACCCACTTTTGGCCAAAGCACAAGCCCCCAAAGAACCAATAGAGGGATATCTTCAACCACCATTACCATCCTGAGACAGGCCGAGTATAGCCCACAAAGATTCTCTGCCAGGCAAACCCAAAGGGGGGGCGCCAAACCCAGAACAGGAAGACCACGTCAGCGACTCAACTCACTCAGTGAGGGGCACCCTTGCTAGGGACGGTATGGAAGAGCACCAAGTCAGCAGTAATCAGCCCTGTAAAGGGTTAGAGTCACCCAGTAACCTGTCTACTATCAGTGGTGGGTTTGTACAACCTACCCCGGCTCCCCGAGTACCCCGCTTACCTCCTCCAGAGCGATATTCTGGGGATCCTGGAACATGCCGGGGTTTTCTTTCTCAATGCTCCCTTATTTTTGAGCTACTGCCATCTTCGTTCCCTTCGGATCGTCGAAGATAGCATATAGTATTACGCTAATGTCAGGAAGGGCGCTCTCCTGGGCTACGGCAGTTTGGGAGCAACAATCCGCAATTTGTCGTCATCTGGAAGATTTCATGGCATAGGTGAGGAAGGTGTTCGATTCTATGGTATCCGGGAGAGAGGCGGCCCGAAAACTACTTGAATTACACCAAGACTCACGTAGTGTGGCAGACTACGCAGTAGATTTTCACACGTGGGCCGCCGAGAGTGCCTGGAATCCGGAGTCCCTATTCAATATCTTCCTTCATGGACTTTCTGAGGAAATAAAAGAGGAGCTAGCAGCTCGGGAGTTACCGCTGGACCTCGATTCCCTTATTGCCCTAACTATTAGGCTTGATGGGTGTCTACGGGAACGTAGGAGTGAGAGGAGGTCTCGTCGTGGGCACACTCGTTCCTCTGCTGTTGCTCGTTCATCTCCAATGGAATCCGGAAGTCCCCGAAGGCTGTATTTCCGAGAAGACCCGAAGCCACCCGAGTTCCCTCGAGAATCATCGGTGATGGGTGAGTCAGATACACCGGAACCAACACAACTGGGCAGAGCTAGATTATCGCCGAAGGAACGTTCATAAAGACTAAGCTCCAACAGTTGTCTGTATTGMGGTGCTGCGGGGCATTTCATAGCCACCTGCCCAGCGAAGAGACCTCAATCATTAGTAGGTATAAGTACACTGGTGAGCCAGATTGGGAACCCTCTAATTCCCATTACCCGTACTCCTTTTGTTGTTATCCTGCTTTGGGGAGACCAGTCTAAGTCTCTTCGGGTGCTCATTGACTCTGGGGCTGATGAGAGTTTCATGGACGCTACCCTGGTATCGGAACTAGGTATCCCCACTCAACTCCTCTCCGTTCCCATGGATGACAGAGCACTGGACGGCCGCACCATTGGTAGAGTCACGCACAGCACAGTTCCTATTAATCTGCGGATATCTGGTAATCACAGTGAGTCAATACAGCTTCTCCTCATTGAYTCCCCTTACATCCCTGTTGTTTTGGGATTTTCCTGGCTCCAGAAGCACAACCCCAATATTGACTGGACCATGGGTTCAATCCTGGGTTGGAGCCCGTTCTGACATTCACACTGCCTAAAGGCGGTGCAGCTTTCCCTGGCAGACGCCTCCAGGGTTAAGTACGGCCTCGGATCTCTCTGCCGTTCCCGCAGAGTATCATGACCTCCTGGAAGTTTTCAGCAAGCTCGTGCTGCCTCCCTTCCTCCACATTGTCCTTACGATTGTGCTATTGACCTCCACCKGGGCACCACAKRGCCTCAAGGCCGGCTATATTCCCTSTCTGGCCCRGAGACCAAGGCCATGGAGGAGTACATTGAGAACTTGAGAGGATCTGCKGAGAAGAATGGGACAAACTCCCCAAATACAGGTGTGCCAAGCTCCTAGCGTCATACCCACGAAGACATGATGCTGTAATCACTGCCAAAGGTGCAGTTTGGTATTTTTAATACATTTGCAAAAAAATCTAAAAAACAGTTTTTGCTTTGTCACAATGGGGTATTGTGTGTAGATTGATGGGGGGGAAAACAATTTTATCATTTTTAGAATGTAACGTAACAAAATGTGGAAAAAGTCAAGGGGTCTGAATACTTTCCCGAATGCACTGTAATACCACCATACAACAATATTGCAATGTACGTGTGTGTAGAGTGCTAGAGCTTGTGTGCGTATGCATGTGTCCGTACTTTTGTGTGTCTCTTCATAGTCCCCACTGTTCCATAAGCTGTATTTTTACCTGTTTTTTGTTGATAGTGTTGTTAATAAGGCAGAGCAGCACTTTATTATGGACAGACTTCTTCCCATCGTAGCTACTGTTGTATCAATATGTTTTGACCACGACAGTACAATCCAGGGTAACTCCAAGCAGTTTAGTCACCTCAACTTGCTCAATTTCCACATTATTCATTACAAGATTTAGTTGAGGTTTAGGGTTTAGTGAATGATTTGTCCCAAATGCAATGCTTTTAGTTTTGGAAATATTTAGGACTAACTTATTCCTTGCCACCCATGTACTGTATGTTTTTATGCTCTCTCTAATTCTCTCGTTTCTCTCTTCTCTCTGAGAACCTGAGCCCTAGGACCATACGCAGGACTAAGCGGCATGATGACACCTTGCTTCCCAGTCCGCCTGCCTTGCCTGCTAGATTTCCAGTTTCACTGTTTCTGCCGCTGTGGTTACGGAACCCCTACCTTCCCAGACCTGCTGTTTTCAACTCTTAGATGATCGGCGATGAAAAGCCAAATGAGATTATTCTGAATTATATGACCAATGCTTGTCATTTTGAACATTTTGAAAATCTTGGGCTCTCTCAATTTTCTCCTGTCTCTCTTTCCTTTCTCTCCGGAGGACCTCGACCCTAGGACCATACTCCGCGACTAACCGGCCGTGGTGACTCCTTGCTGTCACCCAGTCCGCCTGGCCTTGCTGGCTATTCCAGTTTCAACTGTTCTGCCTGCGGTTATGGAACCCCTACGTCCCAGACGCTGCTGTTTTCAACTCTTAATGATCGGCCTTATGAAAAATGCCAACTGAGATTAATTACCTGATTATTTTGCCATGCTTGGTCCATTATGGAATTTTGAAAATCTTGGCTCTCTCTAATCTTCCCTTCCTCTTTTCTTTTCTCTTCGGAGGACCTGGGCCTAAGGACCCATGCGTCGGGACTGTGCCCCGCCGTGTGACTCTTGCGTCCCGTCCCCGCCTGGCCTTGCTGCTATTCCAGTTTCAGCTGTTTCTGCCTGCGGTCTATGGAACCGCACCTGTCCCAGACCTTGTTGTTTTTTCAACTCTTGATGATCGGCTATGAAAAGCCAACTGAAAATTAATTCATGATTATTATTTGACCATTGCCTTGTCCATTATGGAACAATTTTTTGAACATCTTGGCATAGTTTTCTGTTATAATCTCCACCGGCACAGCCAGAAAGAGGACTGGCCACCCTCGATAGCCCTGGTTCCTCTCTAGGTTTCTTCCTAGGTTTGTTGGCCTTTCTAGGCGAGTTTTTCCCTAGCCACCCGTGCTTCTACCACTGCATTACTAGCGTTTTGGGGGTTTTAGGTCTGGGTGTCTGTAACAGACTTCGAGATATTACTGATGTACGAAGGGCTATAATAAAATAATTTGATTGATTGATTGATATTAGCAGATGTTACAGCAGGTGCGTGAAATGTTTGTGTTTCTAGCTTCCTACAGTGAAGTATTCAATATAAACAATACTAATCGCAAATAATCAGAAAGTCCCAAACAAGAAAGAAATGCTAACATGTTGTCCAAAATTTAAGTTGCTTGGGGTCTTTTTGATTGTATAACTATAACAATCAACACACAATTACATACAGTGGAAGATTATGATTGCCTTCCTAATAAGCCGCTACCACCCTATGGATGAGGCATGCAATGGATTCAGTCCAGATCCTATG
>NC_036856.1:11592934-11595718 GCF_002910315.2 Salvelinus sp. IW2-2015 | reverse complement strand
TTGGTTGATTACACATATTAGTGGTGCGGGGGCTGTGCTTTGCAAAGTGGTGGGGTTATATCCTTCCTCATTGGCCCTGTCCGGGGCGTTCTTCGGATGGGGCCAACAGTGCTCCTGACCGCTCCTGTCTCAGCTCCAGTATTTATGCTGCAGTATAGTTGATCGGGGGGGGCTAGGGTCAGTTGCTTACCTGGAGTACTTCTCCTGTCTTATCCAGGGTCCTGTGTGAATTTAAGATGCTCTCTCTATATTCTTCTCGTTTCTCTCTTCTCTCTGAAGAACCTGAGCCCTAGGACCATACGCAGACTACCGAGCGGCATGATGACACCTTGCTTCCCAGTCCGCCTGCCTTGCCTGCTATTCCAGTTTCACTGTTCTGCCCTGTGGTTACGGAACCCCTACCTTCCCAGACCTGCTGTTTTCAAACTCTTAGATGATCGGCTATGAAAAGCCAACTGAGGATTATTCCTGAATTATATTGACCAATGCTTGTCATATTATGAACGATTTTGAAAATCTTGGTCTCTCTCAATTTTCTCCTTCTCTCTTTCTTCTCTCTCGGAGACCTGAGCCCTAGGACCATACTCCGGACTACCGGCCGTGGTGACTCCTTGCTTACCCAGTCCGCCGTGGCCTTGCTGGCTATTCCATTTCAACTGTTTCTGCCTGCGGTTATGGAACCCCTACGTCCAGACGCTGCTGTTTTCAACTCTTAAGATCGCCTTATGAAAAAGCCAACTGAGATTTATATCTCTCTCCCTCAGGCTTGGATTCGCCATGCCAAAAGGTTTTTCCCCAGGTGCATGAACAGCGAGGATATTTACTGCAATTTTGATGAGAACCTATGGCCAAATGTTCAAGACAGGCTTYATGCAAACTAGTGACAACTTAACATTGTTTGTTTCATTTCTTTCATTTGATTACATTGTGAAATATGTCTTAATTTATCACACCTTTGATAACACATGGGATAGAAATGATGGAAAGGTGATGGTCAGTCAATTTTAATGGGTAGTGCAAGTGTATTGCCAAATGTGAAAACAGTGTAATYTACTGTAATTTACAGTACTGTAGCATACTACKTTCAAAGGGCAATTTTGAAACATGTATATTACATTTCTTGCTATTGGATMAATGGGTTTTTWAAATWACTAAATTAAMAAGATATCATTATGTTGTGCTTTGATGATTAAACTAATGTACTCATAATACAGTATTTCACAGTAAACTTATATTTTCAATCAATGGTTGTGTGATGAAAGATGTCTACAAACAAAATGAATGCACAATTAAAASTTTTGAATGTAACACTGACTGCGTAACAAGTGTTACTCGTTTGGAGTTTTGTACTAAGAGTTTTGAAAATTCATCACATGTGAAAATACTAACAAAGCAATAATACATTATTTTTAACAAAATGAGTGGCTAATTATGGCAGAACTTATGGAAAGAAAACACTCATCTTTCCATTTATTGATGGCTTTCAGAATAAACTACATTACAATGTAGTACTAGGTTCTCTGACAAAGTTCCACCACATTAAGAATGAAAAATAATATTTGCAGTGAAAGGATATACTGAAAAGCAACTGGGTCCAGAATAAGAAATGTTTATTTTCATTGCAAAACTTTTTGCTACGGTTTGCTCAGTATGCATACATTGAATGCAACCCTGGTCTTTGGGATAATTGCACCACCTACAAAATCCATCAGAGGGTGCAATAGTACTGCTCATAAAAGCAGATACTGAATGGTGGCCCAGGACATAAGTGACATAAGAGCTTGCTTAGGTCCCCGGCCGCTAGGGGACCCCTGAACCCCACCCACCCTCCCACCCACAATATATATATATGCAGTACCAGTCAAAAGTTTGGACACACCTACTCATTCAAGGGTTTTAAAGCAGAGAGGATACTCTGCGCCTTGTCTCAGATGGTAAGTGCGTGTTGAACATATCCCTCTAGTGTGTGGGGGCTGTGCGTTTGCAAAGTGGGGGGGTTATATCCTGCTTGTTTGCCCTGTCTGGGGGTATCATCGATGAGGGCACACAGTCGTCTCCTGCACCCTCCTGTCTCAGCCTCCATAATTATGCTGCAGGTATGTTATGTGTCGGGGGCTAGGTCAGTTTGTTATATCTGGAGTACTTCTCCTGTCTTATCCCGGGTCCTGTGTGAATTTAAGTATGCCTCTCCTAATTCTCTCTTTCCCTCTTTCTTTCCTCTCTCTGGAGGACCTGAGCCCTAGGACCATGCCTCGGGACTACCTGGCATGAATGACTCCTTGCTGTCCTCAAGTCCACCTGCCGTGCTGCTGCTCCAGTTTCAACTGTTCTGTCCTGCGGCTATGGAACCCTGACCTGTTCACCGGATTTGCTACCTGTCCAGACCTGCTGTTGTCAAACTCTCTAGAACAGCAGGAGTGGTAGAGAGACTCTTAATGATCGGATATGAAAAGCCAACGACATTACTCCCTGAAGGTGCTGACTTGCTGCACCCTCGACAAACTAATGGAATTATTGTATTGACCATGCTGGTCAATTATGAACATATTTGAAATCTTGTGGCCATGTCTGTAAATATCCACCACGGCACAGCCAGAAGAGGACTGGCCACGCCCTCATAGCCTGGTTCCTCTCTAGGTTTCTTCCTAGGTTTTGCCTTTCTAGGGAGTTTTTCCCTAGCCACCGTGCTTCTACACCTGCATTGCTTGCTGTTTGGGTTTTAGGCTGGGTTTCGTACAGCACTTTGGAGATATCAGCTGATGTAAGAAGGGCTATATAAATAAA
>NC_036856.1:11515987-11591754 GCF_002910315.2 Salvelinus sp. IW2-2015 | reverse complement strand
CTTTCCTTATTATTTTACTATTTTCTACATTGTAGGAATAATAGTGAAACATCTTAAACTATGAAATAACACACATGGATCAATGTAGTAACCAAAGAAAGGTTAAAAAGTAGCCACCCTTTGCCATTGATGACAGCTGCACACCTTGGAATATCTTAACCAGCTTCACCTGGAAGCTTTCCAACAGTGCTTTGAAGGCGTTCCCACATTATGCCTGAGCCTTGTTGGCTGCTTTTCCTCCCACTCTGCGGTCCAATCACCCAAACCATCTCATTGCGAGTTTTGAGGTTGGTGTTGATTGTGTGGAGGCCAGGTCATCTGATGCAGCACTCCAAATCACTCTCCTTCTTGGTTTAAAGCCCGTTACCAGCCTGGAGGTGTGTTTGGGTCATTGTCCTGTTGAAAAACAAATGATAGTCCCACTAAGCGCCAAACTAGATGGAATGTGTATCACTGCAGATGCTGTGGTAAGCCATGCTGTGTTAAGTGTGCCCTTGATTCTAAATTAAATCACCAACAAATTTCACAGCAAAGGCACAGCCGACACCATTCACACCTCATCCTTCCATGCTTCACGTCGTGTGAACCCACACAATGAGAGATCATGCGCTACACCTACTCTTATTCTCTGCCCAGCAGATGGTAACTCGGGGCTTCCTTTCCTGTGCGGTCCTCATGAGAGCCGTTTTCATCATAGCGCTTCATCGTTTTTGCGACTGCCACTTAAGCCACTTTGAACCACAAGCGTTCCGTTGCTATGCTGGTTGCATTGGTCTGTATTTTTACCTTGTAGTAAGTCGCGGGGCAGTTCTAGTTCTATTTCCCCCATAAGCGCTTGCTCAGTTCCTTTTCAAAATTATTACCTCTCCAGACTCCAGCGACTGTTTTTGTGTGAACAACCTGCCTGACTACCTACTGCATTTACATTTAAGTCATTTAGCAGACGTCTATCCAGAGCGACGTTACAAATTTGGTGCATTCACCTCTATGATATGCAGATGGAACACCACTTTTAAACAATAGTGCCACTCTAACTCTTTTAAGGGGGGGGGGGGGGGGGGGCTTAGAAGGATTACGTTATCCTATCTAGGTATTCCTTAAAAGAAGTGGGGTTTCATGGTGTCTCCGGAAGGTGGTGATTGACTCGCGACTTGGGTCGTGAGGGAGTTTGTTCCACCATTTGGGTGCAGAGCATGCAGACGTTTTGACTGGGCTGAGCGGGAACTGTACTTCCTCAGAGGTAGGGAGGCGAGCAGGCCAGAGGTGGATGAATGCTAGTGGCCCCTTGTTTGGGTGTAGGGCCTGATCAGAGCCTGAAGGTACGGAGGTCCGTTCCCCTCACAGCTCCGTTAGGCAAGCACCAGGGTCTGGTAGGCGGATGCGGAGCTTCAAACTGGAACAGTGGAGAGCGGAGGAGCGGGGGGGTGACGTGAGAGAACTTGGGAAGCTTGAACAGCCAGAACGGGCTTCGGCGTCTGGATGAGCTTGTAGGGGTTTATGGCCAGGCAGGGAGCCAGCCAACAGCGAGGTTCTGCATAATCCAGACGGGAGATGACAAGGACCTGGATTAGACCTCTGCCCGCTTCCTGTGTTGAGCAGGTCGTACTCTTGCGAATGTTGTGTAAGAGGCATTGAACCTACAGAAACGGGTCACGCCTTGATGGGTTAGTTAGACGACAGGGTGTGTCCAGGATCACGCCAAGGTTCTTAGCACTCTGGGAGGAGGACACAATGGAGTTGTTAACCGTTGATGGCAGATTCATGGAAGCGGCAGTCCTTCCCGGGAGGCAGAGCAGCTCCGTCTTGCCGAGGTTCAGCTTGAGTGTCGATCCTATCCACCACTGATATGTCTTTGCCAGACATGCCAGAGATTGCGATTCGCGATTCGGCACCTGGCAGAGATGCGATTCGCCGACCACTGCTTCAGAAGAGTGAAATGACTGGAAAGAGAACACTCTATTTTTATTTATATTGTTAAATAAGAATAAATAATTAATTGCCACAAAAGTGGCAGTAATAAAGCCTCTCTTGAAAAGCCAAACCTTGACCCAGAAAATATAAAAAACTATCGGCCTAATGAATCTTCCACTTACCTCACTGCCTTCCTGAAGAAACAATGTATACGAAATGCTTAGTCTAGTTTTAGACCCCATCATAGTACTGGACTGCCATGTGGCATGTGTAAATGACCTTTTATTGGCGTCAACCGAGGCGCTGCATCTGTTCTCGTGCTTACTGACCTTAGTGTGCTGCCTTTTGATACCATCGATCACCACATTCTTTTGGAAGAGATTGGAAAACCAAAGGTCTCGACGGACAAGTTCTGGCCTGGTTAGATCTTATCTGCGGAAAGATATCAGTTTGTCTTTGTGAATGTTTGTCCTCTGACAAATCACTGTACATTTCGGTTTTCCTCAGAGGGTTCCGTTTTAGGACCACTATTGTTTTCACTATATATTTTACCTCTTGGGGATGTCATTCGAAAACATAATGTTAACTTTCACTGCTATGCGGATGACACACAGCTGTACATTTCAATAAACATAGTGAAGCCAAAATTGCCCTCGCTCAAGCCTGTGTTTCAGACATAAGGAAGTGGATGGCTGCAAACTTCTCACTTTTAAACTCGACAAAACAGAGATGCTTGTTCTAGGTCCCAGAAACAAAGAGATCTTCTTGAATCTGACAATTAATCTTGATGGTTGTAAAGTCGTCTAAATAAAACTAGTCGAGACCTTGCTTACTCTGGACCCTGATCTCTCTTTTTGTACGAAACATATCAAGACTGTTTCCAAGGACAGCTTTTTTCCATCTACGTAACATTGCCAAAAATCTGAAACTTTTCGTCAAAATGATGCAGAAAAATTTATCCATGCTTTTGTTACTCTATGCTCTATGCTCTACTTTCCGGCTAACCCGGATAAAGCACTAAATAAACTTCAGTTAGTGGCTAATACGGCTGCTCAGAATCCTGACTAGACCACCAAAAATGTGATCATATTAATCCAGTGCTAGACCTCCCTACACTGGCTTCCTGTTAAGGCAAGGGTTGATTTTCAAGGTTTTACTGCTAACTACAAAGCATTACTGGGCTTGCTCCTACCTATCTTCCGATTTGGTCCTGCCGTACATACCTACACGTACACTACGGTCACAAGACGCAGGTCCTCACTTGTCCATGAATTTCTAAGCAAACAGCTGGAGGCAGGCTTTCTCCTATAGGTTCCATTTTTATGGAATGGTCTGCCTACCCATGTGAGAACGCAGACTCGTCTCAACTTTTTAAGTTCTTTACTGAAGACTCATCTCTTCAGTGGGTCATATGATTGAGTGTAGTCGGCCCAGGAGTGTGAGAGTGGACGGAAAGGCTTCTGGATCGGTCCTCCAATCTCTGCATAACCAGCACTGTACGTGCTTTCCATGCCTCCGGTGACGCGTTAGCATGACGTGCGTTTCCCCTCTCCCCCCCTTGGGTTGTGCCGTGGCGAGGAACTTTGTGGGCTATACTCGCCTTTGTCTCAGGTGGTAAGTTGCGTGTTGAACATATCCCTCTAGTGTGTGGGGGCTGTGCTTTGGCAAAGTGGGTGGTTATATTCTCTGTTTGGCCCTGTCCTGGGGGTATCATCGGATGGGGCACAGTGTCTCTGACCCCTCCTGTCTCAGCCTCCAGTATATTATGCTGCAGTAGTTTGTGTGTCGGGGGCTAGGGTCAGTTTTTATATCTGGAGTACTTCTCCTGTCTTATCCGGTGTCCTGTGTGAATTTAAGTATGCTTCTCTCTAATTCTCTCTTTCTCCTCTTTCTTTCTCTCTCTCGGAGGACCTGAGCCCTAGGACCATGCCTCGGGACTACCTGGCATGAATGACTCCTTGCGTCCCTCAGTCCACCTGGCCGTGCTGCTGCTCCAGTTTCACTGTTCTGCCTGCGGCTATGGAACCCTGACACCTGTTCACCGGAGCTACCTGTCCCAGACCTGCTGTTCAACTCTCTAGAGACAGCAGGAGTGTGAAGGTAGGATGACTTATCTTATATATACTTGCGATATGAAAAGCACAACTGACGATTTATCTGCTAAGGTGCCTGACTTGCTGCACCTCGACAACTATGTATTATTATTATTTGACCATGCTGGTCATTATGAACATTTGAACATCTTGCCATGTTTGTTATAATCTCCACCCGGCCAACTGCGACAGTTCAAAGAGAGGGCTGGAGACCACCCTATACATATATGTTTAGTCTTTCTTTCCATACTCCAGCGATATATTTACTCTCCTACGGATTTATTGTTGGTCTGACTGTTCTAGGGCGAAGCTTTCGTGTGCGTCTCCTAGCCAACTCTCTCGTTCCTGTCCATATAACCCCATCTGGGATTGCTTTCACGTGTGTTAGGTGCTTTTAGTAGCTGAGTCTTTGCTAGGTTTTCTGGTAAATAGCGCACCTTTTGACTCATCAGCTTGAATTCTCAGCTGCTAAAGAAGGGCCTGGGTATCAACTATACTATACATTTGATTGGATTTTAGTGACATTTGTTTTGCACCTAGAATTGAGCAGCTTCTTCAGACATAGCTCGCATCCAGTCCCTCGGAGGATGGTTTATTATTTCCACAGGTCGAGTTCACATCCTCTATAGAACACTCACACACTAGATTCTCGACACGACCGTGCTATGGCCGCTCGCACGTTCGCTATAGGCTATCGTGATCGCAGATTCACTCTCACTTAAGGTTATAGCATCACATCAATAGACCAATTTGAGATTGTCACGACTTGCGAAAATCACTGAAGCCTCGAATAGCAAGAAGTGATAGTAGCCTCTTATCTTCTCTATCCTGTTAAAAATGTGTTACATAAAAGCTATCACAAGCATGCTACTCATAAGCGCACAGCTACAGCGTGCAGTTCAAGAAAGTCTTAAGAAGCATACATTTACCATGTAACATGCTCAGATCTTCATGTTTAAAGAAAATATGAAATCAACCAATATTCCTAAATAACTAACTATACATACAACCTCGAATAACACTCCGTTAATAAAATTTCTTATTTTGCTCCTATCCTTGACCCACTAACGAGATATACAGGGAGTACTCTACTTGCCATCACTTCTGCACATCTATCAATCCAGTGTCTTAATTGCGTATATATTGTATTATTTCGCCACTATGCCTACTTTATTGCCTTACCCTCCCTTATCCTACCTAATTGACACACTGCATATAGATTTTCTTATTGTATATGACTGTATGTTTGTTTATTCCATGTTAAATCTGTGTTGTGTTTGACTGTCGCACTCTTGCTATATCTTGCCCAGTCGCAGTGTAAATGAGAACTTGTTCTCCTAAGCTACCTTGGTATAAAGGTGATTAAATTTTTTTTTAACATAAATACAAGTGAAAACTGCTTTTGGAAATGTTGGCAAATGTATGACATAGAGATTACAGCAAATATCTATTACATATCAATACAGTAATTATTCATTTGATTGGATTTGATTTGTTTTTAGATTGACAGCTACCTCAATGGCATCCCTCGAGGGAGATTTTTCTTTCCAACCAGGCATAGTACTTTMAACGCACCACTGATCTCGACACGAGGTGCAACGTTCGTAGAGGGCAGAGGAATTCACAATTTAACATTAAATCAAATCAAACTTTATTTGTCACATGCSCCGAATACAACAAGTGTAGACCTTACCYTGAAATGCTTACTTACAAGCCCTTAACCAACAGTGRAGTTCAAGAAGAGTTAAGAAAATATTTACCAAATAYACTAAAGTAAAGAAAATTWAATAATWWAATAATAATAATAAAAKGTAACACAATAACATAACAATAACGAGAATATATACAGGGGGTAACATTACCGGTACCGAGTCAGTGTGCGGGSGTACAGGTTAYATGAGGAAATRTGTACATGTAGGTACGGGTGAAGTGACTATGTATTGATAAAAAACAGCGAGTGCCAGCAGTGTACAAAACAAATGGAATGGGGGAGGGATGTCAATGTAAATAGTCCAGTGGCCATTTGATRAATTGTTCAGCYGTCTTATGGCTTGGGGGTAGAACCTTTTGGTCCTAGACTTGGRGCTRCGGTACCGCTTGCCGAGCYGTAGCAAAGAAAACAGTCTATGACTTGGGTGACTGGAGTCTCTGAACAATTTTATGGGCTTTCCTCTGACACGCCTATTATATAGATCCTGGATGGCAGGAAGCTTGGACCCAGTGATGTACTGGGCCGTACACACTACCCTCTGTAGCGCCTTACGGCCAGATGCCGAGCAGTTGCCATACCAGGCGGTGATGCAACCGGTCAGGATGCTCTCGTTGGTGCAGCTGTAGAACGTTTTGAGGATCTGGGGACCCATGCCAAATCTTTTCAGTCTACTGAGGGGGAAAAGGTTTTGTGTTGGTGTGTTTGGACCATGATAGTTTGTTGATGATGTGGTCACKGAGGAACTTGAAACTCTCGACCCGCTCCACTACAGCCCCATTGATGTTAATGGGGGCATGTTCGGCCCGCCTTTCCCTGTAGTCCACGATCAGCTCATTTGTCTTGCTCACATTGAGGGKGAGATTGTTGTACTGGCACCACATTGCCAGTTCTCTGACCTCCTCCCTAAAGGCTGTCTCATCGTTGTCGGTGATCAGGCCTACCACTGTTGTGTCGTCAGCAAACTTAATGATGGTGTTGGAGTCGTGTTTGGCCATGCAGCCGTGGGTGAACAGGAAGTACAGGAGGGGACTAAGTACACACCCCTGATGGGCCCCAGTGTTGAGGATCAGCATGGCAGACGTGTTGTTGCCTACCCTTACCACCTTGTGCGGCCATCAGGATCCAAGGATCCAAGTTGCAAGACGGGCTGAGAGTGCTACGGGGCGGATAATCATATAAGGCAGGTTACACTTCGCTTTCCTGGTTACGGGGACTATAGGGTCTTCTTTGCACAACGAGGGTAGTTATTAGGAGAGACTCGTCAGGGAGAGGTTGAAAAGTCAGTGAAGACACTGGCCGCTTGCTCCGCAGGATAGTACACGTCCTAAGGTAATCCTATTTTGGCCCCGCGGCTTTGTGAAATGTTGACATGTTTAAGGTCGTTGGCTCTACATTTGCTAACCCTAAGTGGCGAATGTTATCAACAAGTTATCCCATCACAAGAACAGCTGGTGCTCTCGTACCTGCTTCAGTGTTGCTTGCCCTCAAAGCGAGCATCAAAGGCATTTTAGCTCGTCTGGTAGGCCACACTCCCAGCTTGCGTCTGGTTCCTCTGCTCACTTTTAATAGGTTTTTCAGAGGCCCCTGCCACATCCGACGCGTGTCAGAGCCAGTGTATTAGGTATTCAATCTTATCCTGTATGATATATTGCTGTTGATGGTTTCGGCACTGGAGCATAGCACTCTCTTTATAAGGCGTCCGGACGCTAATACGTATTAGCGAGTCACTGGTACTATCTTGCTTTAGTTTTTGCTTTGTAGAACAGGATCAGAGGATAGAATTCCTGGGTACAATTTGCCAAATGGGAGGCGGTTTGTTTATTATTTTATGTATGCACTGCTTTGGTGTGGAGTAAAGGTGGTCCAGAGTTTTTACCCCTTCTGGTTGCATGATATCGCTGGTAGCAAAACATTTGTATGTTGTGAGAGTTTGGCACTTAAAATCTCCGTACACAGGATGCAACTCGATATTCTGAATGAGAAATTATCTATGTTTGCTTATTGGCCTTATAAGTTGCGTTTGATAGTGCGGTCTTAGTGCCACACTGTCGGTCTGTGGTGGTAATAGACGCTAATACTATGAGAACCTGTCGATAGTGTGGTGAGCTATATAAGGTACCTACTCAAGGCCGAGAATACCTTTGAGACTTCTTTAATATTGATATACGCTAAGTGCAATCGCTGTTTTGAAAAAGAACACTCACCAAATCTTGTCTTACCAGGTGTAGCTTCTCTGTTGCTGCCGGTGCATTGAAATACCCACCACTCATATTTTCCTGTGTGCCGTCTAGACTATATACAGTTCTAATGGTCCCGTGGTAAGGTAAATTCGTAGTCCGTAAGGTCATGCAATTTTATTTTTTACAATGATGTGCATGTCACAAGTAGGAGGATGGCAGTGGGAGTGTCACTACGCCGCGCCTAACAGATTCCAGAAAGGTAGCCACCCGACTGCGTTCTCTTTCCGTCGGTCTCTTCACACAAAATAAGAGGATTGTGTGCCTTTCCGGGAATAGCAGATATCTTGTCGCGTCGGACCTCTGTTAAAGAAGCTCTTCCAGTTGTGGTGAGTAATCGCAGTTTCTGATGTCCCAAGATTATGTCGGTCATAACACGAACGTTAGCAGCAACATTATATGCTACAAGATAAGTACAAAATAAGTTAACAACAATCATAGTTTTTTTTCAATATTTCGCACTTGCTCTAGGAGCATGTAAAACGTCAGCCATCCCCTTCAGCGCCATCTTTACAGTCAGCAGTTAACTTCTATCACATAACTGGAAGGATTTAGCTTTGTACAACCCTTCAACAATKATTTRCCACAACTTTTTCCACATTTTGTTACGTTACAGCCTTATTCTAAAATGTATTAAATTATKATTTTTCCTCATCAATCAATCCTCAGGTAAAAAACTGAAATATCTTATTTACAAAAGTATTAAGGACCCTTTACTATGAGACTCGAAATTGAGCTCAGGTGCATCCTGTGTCCATTGATTATCCTTGAGAAGCTTCTACAACTTGATTGGAGTCCACCTGTGGTAAATTCAATTGATTGGATATGATTTGGAAAGGCACACACTTGTCTATATAAGGTCCCACAGTTGACAGTGCATGTTAGAGCAAAAATCAAGCCATGAGGTCTAAGGACTTGTACGTAGAGCTCCGAGACAGGATCGTGTCAAGGCAGAGATCTGGGGAAGAGTACCAAAAAATCTGCAGCATTGAAGGTCCCCAAGAACACAGTGGCCTCCATAATTCTTAAATAGAAGATGTTTGGAACCACCAAGACTCTTCCTAGAGCTGGCCGCCCGGCCAAACTGAGCAATCGGGGGAGAAGGGTCTTGGTCAAGGAGGTAACCAAGAACCCGATGGTCACTCTGACAGAGTTCCAGGGTTRATATGTGGAGATGGGAGAACCTTCTAGAAGGACAACCATCTCTGCAGCACTCCACCAATCAGGCCTTTATGATAGTGAACAGACGGAAGCCACTCCTCAGTAAAACGCACATGACTGCCTGCTTGAAGTTGCCAAAAGTAACCTAAAGGACTCTCAGATCATGAGAAACAAGATTCTCTGGTCTGATGTAACCAAAATTAAACCAACATTTMTGGACAGAATAACAAGCGTCACATCTAAAAAGGAAACCAGGCACTTCATCACCTGGCCAATACRATCCGTACGGTGAAGCATGGTGGTGGCAGCATCATMCTGTGTGGATGTTTTTCAGTAGCAGGGACTGGGAGACTAGTCAGGATCAAGGAAAATATTAACGGAGCAAAGTACCAAGAGATCCTTGATGAAAACCTGCTTTATAGTGCTCAGGACCTCAGACTGGGATGAAGGTTCACCTTCCAACAGGATAATGACCCTAAGTACACAGCCAAGACAACGCAGGAGTGACTTTGGGACAAGTRTTTGAATGTCCWTGAGCGGCCCAGCCAGAGCCCGGACTTGAACCCAATCGAACATCTCTGGAGAGACCTTAAAATAGCTGTGCAGCAACGCTCCCCATCCAACCTGACAGAACTTGAGAGGATCTGCAGAGAAGAATGGGACAAACTCCCCAAATACAGGTGTGCCAAGCTCYTAGCGTCATACCCAAGAAGACTCMAGGCTGTAATTGCTTCCAAAGGTGCTTCAACAAAGTACTGAGTAAAGGGTCTGAATGCTTACGTAAATGTAACGTTYTTTTGTTTTAAATACATTTGCAAAAACTTCTAAAAAACAGTTTTTGCTTTGTCATTATGGGATATTYTGTATAGATTGAGGGAAACAAATATTTAATCSATTTTAGAATAAGAAATGTGGAAAAAGTCAAGGGGTCTGAATACTTTCCCAAATGCACTTATACAATTATTGCATATACTATAGTCTTTCAAATGTGTGATTGACTTAGTGTTGATGGTTGTCTATTGCTACTTTCAGATCACTGATATGGTGGAAGTTGTCGAACGAGATCAGAACACCTTCGAGGACCACCTTCAGGTACGGGCTGAGAAGGATGTGGAGGTTTTTGTCCTGGTAAATATTATTGTCCGCTTTTTTCTGGCCCTTCAAGAGATATTTAAGATATGTATTTGTAATAATATGAAATATAATTGCATATATTCCTATTATCAATCAAGGTGAGGTTTAATATCAACAAGGCGCAGGAGAAACAGAAGGAGAACTACCGGAGCAGAATCAATAAGGGGACCAAGTTCTACGACATCCGGGCGAATTACWTGGTTTGAAAGAAGGYCGAAAGGAAGGCGAGACCTGGGAAACCTTGCTGCTCTTTCGCTCTTAGCTGMGGTCACCATCRGTTAAGGTGAATATAAAAATCTCATAATAASTATTTGCATTTGCACACAAAATAACCTGAATCTAGTTTTCGTTTCCCTAATACTGACATGTTTCTCTTTGTCTTCCTAGGGTTACCTTGGTGGAAGCCAACAATCTTCTCTAGTTGGAGCAGTTGGACGGTTGACCACTGAAATCCCTGACGGCCTACACTCTGGAGAAGCACATGAGACAAAGTATGTTAAGCTTTGGTTGACATTTGAGAAAGCAAGAAATGGAAGTTATGCTGAGCTTATAAAAATGTACTTCTTCAATTTACCTCTCCAAATGACTTTAGGACCATCGACTGTCCGAGCCACCCAGGAGGTATCCCATCCACCAGAGRCAGTGAATTTGGATCAGTCTGATTCTATGTGCTCTAAGCCATAGGGGGACRAGCTTAAAGTAGGCTATACCTTCCAGAACTGTTGAAAATAATCTCCCATGTATAACACTGCACTAATCCATKAAATGTTCTCACCYGTCGCTTGGGTTAGACTGCAGGAACAGGGGCAGGTAAGTCTAGTCACTGGACTAGAAGACACTAGCGAGGTTCTCATCACTAGTGTCCAACAGGGGCAGCTAAGCCAGCTACTCTCTGTGGCTGGATAGAGGACCTTTGGGGAGTCATCCTTCCGTCACACTCCTGGTTGGACAATTTTATAAATGATCATGCTCAAGCTTTTGAAAGTGTAGCATCCAGGAGTGTAAAGGCCTCCTCGCGGTGGGCGGCATCGCCATGCTGTCAGCAGTACCAAAACTGGCCAAGGAGTTTGTCCAGTATTTTTACATACCTGATCTACCTGTAACCTGTGTGTTTGCTTATTTACGTCTTGGTCTCCTCCCCTCTTCCCTTTAACTCCTGTTCTCCAGAACCTAGGGGATCTGTCTAGCACCCAGACGTGGATCCACCTGATGTCCTCCATCCACCCTCCAACTTTTCATTACATKATCTACAGCTACTGTTATTGTCATGTTGGCATTATCTGCTAAGAAAGTTTTCATGCTCTACTGGGCACATAATATGTGAGATACACAGATGCACAAATTAAAAARATTASCACCGCAAACACTCAGAACAAAGAGCGCAGCAGGGCCTGGACTTTGCAGTGTCCCTCTTCGAGTCCCCCTTCTGAGACTGYCTGCCTGTTGTGAACAAGTCAGACAGAACCACACACCCATCTCCTCTCTATTTCCACAGAATTCAGTATTTCAGTCTGATTGTCATGTGTGTACAAAAAAATCTGTGAAAATAAATGAATGACACACCTGTACCAAAAAAAAGATCAAGGTTCATATATTTAAATCTGAAATATTGCCAGGTTAGTTTTCACAGCTGTTTCACAAGTTGTTTATTGTTGTAAATTGCAAGGTATCCCTTGATTGTATTTGTTAGTTCAACATCATTAATTGTTGTATCCTAGGATCTACAATAAATACTTATACTGTGTATTCAGCCACAAGGGTGTACTAATAAACTATGAGAGATAGATTTTTTWWWATCATAATAGAGGACTACTAAAATATTATTATTTCAGTGTATAAAAGGGAAGGGCAGCTTCAAATAAAAACATGCCAACCAGACAAGCCAGTGTATGAATCAAATGTATTTGCATATGAATGGAATGGAAACTAGCTGACTTCGTGATCACAYTTAACATTGTGTCAAGCAGATTTTCTTTGCTATTCCGAAACATAGTGTCCACGTCTGACCTTAGTTCCTTTTTTATGCTTATTTTAGTTTGGTCAGAGCTTGAGTGGGGTGGCATTCTATGTTGTTTTTTCTATGTTTTGCGCTATGTTATATTTTCTATGTGTTGGCCTAGTATGGTTCCAATCAGAGGCAGGTGTCAGTCGTTGTCTCTGATGTGGGAGCATATTTAGGTAGCCTGTTTTCCTTTGTGTTTGGTGGGTGGTTGTTTTCCTGTGTCTGTGTTGTTCACCATACGGGACTGTTCGTTTTCGTTGTATCATTTCACGTTATTTTTGTATTTCTTAGTGTTCAGTTATTAAATTGAAACATTATGGACACTTACCACGCTGCGCATTTGTTCCTCACCTCATTCCAACGACGAGCGTTACACATAGCAATGTTTAAGACATGGATTTCATGTTGAAATGTTAWCAATGTACACAAAAGTAGTTTGAAGTAATGTTTCATCTTATTAGCTAAACATAACTAGTTTAAACAGAGACTTTGTCGCTGAAATTAGCTTTGTTTGCATAGCGGGGATGAAAAMAACATAATTTAGGCTGTAATGATCTCCACAATTCGACMCATTAAGTCATCACACCGTTGATAGAGCAACGGACGCTAATAGTTTATCGAATCCCATTGTGACGCGGGGGGGAGGGGCACATTTTGTCAAAGGGACACTATTTGGGATGATAGGGCCCCTAACAAAATGTTGCTTAGGGCCGCAAAAGGCCGACCCTGGCAGGAACCATAAAACCAAGTCACTTTGAGTAAGAGTCTGCTAAATTACTTAATGTAAATGTAGGCTGGACATCAGAAACTTTCGTTTATCTCTTAATTTCCATGAGTGAACTTTCCCATCTGTCTCATTTTACTGTGGTTAAGGGTCAGAAACTAAACTTAAAACAGACTCACAAAAACAGCTCCCAAACTAAACCGAGCAGTAAGATGTTTTTTCCTTAGAACTCAGTACATGCGTCAGAACCTTTAATAGATGTYGATTTCTCTTTTAAGTCATTAACTCATTTCCTCCAGGACCATCTGAGCCCTGATGGCTCCCTGTGTGTAAAACAACATTTGTACCCATCATCTGTGTATTTGCATCTTTCCTTCACCCCATCTCCACCCTTTCCATGTCTGAACRTGTTCAGCCATGACCATCTCCTTGGCCCCTCTCTAGCCTCCTCATGTGTACAGTAAGACTGGAGCTCTCGTCTGCTTCCTTTACCTCCTCCCCTGTGCAACTATCATCAAAAAAGGCTCTCCAGATGTAGGGCAACTGAAGTCTAAAGTCAACACAACCACACCAATACAGCCTAAGGTGAGAGAGTGGAAGCACACGTAGGCCTGGCGACAGACAACCGCCCTCAGTCAGAGGCCTTGGTCTGTACACACAATGCAGCCCTGTGTCATGCACCTACAGAGCAACATCCCTTCACTCATCCACATTAAATGGCTTTGGAAATGGCTTCGCTTGTTGTTTCTGTTGATGAGTGGTTTGGACCTGAACTCARACACGCTAGGCCAACAAGACCTGCACATGAAGGCACTCTGAGGACACTGGTTACACTCTCCAAGACATCACTCTTCTGACCTGCTACAGCTAGCCCCATATTTTCAAAAGAACCAGCATGTCGGAGTCACTAGGCTCTTCCCAGAACAATCCTCCATCCATCCATCCCCACTCTGTCTAAGGTTTAAGAGGAAGTAGGACAACATCCACGCTAGCGTTCATATTCTTTTTTGCAATCCATTTTTTTATTTACATTTTACACAGCGTTCATAGCATTACGATGGCCGCTGGTACCCGAGCCCCACCTGATCCCATTTTGTGTGAGATGCGTGCGATGGATACATCAGCACAACGTGGGGGAAGTTCCTGAAAACAGAAAGTGTAAGTGTGACGTGCTCATTTGTAACATCATCCATGTGGTTCTGGGCCCTAAAAGTGTTACGCTACTATTAGGGCCCAGAGTTGTTCTGGTTAGTTCAGGAAAAACTCCTGGCCTTAATTATGATTGGTCCAAACTGAGGTGGGAGGCACATGCGTATCGCCATAGGTCCTTCCCTGAACAGAAGAAAGTAAAGTTGTGACAACATCCTTATCATTTCATGGAATTCAAGCTCAGCTAAATAACTGGAGCTCCGGGGAGGTCAAACAGAACAATAAATAAGACCCACAGTAGTACATCAAGAAAAGGAGAGGTCATGGAATTGACCAACAAGGCTGATCGCCAAGAATAATACACATGCTTATAGATCCACACAGTGTACTGTAGATGCACACATACACAGCCATGTAGTATATGCATACCAGCATGCCTGTACTCTGATTCTGTCCTATGCACGATTGCAAATGCGTTCAATTCAATTTTAATTTAAGGGCTTTTATTGGCATGGGAAACACATTCACACACACATACTGTTCATGCATGTGCATGCAAGCACGCAGAGAAACACACTGGATCTTCCTGAAATGAAATCCATAAAAAGTCCTTTGCGGAAAAGATGTTTGGCATAAATTTGTTTAAAACAGGTCTAAAGATGAACAAAATCAAAAGGGAATACTTTTGAGATATTTAAGTTTTATATACAGTATTTCTCTATCCATTAATTCATGCAAATCAATTGTATTCTTTAACACTAATCATATGTCAGAAAACACAGTAATGTTTTAGATGACACCAACACATGCTATGTAGCATCTACAAACTCATTGTTGAAGTGTCTAAAAGAAGGCCAGGATAAGGCCAAAATGTCACAACTTTAATTAGTTATTTCTCAATAATTATTTTGGATACAGATTTCAAAAGTATGCCAAACATCCTTCCCCCAAATGATGGTTTGATGGATTTCGTTTCAGGAAGATACAAAATATCATAAATGGGCCATAATGGCATGGAGTTGCTCCGTTGTGAAATGGGTAAGCTGAGTGCAGGACTGGCAAGACTGTCTCCTGGGCCTGGGTGGATGGGTAGATGTGATGAGTTGTGAAATGCTGTTACACAGTGGAGGCTGGCTGACTGCTGTGCATGGGGCCTGCTGGCGCTGGGTTGGATCCTAGGGTCAGTCAGCTCCTGGGTGAACACAAGATACATTATTCTGTTGGGTCATTCTGCATTCCCCACATAACTGACTGACAGCAATTCCTCATACACACAGGCATGTATACATGCAAGCACCCAAACTTAGTGCACATTAAGACATTAGCACTTTCAATCCTAAACTGAGTTAAGCAACTAACCCAGCTAACAACCAACATTCCCACAACTTTAGAGAATGTTCCCTTTAGAGTCTCATTAGGTCATTCGCTAATGTTTTCATGGGAATTTTCCTGTGATGTGCAAGGAATGTTTCCAGGAGACGATTCCCTTATTGTCAAATAGAGTTACACAGAAAGTGGCTACTATGTTCTCAGAACTTGTTCTAGACAATTCATGGGAACGTTTCAAGACATCCATGAGTCCAGTTCTCTGTGGGTTAGGAGAGTATTCCATCAGCGTCCCACCAAGCATACACAGAACATGGTTGCCATGTTCTCAGGATATAAGATAAAGTTCTAGATACATTATATAAGACTTTTGCAAGAACATTTATGTCGAATCAAATAAAATATTATTTGTCGCTTGCTTCGTAAACAACCGGTGTAGAGAGGGAAAGGCTTACTTACGGGTCCTTTACCAATAATGAGTTAAATATAAAAAAAATAGAAATAGTGACACGAGGAATAAATGCACAGTGAATAACTGGCTATATACTGTGCAGGGAGTACCAGTATCGAGTCGATGTGCAGGGGTACAAGGTAATCAAGGTAGCTATGCACATATAGGTAAGGGTAAAGTGACAACAGGATAGATAATGAGCTGAGCTGTAGCAGCAGCATGTGGAGCAGTAGTAGTGAAAGTGTGTGTGTGTGGGCATATGTAGTGTGTCAGTGTAAGAATGTGTGAGAGTGTGGGTAGAGTCCAGAGTGGGGGGGTCAATGCAGGAAGTCCGGGTAGCCATTTGATGAGCTATTTAGCAGTCTTATTGCTTTGGGGTAGGAGTTATTCATGATCCTGTTGGTTCCAGACTTGGCGCACTGGGGACAGCCCGTCAGGAATTCCAGGATCCAGTCGCAGAGGGAGGTGTTCAGTCKCAGGGTCCTGAGCTTGGCGATGAGCTTGGAAGGGACTAAGATGTTGAATCCTGAGCTGTAGTCAATGAACAGCATTCTTACAGTACATAGGTATTCCTTTTGTCCAAGTGGGTGAGGGCAGTGTGGAGTGGGTCCAGGGTGTCTGTGATGGTGTTAATGTGAACCTTGACCAGTCTTTCCTGGCTCTAGATGTGAGTGCTACAGGGCAATAGTCATTTAGGCAGGTTACCTTGGCGTTCTTGGGCATGGGGATGGTGGTCTGCTTGAAGCAAGTTGGTATTACAGCCGGGTCAGCAATAGGTTGAAAATGTCAGTGAAGACACTTGCCAGCTGGTCAGCACGTGCTCTGAGTACGCATCCTGGTATTCCGTCTYGCCCTGTGGCCTTGCGAATGTTAACCTGTTCAAAGGTCTTACATCGGCTACGAAGAGCGAGATCACGCAGTAGTCCGGAACAGCTGGTGCTCTCATGCATGGCTCAGTGGTGCATGGCTCAGTGTTACTTGACTGAGCATAGAAGGCATTTAGTTTGTTTGGTAGGCTCAGGTGTTCAGTTTCCTGTGGGTTAGGAGAATATTCTATCAACGTTGCACCAAACATGGTTGCCATGTTCTCAGAATACACTGTATATGTTAGTCATTATTGCCATTTTGAATTGCATTTAACTTAGGGCTAGGCCCCTATTTCTCAATTTCCGCCTGAATGACGTGCTCAAAGTAAACTGCCAGTTGCTCAGGCCCTGAAGCCAGGATATGCATATAATTGGTACCATTGGAAAGAAAACACTGAAATTTGTAGAATTTTTTTAATAATGTAGGAGAATATAACACTCCTACCATATCTATATAGATAGAATGTGGACATATTATGGCAAGAACAGCTCAAATATGCAAGAGAAACGACAGTCCATCATTACTTTAAGACATGAAGGTCAGTCAATGAGGAACATTTCAAGAACTTTAAATGTTTCTTCAAGTGCAGTCGCAAAAACCATCAAGCGCTATGATGAAACTGGCTCTCGTGAGGACCGCCACAGGAAGGGAAGACCCAGAGTTACCTTTGCTGCAGAGGATTAATTCATTAGAGTTAACTGTACCTCAGAAATTGCAGCCCAAATAAATGCTTCACAGAGTTTTAGTAACAGACACATCTCAACATCAACTGTTCAGAGGAAACTGCGTGAATCAGACCTTTATGGTCAAATTGCTGCAAAGAAACCACTACTAAAGGACACCAATAATAAGAAGAGACTTGCTTGGGTCAAGATACATGCGCAATGGACATTTGACCAATGGAAATCTGTCCTTTGGTCTGATGAGTCCAAATTTGAGATTTTTGGTTCCAACCCAAAATTGACTGGTACTGGATATATATATTATTCCTTATCAATCTACACAAACAAACAGTTTTTAGAAAATGTTCCAGTCTCTGCCACTAAAAAACATCCCCAACGCATGATGCTGCCACAACGCTTTACCATAGGGGACCTTCAATGCTGCACAAATTTGTGGGTACCCTTCCCCAGATCTGTGCATCCACACAATCCTGTCTCGGAGCTCTGCGGACAATTCCTTCGACCTCATGGCTTGGTTTTTGCTCTGACATGCACTGTCAGACCTTATATAGACAAATGTGTGCATTTCCAAATCATGTCCAATCAATTGAATTTACCACAGGTGGACTCCAATCAAGTTGTAAAAACATCTCAAGGATGATCAATGGAAACAGGATGCACCTGAGCTCAATTTTGAGTCTCATAGCAAAGAGTCTGAATATTTGAAATATATTTGCAAAAAATATTTTTCTAAAAACCTGTTTTCCCTTTATCATTATGAGGTATTGTGTGTAGATTGATGAGGGAAAAAACGATTTAATCAATTTTAAAATAAGGCTGTAATGTAACAAAATGTGGAAAAAGTCAAAGGGTCTGAATACTTTCCGAAAGCACTGTATATATGGCATCTTTGGGGCATTTTATTCTGCTCTTCCGACCCCCTCAATCATTTTAAGCCATCATTGGGTTGTATGTACCAATTATTTATGGAGATATGGCCATGTGAGTCATGTCCATTATGGCCCCATCAGGTGGTTGGGGGGCATTTTTGAAAACGAAGTATAGTTAGGTGTGTAGTGCTGCCGGAGCGCTCTGGAGAGGCTAATCGATGTCTCGTAAGATCACTTAATTAATGATGAATTAGTATTCTGCATAACAGTCTGAATACAATAGCATACTATAACATTACTGTAAGACCAAAAACACCACATCATTTCTTATGCGATTTAAGGATAAATGTGCTCTGATGAATACATGTGGGCTAGTCTGTTTGTTAATGAGAAGAATTATCATTCACGATTGACAGTAATGATGACTTATTTTGAAATCAGGTAGGCCTAATTTGGTGTTTGATGGTATTAAAAATACAAAAACATTTATTCAAGGCAATGTGTGTAGGGGTAGGCAGACATTACATTTGGATGTTTTGTTATATGCATATAAAATTATATTATTCAACAGGCTGCGTTGATTGAGAAACATGGCATAATTTCCTTATTTTTGTACTCTGGCAGCAAAAGAATTGCACTACACCACTGAGTATAATAAATGACTTACTTTGTGTAAAGGCTGGAAGGTCTCATCATAAAAGTATTTTGTTAAAATGGGTAACCTGTCTTTCTGCTGTACATTCCTATGGGACAGGGCAGGGAACACCCAAATATATTACTTTTTCGAGTGTTCACATGTAATCTAGTGTAACTAGTCATGAAAACATTTACAAAATAATTTGGCACGTGTTTTTACGAATTTCTATAACTAAACGTTTAAAGGATATGTATGTATGGCATCTTTAGGTCATTTTAGTAGGTTTTCCAGACCCCCTCAAACATTTTAAGCCATCATTGGGCTGTATGTACCAATAATTTATGAATATATGACCAAGTGAATCTTGCCCAATATTGCCTCATGCAGATGGTTGGTGGCCATATTAGAAATGACAATATAGCCAAAAATACTTCTTTAGAAATACGCCAGCTGTGTGCGAAATTTGGTGGCTCTGTCACAAAGTCAATATTATTTTCCCGTAGTCACTGGATTATGGTCAGTATGACCCCCATGAAGGTCTTAAGAGTATTTTATGATCAGAATGATTGTCTATATTATCTGTGGGGTGTATTTAGTGGGTAGATAACATTACAAAGTAAGATACTGTTTGGAATGATTTTATTCTAACAGGATATCCAAATGGTAGCCATTTTATTGAAATGGTCGCCCTGGTTGACTGACATGCTTCAGACATGTTATCTGTCAAAATGGTTCCGATATATCTGGGTATAGAAGTGTATCAAAAGTTGATACCTTATCATATGAGTGAAACATCCGGGTTTAAAGTGTATTGGTTCTTATCCGCTGGACTAAAAACTGATCCCAAGTAGTTCGTTGCAATTTGTCAATTTGTCCACATTAAACTGGGAGATGGAACTCTGTTTGTTTTATTGCTTTGGTATAATCTGGCATCATATTGCTTAATTGGCAAATGTGAGAAAGTACAGACATTCTACTGTAAATATACACATTTATGATATTCGAGAGTTGCGGCAACCATGTTCTAGTTATATTTCTATCAGAAGCAACTACCCCTGGGTCATGTTTTCATAGAAGCAACATACCTGGGCCATGTTTCGCACAACAATTAGGAACGTTACAGATAGAAATGCAATGACGAGAGTTGATGTGTTTATTATCAGACACACGTTTGTTCTACATGTAAGTGCTGTGAATTTCAAAAAGACGAAAGAGAGTTCTCTTTGAAGATGCTCAGCTATCTAGAATTCTACTGATTACCGTCTTTCAATGAGAAATGTTTATTAGGTCAGATAGGTGTGTTGTAACTGTTGCCAAATAATGACACTAACATACTGTATATGTGAAAAATGTGAGAGTAGGGTGACTCCGCTAGTGGTTCTAACCCAAGTACCAGCATCAATGACGAACACCTAAGCACTAACAATAGAGGATATCTCTGGGGAATGTTTTATTGTGTCAGTATAGTTAGGCCCTATCACAAAAAAACTCACCCTTCTCCTAGGCACTGTGTGAATCTGAAACAGTCCATAGATGTAAGCATTACAGTGAATGCATTTTGAAGTAAATTTCAGCTCTGTTAAAAGTAACTCAAGAAAAACGTATATTGACCAGAGATGATTAATATTATTTAAACAGGTTAATATTCCCACCAACATTAGACAACTATACAGAAAGCCTTAAACAATGATCATTGACACAGACATTGTGGCGTAGCAGGAAGCATCTGAATGCTGTGACCAAAGAGTTTGGGAGTTTCAAAATCCAAGGTGAGGACATGTTGAGTAATAATTACTGTATGAACATGTACAATGTAATCATGTATTCAATATGCAATTGAAAACACTGTATGTTAAAAGCATGGGTGAGTTTCCCTTGCCAACAGAATGTATGTATGTTATCAAAATTTCTGAGAACTGTTTGGTCGGTTAAAGTTACGAAGAAGACATCCGTTAAGGTCAAGCAGAACTTATCTAGAATGTGGTTACAATTTTCTCAGAATATAAGATATGAATGTTCTAGACACATTTCATGGAACATTGCAAGTACATTTCATTGTATCAGTTGTGAGGACGTCGCCTGAATGGTCCCAAAGAATCATAAAAAAACATATTTTCCTCATCAATCGACACACATACCCATAATGACTAAGCAAAAACAGTTTTTTTTTTTTTTTATTTAGCAATTTATAGAAATGTACATAAGTATACAGACCTTTAAACAGCTTTTTTTGAAGCACCTTTGAAAGCGATTACAGACTTGAGTCATCTTTGGAGTGGTGCAGCGGTCTAAAGGAACTGCATCTCAGTGCTTAAGGCATCACTAAGACACCTGGTTCGTATTCCCGGGTTGTATACAACCGGCCGTGATTGGGAGTCCATAGAGGCGGCGCACAATTGACCAGCATCGTCCGGTGTAGGGCCGTCATTGTAAATAAGAATTTGTTCTTAATGACTTGCCTAGTTAAATAAAGGTTAAATAAAAATACTCTAATAATAAAGCTACAACGCTTGGCAACACCTGTATTGGGGAGTTTTCTCTCATTCTTCTCTGCAGAGATGGATGGATGGGGAGCGTCATGGCACAACTATTCTCAGGTCCTCTCAGGGATGTTTGATCGGGTTCAAGTCCGGGCTCTGGCTGGCACTCAAGGACATGAGAGACTTGTCCTGAAGCCACTCCTGCGTTGTCTTGGCTGTGTGCTTAGGTCGTTGTCTGTTGGAAGGTGAACCTTCGCCAGTCGAGTCTGCGATCCAGTCAGCGCTCTGAAAAACATCCCACCACCATGCTTCCCCGTGGGGATGTAGAGGTTCCTCAGTGAGGTTGACGCTTGCAGTCAAGCCAAAGAGTTCAATCTGGGTTCATAGAACAGAGGATCTTGTTTCCATAAACTCAGCAAAAAAAAGAAACGTCTCTTCACTGTCAACTGCATTTATTTTCAGCAAACTTAACATAACAAGATTAACAACTAAGACATAAACTGAACAAGTCACACAAATTGAATAATGTATCCCTGAACAAAGAGGGCCCAAAATCAAAAATAACAGTCAGTATCTGGTGTGGCCACCACTGCATTAAGTACTGCAGTGCATCTCCTCTTCATGGACTGCACAGATTTGCCAGTTCTTGCTGTGAGATGTTACCCTCTTTTCACCAAGGCACCTGCAAGTTCCCGGACATTTCTGAGGGAATGGCCCTAGCCCTCACCCTCCGATCCAACAGGTACCAGACGTGCTCAATGGGATTCAGATCCGGGCTCTTCACTGACAATGGCAGAAACACTGACAATCCTGTTTGCAGGAAATCACTCACCAAACGAGCAGTACGGCCGGTGGCATGTCATGCTGGAGGGTCATGTCAGATGAGACCTGCAGAAGGGTACACATGAGGGAGGAGGATGTCTTCCCTGTAAGGGACAGCGCAGCGTTGAGCGTCAGTCCGATGATAGCTGTGAACACCGGCCCAGACCATGACGGACCCTCCACCTCCAGAGTACAAGGCCTTAGTGTAAGCTCATTTCCTTTGAACGATAAACACGAATCCGACACACCCCTGGTGAGACAAAACGCGACTCGTCGGGGAAGAAGCACTTTTTGCCAGTCCTGTCTGGTCCAGCGGCGGTGGGTTTGTGCCCAATGAGCAAGTAGTTGACTCAGTGATTTGGTGAGTGAACCTGCCTTCAACAGGCTACGAAACTCCAGGTCCAGCCTCTCTCTGCCTATTTTGGACAGTCTGAGGTGATGGAGGAGGATTGGGATCCGGTGTTAAATCGGGTAGTTTGGTTGTGTATCGTACCTGTCCCGCAGGTGTGATGTTCAGATGTACCGATCCTGTGCAGTTGTTGTTACACGTGGTCTGCACTGCGAGGACGATCAGCTGTCCGCCCTGTCTCACTGTAGCGCTGTCTTAGGCTTCTCACAGTACAGACATTACAATTTATTGACCTGGCCACATCTGCAGTCCTCATGCCTCCTTGCAACGTGCCTAAGGCACGTTCACGCAGATGAGCAGGGACCCTGGGCATCTTTCTTTTGGTGGTTTTCAGAGTCAGTAGAAAGTTAGTCCTAAGTTTTCATAACTGTGACCTTAATTGCCTACCATCTGTAAGCTGTTAGTTTCTTAACGACCGTTCCACAGGTGCATGTTCATTAATTGTTTATGGTTCATTGAACATCCTTTCTAAAAACGTGTTTTCACTTTGTCATTATGGGGTATTGTGTGTAGATTGATGCAGAAGAAAATGTATTTAATCCATTTTAGAATAATGCCGTAACATAACAAAATGTGGAAAAAGTAAAGGGGCAAATTCAATGTAGGACCTGATCTTGATGCTCGTATATGTGTGGGACGGGACCTGGGATCTGTAGATTTGAGAAAAGCATTAGTTAAAGGACATGGAGTACCCTTGCCTTCATGAAGTCCCTCTTTGTTTTATACCAGTTACGAAGGCAAGTCTCCTACACAGAGGGGCATCATGTGGAAAAACGTGGCATTCAGCATATACGTTTCCCATTTCTAAGAATGTGTGTGATGTGAATGTGTGTGTATTTATATGCATGATGTACAGTGCCTTCAGAAAGGATTCACACACCTTGCCTTTTTTCACATTCTTTTGTGTTACATCCTGAATTGAAAATGTATTACATATAGATGTTTTGTCACTGGCCTACACACAATACTCCATAATGTCAAAGTGGAATTGTGTTTTTCGAAATGTTTACAAATGTATTAAAAATAAGAAGCTGAATTGTCTTAAGTATATGTCAATAAGTATTCAACCCCTTCGTTATGGCAGGCCTAAATAAYTTCAGGAGTAAGAATGTGTTTAACAAGTCACAAAATCTCACTCTATGTTCAATAACAATGTTTAACATGATTTTTGAAGGACTACATCATCTCTGTACCCCACACATACAATTATCTGTAAGGCCCCTCYGTCGAGCAGTGCATTTCAAACACAGATTCAACCAKAAAGACCAGGGAGGGTTTCCAATGCCTTGCAAAGAAGGGCACCTATAGAAGCGCACCTAAAAAAAGACATTGAATATCCCTTTGAGCATGGTGAAGTTAATTAATTACACTTTGTGTATCAATACACCCAGTCACTACAAAGATACTGGCYTCCTTCCTAACTGAGTTGCCTGAGAGGAAAGACTTGCCTAGTTAAATAAAGGTTCAATTTAAACATTTAAAAAGGAAAACGGCTCAGGGATTTCACCATGAGGCCAATGGTGACTTTAAAACAGTTACAGAGTTTAATGGCTGTGATAGGAGAKAACTGAGCATAGATCAACAACATTGTAGTTACACCACAATACTAATCTAAATGACAGAGTGAAAAGAAGGAAGCCTGTACAGAATAAAAATATATTCCAAAACATGCATCCTTTATGCAACAATGCACTAAAGTAAATCTGCAAAAGAAATATGGCAAAGCAATTCACTTTTTGTCCTGAATAGAAAGTGGTATGGGGAAAATCCAAAACAACACATTACTCAGTACCATTCTCCATATTAACAAGCACAATCAAATCAAATCAAAGTTTATTTGTCACGTGCGTCGAATACAACAGGTAGACCTTACAGTGAAATGCTTACTTACAGGCTCTAACCAATAGTGCAAAAAGGGTGTTAGGTGAACAATAGGTAAGTAAAGAAGTAAATGGTGGCTGCATCATGTTATGGGTATGCTTGTAATCCTTAATTAATGACTGGGGAGTTTTTCAGGATAAAAAAGAAACAGAATGGAGCTAAGCACAGGCAAAATCCTTGAGGAAAACCTGGTTCAGTTTGCTTTCCACCAGACACTGGGAGATAAATTCACCTTTCAGCAGGACAATAATCTAAAACACAAGGACAAATCTACACTGGAATTGCTTACCAAGAAGACAGTGAATGTTCCTGATTGGCCGAGTTACAGTTTTGATTCAAATCTGCTTGAAATCTATGGTAAGAGCTAAAAATGGTTGTCTAGCAATGATCAACAACCATTTGACAGAGCTTGAAGAATTTTGAAAATTGTGATGTTTAAATGTTGCACAATCCCGGAGTGGAAAGCTCTTTGAGWCTTACCCAGAAAGACTTACAGCTGTAATCGCTGCCAAAGGTGATTCTAACATGTATTGACTCAGGGGGTTGAATACTTATCTTATRAAGATATATTAGTGTTTTATTTTCATGAATTATGAAAGGGGGGGTTACATACACTGACACAGCACACCTATGAGTGAGGGAGGTACAGTGGCGGACATCGTCATGTACAATACAGAATAAGGTTTCACCATATATAACTGTAGCTGTACTGCAGCTGTCTAATCAGTCATAACTAAACCCTTAAGGATTGTTCATTCAGGTCAGAGTGGAATGAACACACCACTGGTTTAGATACACGGGAATGTCTCCAAATATGATTGTGTAAGTAGAATGAGGAGGAGGAGTGGACTTACAACAGTCTGATTCTTATTAGAGGCCAAACTGGTTCCCCCCTGCAAGGCTCCATGTCCCTGTGCTTTAAAGGTCCAATGCAGCCGTTTCCATCTCAATATCAAATCATTTCTGGGTAACAATTAAGTACCTTACTGTGATTGTTGGCAATTAAAATAGTCAAAAATAAACAAAAATWGCTTCTTAGCCAAAAGCAATTTCTCAAGCAAGAATTTTGCTAGGACTGTCTGGTAGTGGTCTGCGTGGTAAGGGAAAACTGAAAACTAGCTGTTATTGGCAGAGAGGTATGGAACTGTCTTTCTTATTGGTCTACAGCTCACAGCCTGAGGACAGAACAAGGCCACTTCCTTCATGTCACGTCAGGACGGAGGGATGAAGCAGGAGAGGGTTTTCTTTCTTTCTCTCTCCAGTGTTTCTCCATTACTTTTTGACTCTGGGCTTTTTACCGTAATGAGGAAAGTCGTAAAACTCAACCCTTCTGGGTTCATTCTTTCCAATTTACTGCCCCAATCATCCACCGCCTCTCATAGTGAATTATTTAATGGGACTTCCAAATATGGAGACAAAATCTTGTGTGTTGTCACAAATTTGTGCTTTCTTTAGCTCTTAAATGTCCCACTGAAATAAGCCATGTGGGTTGTTTTAATGGCTAAATGTGTGTTTTTTACATTTCAGCTCAGCTGGCCTCGAGGCCTTTAGCAGCACCTTGGTCTTCTCTAGTTGTGTCTAGGACATGACGATAGGGGGAACGACTGGAAATACAACAAACCCCCTTTCAGATAAAGAACTTGGTATGCAAAACAACAGTGCTATGTAACCTTTTTCAATCAACAATAAATCCCACAGTTTCTAGGAGAGTTGCTCTTCTCTTCTCTTCCCCTCCCTCCCTCCCTCCCTCCCTCCCTCCCTCCCTCCCCAAGCACAAGGTCCAGGGCAGAGGGTCAACATGTGCGTGCTAGTACAAGCCAGCAGGGGTCCTTGATATAGTTGGAGATATAGGATTGGGGCTAGGCTGAGGTGGCAAGTTTACTGTAGGCGGTGTCGGAAAAGGCACAGCTGTAGACAGCATTACCAACGGCCTCTGGGAACAGTCTCCCAGCTGAGCAAAAGAGGAGAGGAGGATTAGATGAGGGGAGGAGAGGAGAGGAGGTTTTAAGATATACAGTGTTTCCCAAATGATGAGCTGAGACCCACTGGAGGATTGCAACTGAAGACAGGATCCTATCTAGAAACATTTGTTTTGTGTTGACTTGGTATGTCACAAGCAAAACACTTTTGGTGGATTATAGTGAAAAAGTGCTGAATCCACCGCAGTCACAGACAGTATACACAGACAATATACTCATTACACACCGCAAGACCAAAGGGCATGGACGTCCAGCTTGGCCTACAGCTAAAGCAAAGAACACACACTCCCCTGAACGAGGACACCACAAGCCAAAGTCCTGCAGACATACAGCACTGTACACATGGATTCACCGCTGGCTTCCTCCTGAAACATATATAAGTTAAGTTTATGCTTGTTTACAGTTTTCCCACAGCGTTTCCACTCTGTGAGTAATCAAATGGGGGTTTGGAGTGAGAACACTGGGGACCTTGGCAGTGTGGTTGTTTGATGCAGATATGGGCCCTTTTGAAGAGGGTTGAAGAGTTCTTATAAACAATGGACTGACTGCAGACTCAGCTGGAGGACCTGTGTGASTTTGTGTGATGCAGAGAGAGTGAAGAGACCAGCTGGAGGACCTGTGTGAGTTTGTGTGATGCAGAGAGAGTGAGGAGACCAGCTGGAGTAGTATTTACTGCATATGCATGTTTATAATTAAGTTTACTGAACAAAAATATAAATGGAACATGTAAGGTGTGAACTGAAATAAAAGATCCCCGAAATTTTCCATATGCACATAAAGCGTATTTCTCTCAAATTGTGTGCACAAATTTGTTTACATCCCTGTTAGTGAGCATTTCTCCTTTGKCAAAATAATCCAGCCYCCTAACAGGTGCGGCATATCAGGAAGCTGATTAAACAGCATGATCATTACACAGGTGCACCTTGTGCTGGGGACAAGAAAAGGACCTCCACATCCGGCTTCTTCACCTGCGGGATCGTCTGAGACCAGCCACCCGGACAGCTGATGAAACTGAGGAGTATTTCTGTCTGTAATAAAGCCCTTTTGTTTATTATTACTAATTCTGATTTGCTGGGCCTGGCTCCCCAGTGGGTAGGCCTATGCCCTTCCAGCCCCACCCATGTCTGCACCCTGCCCTGTCATGTGAAATCTATAATTAGGGCCTAATGAATTTATTTCAATTTACTGATTTCCTTATACGAACTGTAACTCAGTAAAATCGTTGAAATTGTTGCATGTTGCATTTATATTTTTGTTCAGWATATTTATTACTCATGTAAACYTTTGTAATTCATGCTCACAGGGCTCATTGACCTCCTAGACAGAGCTGCAGGTTTTAGGACTGGAGTTTGCAATATGGCAATAATGTCACGGTGCATCATTTGGTGAATGATCATGTTTGTTGTACGTCGCYCATGCTGTTTTCATGCATGTAAAGATAACTATGTCTGTCTTTTTGAAAGCTATGTCCGTCCGTCTGCCTGTCTGATGTCTCGCTGTCTTTCTCTCTGTGTCTCTGTCTCTGTCATCCTCTGCATGTCCAGCTGTCTCCGCATGGTGTGACTACCATTCTTTAGATCTCCTCTGGGAAACGTGGGTCTGTGGTTCTGTTGATTAATAAACCATACCAATTGAAGATTCAAGTAGACTTTTCCTCAGTGTTGTCAGGAAAGCCCACAGGTGTGGATTGTGGATTGCAGAGTCAGGCTTACATTTCTTATACCATAATGGTTCCCCCTTGGGCCAAATATGTCAACCTCATTGGATAGTCTGTCTGAGATAAGGGAGATGCAGCGGGAGCGCAGCCAATAGGCATCTTTCTTCTTAATTAGAATGTGTCTTCAGTGGGTTAGATATCACAGACCAAGGTTAGGTGTCATTACCATCTTAAATGCTGGGTTGGTCACTTTGGTCTTGCTAAGCATCAATTCCTTTAGTTTTATGCACATCACTGGAAAACATTAAAAAACAAAATGCTATATTTGAAATGGGAAAGCTTAGTTGAATGATTACCAACATTTTTTAGATTATCTGTAGTTTTTATTTGGCCAACAATGCTGTATCTGCASTCGGAAAAGATACAGAGTTGTAATTTCTCCACAAATCTCAGGTTTACGGTGACCTGCATAAGTTACTGTACACATTAGATACACAGAACCTTTTAAACGTCAACTCAGATGCATCTGTGGGTAATTRCTTAGCGAGGGCAAAGAACAAGGCCTCCCTGACAAATAACACTAAGTTGTTACATGCTCCCCTGACCTCGGTTTCTGCTTATTTTAGAGAGTTTGTTTCTACAGATGATGAGATTTAGTGAAACAATATTACTGCAGTGTGAGATATATGTTTGGAATGTTCTATAGTCGGAGGACAGGCTATTTACTAAAGATACATCACAGGAGTTAGTCAGAAATGTGGATATGCATCATGCTTATAGACCAATGATATTCTATCCTCAATCAAACACTACATGTTATTGCTGTCCCATCAAGCTATGTCATGTTGACCTTCAGGGTACTATATGTTTTGCCTGATGTAGAAGACAAATGTGGAGGGGAAAACAAGCCCATGTCTTAGACTAAGATATTGGAATGCATCCCTCTCTGTCAAGACATGAGTCAGTGTTATACTCACTGTCCATAAAACCAGTCATATGGTCACACTAATTTCACACCCACACCACTCCCTCTCCACCAGTGTAATTTCAATTTAAAAAAATATTTGGCACTATTTGCAAGAGAGATTAAAGTTAACAGAACCTTAAAACGGTTTAGCTGCCAACATACTATATGAATTGTGTTTTAAACATCTGGTTTTCATAGTCCCATTAAATTATTCATTTATTTGAGTATGCCAAGAGACTGTTTGTGCAGTTCAGTACTGCACATGTTAACATAATGCATTAAAATATGTCCTTCTGAATTTCAACAGAGAACAATAATTTGTGAGTCAATCGAGCTCAGTCATTTCCAAATTCAGCTGAAAGTAATTGTTCAGCAAAGATCGAGCTATGAGAGAAGGGGCTTACTCAACACACCCATTGCTCCTCTCCCTCATGGGAGTCTCCACCACGATGTTCTCAGTATAGGGAAGTGCCAAGAGTGTAGGCTATTGTTTTCCCTGGGGTTGTCTGAAGTAGTAGTCTATTATGCCACACATCGAGTCTGACGCTAAATCTGATCAATTCTGTACATTGTTTTATTTCCAGGAATATAAATTCAACATGTTTTCGAGTTTATTAGCGTACAATATATTTCAGAACGGAGTTAAACGTGTAAAATACCACACATTTGACATTACGCAAGTAGATTCAAAATTGTCTATATGTGAAGTACAGCGGTGAAGGGATATGTGAAGAACAGCGGTGAAGGCGCAGAGAGAGTTGTGAATGATTTTGGAGCAATTTTGCGTTGGAACCAGTTCAAGCCCAGCCCACTCACTTCCGACCAATGGAGTTTGTTTATTCAAATGAGCCACTCATAAAGACGACCTGGAGCGGCAATTGTGGCAGACTTCATCAGAAACTTCACTCTTATCACACATCAGATTTACTTTTAGACCAGAGCAGTAGTCCTACTGACCTATACAATTGGATCTACTACTCCTAAACCAACATACAAGGACATTTTCATTCGGGACTTGACGGAGAAACCGCTGGATCAACAATAATATGGGAAAAGAAAATACCTTTTTGGTCACCGTTTGGATAATTCTGGCAAATATCTGTGTATCTTTTTCAAGTACACCAGAACAAACCCTTTTTGGTAAGTAAGGGATATTCATCCTAGCTGTTTGTAGAGCTGACTTTGGCTTTGTTAGAGATAGGTTAAATAAACACATTATTTACTCAATGTTGATTTTCTCCCATAAAATTAACACTAGAGCCAACGGGAGGGGGTAAAATTGATGCAGCCTCCTCCAAGTGACCGAGAGTAACCTCAGTTCAGTCAGACGTACCCCACTCTAGTGCATTTTGTCAGGGTGCGCACCTCTCTCATGAATAATCTTTTCAACCATTGCAAAAAATATATAATGAATCTGATCAACAGAATGCAAATTATGCATTTTAAGGACACGACATTATTTGCATGTTCAAGTGCACTTAAAATAATATTTTGAAAACYAAAATGTGATATTTGTTCTATTTTTAATTGATGTATAATAACAATTTTCCCGTTGTTTTACACGTATTTGCATAATGCATAATAACATATATTATCATTATTATTGACATTATATTCGATATTTAATGTGGCCTATTTGTGTATGTTTGTGATATAAACTAACTTAATAACTTAATTTCAAAAGGCTTATAGTGTTATTACTACAATGTTTGTTTGGTAGAATTTCAAAAGATGCAAAAGGGGGCGACATTGGACCGGTAAAACTATCGATATCTTTTTTGTCATGCTGGTAATTGGATTAGATTACACCAATTGATAAACTGATAGATTCTGCAGATTGTGTCTTTGTAATTACTTTCTTCCAAAATAGATAGTGTTTGAAGATTTAAAAAAAAAAGCTGAATTGCCACCACTTGAAAGATGTAATGAAAAATACAGCAATTGGTTTCTTTGTAAACACATTTTAGATGCTGGATTTTATTTTTCATGCAAATAAGAAGTTACATTTTGGTTATGGTAAAGTGTTTGAAATGCTAGTGACCTCCTTGTACAATCATGATAATGAAAAAGTCATAAATAATAGGACATCTGGACTAGGTTTTAATATGTATCTGGTTAAAAATGTAAACAATAGTGTAATGAATAAGGCAGATTCCTATAGACTCTTGACTCCCCTGCTTTGTGCATAATGGTAACCTGTATGCCATGATAACTGTTCAAAGTGCTTACATGAAGGGTCATGCACTAGTAGGTGAGTGACAACATGACTGATGAAGCCAGTTTAACATCATCACTGTGTCTGTGCAGGTAACAGCAACTCTACTGAATGGCTTGAGGACTACACAGACATTGTATCCAAGTTCTCCCTGAGAACTGCTGAGATACCGGATGATGACTTGTGCTACATCGTTCCCGGCCAGCCCTTAACCATCCCAAAGTGTGAATTCGACCCTGGGTATAAGACGTTCGTGGTCATTCATGGATGGACGGTAAAGCTTGGACACTATTATGATTACCGCAAAAGCAGAAGTTGTTGATCATCATTTCAATGAGGCTTGTTGGGCATAATTAGGGACATAACTCAATAATGTTGATTCAAAAAATAAATTCAGCATTGATAAGTAGATGTATGATGAGAAGCCCCACGCTGTCCCTAGGCATAATGTTGTAGTGCTCATTCATGTGTAAAAGTGCTGACACTTGGCTAGTCTTCAATCAGTGAGTAAACAATGAGGGCTAGGGTCACAGTGATTCAGGCCAACCACTGACCCCGAAAATGTGTTTGTCCAGGTTACGGGGCTGTTTGAGAGCTGGGTCCCTAAGCTGGTGACAGCGCTGTACAAGAGGGAGCCCAAGGCCAACGTGATTGTGGTGGACTGGCTGACACGGGCGCAGCAGCACTACCTCACCTCCGCTGCCAACACCAAGCTGGTGGGCAAAGACGTGGCCAAGTTTGTTAATTGGCTGCAGGTGGGTGATCTCAAGGACACTGGGTAGATAGGAACATAGCCACAGGAAGTAGGGGTGCTGAGGGTGCTACAGCACCCCCTGAAAAATCTGAATTAAAACAAATATTAATATATATATATATTTTTACAAAAGTAGTGCACTGGGCCTTTACTAGTCCTGTATTAACGGACAGATACAGCCGTTTGTCGCATGGGCAAAAAAAAAAATCTGCACCGCCGAAACATAATAGAATACATGGTTTACACAAGAACAGACTTTCATGTTGACAATGCAGAAACGTATTTGAAATAAGCAATATGTGACTGGTGATGATACATTAATTTTGAAGTCAATGCTGTGGTTGTATTTTACTCCTGGCTATGATTTAGTACACCTAAAAGCTTATTACAGTCATGTTGTTGATCCACATCAACCACTCATTACACAGCTCATTATTGATAGAAACAGCAGGTGGAGCTAGTGAAGCATATCCTCTGCTAGAAAATAGGGCTAGGAGACATTGGTATGATAAACTACCTGAAATGATTACATGTGTAAGCGTACAGTATAACTGACAGAACAGAATATACTTGAGAGGGTGTTAGGATGGCATAACAAGTTTTACAGCCAATACTTTACACAGTCACAAGACTGGAAAATAGAAATAAAACCTTGTCTGTTTTCCCCCGTTGTCAGAAAACACTAGACTACCCCTGGGAGAAGATACATCTGCTGGGATACAGTCTGGGTGCTCATGTAGCCGGCATCGCTGGTCTCCTCACCAACCACAAAGTCAGCAGGATCACAGGTGAGCAGACAGCCCTTCTCTGCTGAAGAGGTTTTAATGTTTATCTATCAGTCTGTCGCGATGTAGATGCATAGGCCTACATGTGCAAGTTCTATCTCAATGCATTTAGCCTCAGTAGTCCTCCCATTTGTCTCCATAAAGTTTACCCAACTATTACATCTCGAGGCCATTGAAAACCATAATCAAATCATCACTAAAGCACATTGTGGGCTTCTACCCCTCTCTCTTATCCTCCCCCTTCTCTCTCTCTCTCCCCCTCTATCTCTCTCTGGCTTCTACCCCTCTCACTTCTCTCTCTCTCTCTCTCTCTCTCTCTCTCTCTCTCTCTCTGCTTACCCCTCTCTCTCTCTCTGCTTCTACCCCTCCTCTCTCTTCTCTCTCTCTCTCTCTCTCTTCTCCTCTCTCTTCTTCTCTCTCTCTCTCTCTCTCTCTCTCTCCTCTCTCTCTCTCTCTCTCTCTCTCTCTCTCTCTCTTCTCTCTCTCCTCTCTCCTCTCTCTCTCTCTTTCTCTCTCTGTCTCTGCTTTTCACCCCTCTCTCTCTCTCCCTCTCTCTCTCTCTCTCTCCTCTCTCTCTGCTTCTACCCCTCTCTCTCTCCCTCTCTGTCTCTACTTCTACCTCTCTCTCTCTCTCTATCTCTCTCTATCTCTCTCTCTCTCTCCCTCTCTCTCCCTCCATCTTGGCTCCCAGGTTTGGACCCGGCCGGCCCGACCTTTGAGTTTGCTGACGCCCAGAGCACCCTGTCCCCTGACGATGCTCTCTTCGTGGACGTCCTGCACACKAACACCCGGGGCTCCCCAGACCGCAGCATCGGCATCCAGAGACCCGTGGGCCACGTGGACATCTACCCCAACGGAGGAACCTTCCAGCCAGGCTGTGACCTGCAGAACACCATGATGATGATCGCCACCACCGGCATCCGTAGTACGTACTGGAACTGGACACTGTACTGTAGAATGCCTTCTACTATTCTAGCTTCTCCATATTTCTGCTGTCTGACATATATATAGTAGACCATAGTGTAACATCAAAGTCTGTTATTATACTGTAGTAAATCTTCAAGAGGAGTGTTTCTTGAAGTTTAAACAGCTGCAACAAGTACTTTGACTCCATTAAAAGTGCCATTTTCAAAGGCCTCAGTTTTCTAACCATAACACTGAAAGCCATACGTCATAAGCCAGAATAAGCACATTTCACAGACACAGTCACATTGTTAGTCTGGTGTATATTAGAGAATCAGCCAGTGATTCAGACTTCATGGTCCTAATGGTCTTGTTTTACGCCTGTCCTATGCAGATATGGACCAGCTTGTGAAGTGTTCCCATGAGCGCTCCATCCACCTGTTTATCGACTCGCTGGTGAACGCAGCAGAGCATCAGACCATGGCCTACCGCTGCAGCTCCAAGGAGGCCTTCATGAAGGGCATGTGTCTCAACTGCCGCAAGAACCGCTGCAACAAGGTGGGCTACGGCATCAACAAGGTCCGCCTGCCCCGGAGCACCAAGATGTACCTCAAGACCCGRGAGATGATGCCCTTCAAACGTAAGGATGAGAGAGGAATTGTTTTGAGACAAGAATGCATGCATGCACAAAGCAACACTCTTTTTCACAACAGGAGGTTAATTTCCTGGCACTAAAATAGATTTAGTTAAGAGTTACCTGACGTACATTAATTGCCAAATCCTCAATGTATCGGTGCGGATGGCTGAATGTAGTTATTATAGTGGTGGCTAGGAGCTGGCTCAAGCTGGCCTTGAGAACTTTAACTTCTTTGGGATTGGTGTCCCTCCACAGGACGGTTGAGCTAACGTAGGCTAATGTGATTAGCATGAGGTTGTAAGTAACAAGAACATTTCKCAGGACATAAACATATCTGATATTGGCAGAAAGCTTAAAATATTTTTTATCTAACTGCACTGTCCAATTTACAGAAGCTACGACAGTGAAAGAATACCATGCTATTGTTTGAGGAGAGTGAAATGCAATGGTTCATTGGATCAGTCTAAAACTTTGCACATACGCTGCTGCCATCTATTGGCCAAAATCWAAATTGCACCTGGGCTGGAATAATACATTATGGCCTTTCTCTTGCATTTAAAAAATGATGGTACAAAAAAATACAAAAGAACGGTTGTTTTTTTCTTTGTATTATCTTTTACCAGAGCTATTGAGTTATATTCTCCTACATTCCTTTCACATTTCCACAAACTTCAAAGTGTTTCCTTTCAAATGGTACCAAGAATATGCATATCCTTGCTTCAGGGCTTGAGCTACAGGCAGTTAGATTTGGGTATGTCATTTTAAACGAAAATTGAAAAAAGGGGCGGATCCTGAACACTGAGTCTCTTTACCATCCTGTGCATGTTACATTAGTACAACGGGCCCCAACTGTGTACATACCATATTGATACTGTACCACCCTGAGAAAACAACTACTGTAGTCTACACAAGTCCTTCCCTTATCAGTCACCTGACCCACTATCCATAAAAGATTCTATAACATCCGCCCAGCCTGCGTCCATTTTCCTCCCTCCTCACCCCACTACTCTAGGATTGGCACAGTCTGACATATCTGATAAGGTAGTGGCGTCAGGGACAAACAAAAACAAGCAGGGGGAATAAAACAAGGTTCATGGCGCAAGCCATGAAGGTCACATGAGAGTGAGACTATTAGTATTTCAGTAGTGGCTGTGGTTTGGTAACTGGAAACCACTGCACGTGAACTCTTACGATGGAAAGTTAGAGGAAACTTTCCACACCAATTGGAAATGCTTCTGGCACTGGCTTTGAATTTAGGCACACAATAACATCTCTGTAGTACACTGTAAAACCATGAAGCATGTGACACGTTTATAACCTAAACTTCAGTGTTTAAAACTTAAACATTAGGCATTTAGATTAGCCAATAAGGGWTCTCATCTTAAACACCGGTGTTTAGAATGCAAGATTAAACAAGATATTCAGCTTTTCTAGTCAGTTTCTAACCAAGAGAACACCTATATCTCCTAAGTGTTCAGATTTTTAACACTGGTGTTTACTTTCCCATCGTCATGTTTAGAGTGCATTTAGTCATTCAAAAATGTATGTGACTTTCCATTCCTTTTATTCAGATCAGTGTTAGGAATGTCTGTCACCTTACTTACATTTCAGCACAACTGAACAGGACATTTATTTTCAATTGCGTGACGTTGTTGTTACTCAACWGTCTTGAGTCCATTTCTGTTAACTCTCMCAGAGTGAAAAATATGTGGGAGGMGCCTCATCATATTTCCCAGCATGCTTTGGTGCAGGTTGATTTGTAGAATAGTTTGTTTTAAAATCTTTGTTTCCTCATGCACATTMATTTATTGAGCTCATAGTATACAAACATAAATAACTTAAATGTTTCTAAACTAATCCAATCTGTAGGGGTTGGACATTCACAACCAAGGAACCCGTTACTGAGACGGTTGTTCTAGTTTAGATGGTTTAGGTAGTCTTGGTTGTTGAGGTCTTCACCATAGCAGACATTCTGAGTGCAGGTTGTGGSTGWTAAAATATTCTAATTTCTTGGATATCCTCCCTCTGGCTGGAATCTGATAGGAATTGCTAATCACTTCATAAACCAGCARATTGTGACTTGCAGATCTGATGAGCCAGGATTTTCAGACCACAATGTAGGCCATAKCTAAAGGCCTTATGAAGTGTGTAATATGTGATCATAAAGGGTTTTATTTTGATTGAAATGCATTCACTTAGGTAGTCACTTGATGAAGGCTTCAGGAATAGAAGTTATTGAATGCAACAACAATGTCTCTTTTACAAACACAGACATGGGTGGGTATCCCTCARAATCACGCGAAAGGCATGCTGGGGAATATGCAAATACGGCTTTACACCCTACAGTGTTAAAACAACACCCCCAGTGTTTAGTGTTCAAAACCTAAAAACCTTGTGCTGAATAAACATGTTCATGTTTGTTAAAAGTGTTACAGCGAATAAACATGTTCTGGTGTTTACAATCTAAACACTGTGACACATTTTCATTTGAAATTCTAAATGCCTTGACGCATTTAAAAAGTGTTACAGAAAAGTGTTAAGTTATGCGTTCAGATCCTAAACACTTGATTTTACAGTGGAAGGAGTGGAAGGTTGGACAATTTAATCTGAAGCTTAACACTGCATTTTATTTCCCTTATTCACACAAAGGCAGTAAGTGGATCAATAATATGGTTATGTAAAGACAGGTCTTAAGCACTGAGATACTACAATAGTGTGTGAGCGAGGATCTTTAGCTCAAACTGTGGGCATCAGTGATTGGATTATGGCCACATGCCACAAACACTTCAAACTGTCGGAGAATGTCTCTTAACTGGGCAGACTGCAGGTGTTTCCATAAGAAGAAAACATACTCAGGGGTTCAGAGGGCAAAACCTTCTCTGTGACGCTCGTCTGTATGTGGCATGGTTCTAAATGAAGGTCTCCGTCATTCTTTCCACAGTTTTCCATTACCAAGTGAAGGTGCATTTCTTCAGCAGTGAGAAACTGGCCTACACTGAGCAGCCCATGAAAATCTCTCTGTACGGAACCCATGATGAGAAGACTGACATACCTTACACCATGTACGTATGGTTTGATATTAAAGAAAATAATCAAAWAAGGAAATTATAGGAAATACAAAAACATTTTGTGCAATACTTAGTTGTCCAGAAATGCTTGATATAATATCTAAACAAGTCCAGACTTACGAATATAAAACACTGACATTGTAGCGCATAATGAACCCTGGAAATGTCACCTCACCACCCCACCTCAGCTGGGTACTATATACAGTACAGAAGATTAACTGATCCACTCACCTTTGACCTGTGTGTGACCCCTCAGGCCCTTCCTGAACACCAACAGCACTGTGTCATTCCTGCTGACCACCGACGTGGACGTCGGGGAGCTGCTTATGGTCAAGCTYCGCTGGGAGAAAGATGCCTATTTCAGCTGGTCTGACATTTGGGGCAACAAAAACTTCCACATCCGCAAAATACGTGTCAAGGCCGGGGAGACTCAATCCAGGTAAGTCATGATAGTAATGATGAGCTGTATATCTATATGTAGAAGGGGTATTCAAATTCACAGACCTTAAGGTCAGCAGCATTGCTGGTTTCGCTCCAATTAATTACATTAATCAATCAAAACCCAACAGTACTGTGGACAGTATTTGAATACCTTTGACACAGCACATCGCCTTTCACTTTGCCAGTCTTTGGAGTTATATGTTAAAGGCGTCAAGCAGGCTTTATTGATAGTCTTTACTGTCTGAATCCAGGGTCATCTTCAGCGCTAAAGATGGAGAGTTTGCCTACCTCATCAGAGGAAAAGACGACGTAGTCTTTGTCAAATCAAAAGAGGACAACATGAGCCGGAAAGAGAAAAAGTAAGAAAAGTTTGTGAAACTTTGGTCATTTGAATATAGAAAAATCAATCATAACCAAAGATGGGATTCAAAACGTATTTCCTCATGTTCTTCTTTTGATTTTGATTTATCTTCAGGATGCACAGACTCAAGATGCAGGGAAGCCACTTCAAGAATAACATTGCATTAAGCAACGCTTGAATCGAAGTGCGCACTGAACCACACAGCCAAAGCTGGATGGAGCCTGGGAGAATACGCTGGAGAGAAGATAGGGGATGTAAGTCTCTGACTTGTACTGTATGTTCTGCCTCCCAACCCGTGTCATCTCATCTCCACCCGGAATCACGTCATCCCACTGAGCTGGGAGTCAACTTACCTGCTTTTTCTTCTATTAACCGTCATCATGGAGAGTGTTACAATTGCTTTTTTTATGTTTTTGACTTGGTCTAACGTTGCTACATTATCTTTTTAATCCTTCATCTCAACTGTGTTTATGTATACCTACTAAATCAAATAAATTAATTTCTAACGCCATACTAGGTAGTTCCGATTCAAACTTCAGATTCAAAGAGATTGACATAGCTTCCACTTATTTTTGCCACATTCAGTGTGCACACTATAATAATCATGTCACTAATGTCATGCCTAAACCACTAATTGCCACCATCACAGGGAACAAAGATGGTGACATTGTCTACTGAATTGAATATTGCAGTGACCCGTGTAAATAGCTTTTTAATCACTATTATATATATGCGTTATCATTGTAGATGAATTCCCTGCTTGTTCTTTGTGTGCATTTGGTTATTGTGTTTGGCACTGGTCACTTTAAGGGCGTTAGTCCAGTCAATTTGATCGTTCATCAACTAGTTGAAATGGATTATGTTCAGATCATTRTTTAATTGGTCACTGGACTTCTGAAGAATAGAGGTCACAAGGAGAAGTTAGTATGGCCTTAGTACTTTTACTTCCTTTATAGGTAAAAAATTATGTGGAAACAATTACCTTAACCCTATTGGTCAAGCATGCCCTCTAAAACATTCCATTTTCTTTAAAAAGGTCAATCAAAATGCTACACTAAATGTATAACATATATGTGAGACTTTGCCAACATGGGTGGGCAGCCCTACATAATAACCATAAACATCCCAAGAATGTTTAATATTCTATTTATTGAATGTACCTGTATATATTTGTATATTAAGCTGTAATATATTTGGGCAGATTTCCATAGATGTCGCTGTTTTTCTAGATGAAGCGGTGTGATMTTATGTGAGTGGCTTTGGACAGACTGATCAAATTGGTCTCCATGCCAGCTGATGAGCGCATTTATTTTTCTGAACTGAAATGCAGTGCACTCTATGAAGACAGAATATGATACTTTAATAAAGTGAAAACATTATATATTTTGGTATTCTTGGATTTTTTTACTACCCTGAGCTACATATTGTGTTCTTGAATTCCTTAGATATTATTCTAACCCTAGAACAGGTATTCACAAACCAGGGGTACACGCAGTGCCGTCAGGGGCATTTTKTTGTTTTATTTAACTGTTTTATTTTATTTTAGTAAAAAAATAAGTCCATTTATATTTTCCAATGGGGCTTTTGGGTGAGTTTTTTTTCTCTCACCTGAGTAGCCTCGTTCCACTGCCAAAAATCTAATTAAACCATCGAGTGTTCAGTGAAATCATAACACAATGTCAAATACAGGTAGCCTAGTCAAATAATTAACATCCAATCACATTAACCATTACTCTCTTGCGGGAATACCACTAACGGTCCGTAATGTAACCAAATGTACCTGCTGCTCATGTTGGTATCTGTACTGATGGCGCAAAAGCCATGACAGGGAGACATAGTGGAGTGGTAACGCACGTGCAAGCAGTTGCTCCCGACGCCACTATTGCTGCCAAGGGAATGCCTGACAGCTTGAAAGACGTTTTGGACACTACAGTGAAAATGGTTAACTTTGTTAAAACAAGGCCCCTGAACTCACGTGTATTTTCTGCACTTTGCAATGATATGTGCAGCGACCATGTAACGCTTTTACAACATACAGAAGTGCGCTGGTTATCAAGGGGCAAAGTATTGACACGTTTAAAAATAATTGAGGAACCAGCTTAAAGTTGTCTTTACTGACCATAATTTTCACTTGTCTGACCGCTTGCATGATGACGAGTTTCTCACACGACTGGCCTATCTGGGTGATGTTTTTCCTCGCCTGAATGATCTGAATCTAGGATTACAGGGACTCTCCGCAACTATATTCAATGTGGTGGACAAAATTGAGGCTATGATTAAGAAGTTGGAGCTCTTCTCTGTCTGCATTAACAAAGACAACACACAGGTCTTTCCATCATTGTGTGATTTGTTTGTGTGCAAATGAACTCAAGCTTAGGGACAATGTCAAATGTGATATAGCGAAGCACCTGAGTGAGTTGGSTGCGCAATTACGCAGGTACTTTCCAGAAACGGATGACACAAACAACTGGATTCGTTATCACTTTCATGCCCTGCCTCCAGTCCGCTTACCGATATCTGAACAAGAGCGCCTCATCGAAATTGCAACAAGCGGTTCTGTGAAAATGTAATTTAATCAGAAGCCACCGCCAGATTTCTGGATTGGGCTGCGCTCAGAGTATTCTGCCCTGGCAAATCGCGCTGTTAAGACACTGATGCCCTTTGCAACCCCATACGTTTCTGAGAGTGGATTCTCGGCCCTCACTAGCATGAAAACTAAATACAGGCACAGACTGTGTGTGGAATATGATTTAAGACTGAGACTCTCCAATACAATCCAACATTGCAGAGCTATGTGCATCCTTTCAAGCACACCCTTCTCATTACCCTGTGGTGAGTTATTCACAATTTTCGATTAACAAATAAGGTTTTATATGTAAGATGGTTAAATAAAGAGCAAAATTATTGATTATTATATTATTATTTGTGCCCTGGTCCTATCAGAGCTCTTTGTCACTTCCCACTAGCCGGGTTGTGACAAAAACTCACACTCATTCTTATGTTTAATAAATGTATCGTATAGTGTGTGTATGTGGCAGGCTTACAATGATGGCAAAAAAACWACATTTGAGAGTGTGCTGACCCTGGTGCTAGAGGGGGGGACGCAGCTGGAGGTTGAATGTTTTAAGGGGCACGGGACTATAAATTCAGCTCCCCTGATTAAGATGTTAGCTCCCCTAAATGCAACAAAAGTCTAACTTTAAGGGGGCTCTAAATAATTCAACCATTCTCATATCTGTTTAAAATGCAGTGTTAAATATGTTTTACAGTGGTAAATATGAAAATAAAATCTTCCAATGAAACGAACAACCTCTCTGTCATTGTTGAACCCATTTATTTCTATGTGGCAMTGCTGTCCATCCAGTAGTGTTGAATTATGGCCTCAGATGAGCTCCTTTATGCATAGATTTCCCTTGGTACTTCCTAATTTCCGCCATTTGTTTGTCATGCATCCTTGATAAAAACAGCCTTTATCCCAATGCATTAGATTTATCCGTTGATTTATCATTGTTTGCTTTTGTCAGTCAGTTGTTTGTGCAGGTACTGGTGTTCTCTGTGCCAGAAGTAGTAGACTATTTATTTATTATTTTCTATCAATATTTGATCCAATGTTATGTAGYCGTAGTTACACAAGGTCCATGATTCTACAGGGTTTAAGTTCAATGTTCTAATTCGATTGTTAAATGCTTACTAATTAAGTGATTATGCCCGAGAAGTCGGTGTTTGGAGGATATATTGACACAGATGTTGTTATATACAGTATCCTCCAAACACCGGCTTCGAGGGCATTATCCCTGTTTATACAATGGGTTACCAACATATTCAAATAATGATTGACATATTTTAATTAAAAAATATATTTTGGTGAATTTATTCATACTATTTCATCCTTCCACAAGATATATTCCCGACACAAATMTAGGGTTGCTACCCAAGCTGGCTGGTCGTTCATTCTATTGGTTTGGTTGCCAGAGACTCGACCCAGTCGTTCYMTCTTTTTGTTCTTTATCTATGGACCCAGTCGTTCGTTTTAAATGTTRCATTGCCATACTGTCTGGCAACGTTCTTATCCCTTGCTTGCTAGCTAATCAACTATGGCTAACGCACAGTCACGTCAAACAATACAGCCAGAACAGTAGCTGCACTTGCATTTGTTTAAGCTGTTTTRTAGTGACATTTATTTGGATACATCCATAACAATGAGCTAATGAGGCGCTATTTCACCTGGCATAGAAAATGTGCTCWCTKGTCAGGACACWGTTGTTRAGAGGAGCTAGCCAACAACACAGCTAAAACAATKACTTCAAACTGAAGCTGGAAAGACTGCAAACTATCTGCCCTTCGTTTATTTCTTTTTTCTTTTTCAATTGACAAACATGCCTACTTTTGAAGTGACTTGTTCGACAATCAGATGAAAATATCATGACTGGTTGGGTTCATGCCACATTAAAAGGTAATACGTTTTTACCGTTTAAATGACGTCTTTATTATTAAGCCTATAAAAAAATACAGAGACCCCCGAATGTCTCGGTGTAATTCGCACTCTGTTCAATATTGTATATAATCATTGGAAATAGTCCTACATCTCTTTGAAGACCATAACCATATGACCTCATACTTAGCAACATGCCATCAATACAGAGACAGTTGTCATTCACAGGTCTCATCAACATTTGCCTAATTGTGTAAGAGACACATACTGTAACACTAATATATATAGTTTGACATGGATGGCTACTGCTGTTCTGCCCCTGACTGGTGAATTGCTGGCATAGCTCATAACATTATTATTACTGCTGTGCTTTACACACAGTGGTCTCATTGTTCCTAATCTGACACCTGTGGCTCTTTAAACCTTGTCTGACACATGCTAGTAGCACAACATCCACATTAGAGCCTATCATCACAAAGCCCAGTACACTAACATCCCAAAACAAGTTGTGTAACACACAATGGCAATACACGAAGATAACAAATAGCTTTGGACCCCAAATTCTCTTAGTTGGAAATACATGGAATAATCCCATAGATTGTAAAAAAACAGTGGGGTTATTGAGTAATTCTTGGAATTTGGAGCGTCAAAAAAAGAGGAAGGAAACATGGCAGGAAAGMTATTTTTTCTATTACTCACTATTGTAATCACAGGATCATTTCTGTACAAAACTACATGAGATACATTACACATTTTGTCAACATTAATTCAAGTTGGTCAACTTTAATTCKTTCATTTATAAATATTTTTCATCGATTAATAACATATATCTTAAAAGTATTAGGGAAAAACAAGAAAACTATCTGTCATCCCCATTCAGCAAGTTATAGTCAAACGGGTAATGTGAGGAATGAGGAAATACACTGTGTTTCAGCAATCCGGTCCTCAATTGCCTGTAACTTGCTGAATGGGGATAACAGATGTTTTTACTTAGACCAGGGGTGATGGGTCTAAGTAAGTTCTGGACAGAGATATGTTGGGTGTGTTGGTGGGGTGAGTGTTGCCTGACAGTGGAAGGGTACTGTGATGTGTCGTCTCATGAACTTGCTGGTGAACTTCTCTCCTCCCTTTAGGTCATGGAAATATTCCCTTATTGTGTTGGTGGACGAGAGATGACCCCACAAAGATGACCTTTAAACCTGTACTGTTCACTGGCCCAATTGACCCAAACCTGATGTCCCCAGAATGCCCCTCTAAGATGTTATTGTAATTTTCCATAAGAAATCATATGGAAAGCTCCCAAAACAAAACAAACAACATGAGATGAATTTGGCAGTGAGGATAGAATAGTTGATAATAATTACATTATGTTCCTCATGGGAGAAAGCTCCACTTCCTGGTAAATTAGTTACACAACACACACTGTACATCACATGCATGATAAATCAGCTAAGATATATTTTCGGTTCACGTAGTAAGAACTTCCTGAAGCCTTCAGAACCACGCGTGTTATTCTTAGAAAGAACCCTAAAAAGAAGCCTGGGAAACCCTTGGAAAAAACATTCCAGAACAATTTGTCACCTTCAAAACATTGGGGAACAGCTGTTGTTAAGTTGGCTTCCAAACTAAATCACTGGCTCTTGCAAATCTCTACAGCACAACCTTACAGTTTCTCTTATCAACGCAAACTGCCTCAAAATCCCACTTACTGAGACGCTTCCCTTCAGAAGCGATTCAGTTTCCCTTTCAAAAGCAAAGAGAATGGCAGCACCGTAGCGATGCATCTGTTTATCTAATACAGCTGTTCCTGCTTTACAGGAAAACTCTGTTATGTTCCTAGAAAAGCAACATTAAATTGGATGCCAACTGGACCGCTACAAGAGCTGCTTCAGGGACATGCAGCAGGAGGGATGTGTGTGTTGAATCTGGCAACAGTACAATAAGACAACTTCTGCTATGTCCCCTCCACCCCCACCCCCCCCCCTCCTTGTGTTCCACGTGTCACATAACAACAGCGACAAATACCAGCATCGGAGCCAAACTTTGTTTCCATCTTATTCCGAGCAACCAGGGGTACCAGGGGCCTCTGATAGGTTGACGTTTGACAACAACAATGGTCAACCATAGAGGCTAGACACACTTAACATGTGCACATTCCTGAAGGAAAGCATGTGACCGTAGCAGGTGACATTATTCTTAGTCCTTTACACACAATGGCGCACTGCTTAGATAATGGAAACGCAGGTTTGGTCCAACAAAATGGTCCAACAAATCTGGTCCAACAATTCTCTGAGTCTGACCAATCACAACTCACACAAACTCCAGATCCCCACTGACTGATACAGTATGTCCGGTGTGGCTCAGTTTGAAGAGTATGCTTACAATGCCACTTACAATGCCAGGGTTCTGGGTTTGATTCCCACAGGGGACCGGTATGAAAATATATGCATTCACTACTGTAAGCTTCACTGGATAAAGCGTCTACTAAATGACAAAAAAAATCAATATTTTATTTATATGTAAATGTTTGGAAGATCAATGATCTTAAGTGAGGAAGAGGGTAAACTAGGCCTATGTCATGTTGGTTGTAGGCCTATTCCACACTCAGTAGTAATACTAATGGATCAGTGGAGGCTCCTCAGAGGAGGAAGGGGAGGACCATCCTCCTCAGTGAATTTCAGAAAATAAAAATAGTTCTTAGATAAAACTATACTAAATATATTCACGTCACCAAATAATTGATTATAACACACTGTTTTGCAAAGAAGGTCTACAGTAGCCTCAACAGCACTCTGTAGGGCAGCACCATGGTGTAGCCGGAGGACAACTAGCTTCCGTCCTCCTCTGGGTACATTGACTTCAATACAAAACTTACTGTAGGAGGCTTGTGTTTCTCACCCCCTTCCATAAACTTACACAGTAATTATGACAACTTTTGGAGGATGTCCTCCAACCTATCAGAGCTCTTGCAGCATGAACTGACATTTTGTCCACCCAATCAAAGGATCCGAATGAATCTAGTACTGAAAGCATACACTACAGCTAGCTAGCACTGCAGTGCATAACATGTGGTGAGTAGTTGACTCAAAGAGCGAGAAAGACAATAGTTCTTAAATGGAAGCAAACGAAACGGAGATAAACATACCTGAATTTGTTCAATAGAAACTCTGGTTTGCATCTATTGGACTAATGATTACACCCTATATCAGTTAGATGCAGGCAAGATTGGACAAGGCGGTATTGAATGTGTCAATGTCTGTCACCTTGATTACTCAAATTCCTCTCAACCTGTGCACCTACGTTGTAAACTTTCATTCACGGGCTAGGTTATCGCAACCTCATGATGGGTATGGTGAAAATGTGAGTATCATTTAGTAGCTTAAACCTATCAATGTTACATTGAACTGGATGAATGGAATATGAATGACAGTCATCCAATATGCTGTAATAGAAATAAGGCCATGCTCATGAAAAAAAAAAGTGTCCTCACTCATCTTAAACGGCACCGACCGCCACTGCAATGGAAGTCCCAGTGCAAAGAGTCAAACAACAACAAACTTAAAGCATGCATTTATTATTCACGTGCACCCACAGAGATCACAGGATGGGTACATCGCTCAATGTACCTAAACAAATGATCGAACTAGATTTACATTTGACATTTTGATCATTTAGCAGACCCGCTATTCCAGAATGACTGACAATTAGTGCATTCATCATCAGATAGCTAGGTGGTACAACAACACATCCACTATCGTATCACGTACATTTTCCCTCAACAAAGTATTTATCAGCAAAGTCAGTGCTGGTAGAACAAGACAAATACTAAACATCCAGTTAATATTTGCATTGCAACAGAAAGCAAGGTTGGATTAGGTTAAATAGAGCTTTTCTTAGAAAACTGGGGAGAAATGTTATTGATAAAATTTTGCATAATTGCTAGACCACAATCTCTCTCTAGGTCTAGGGGGAAGGGTCTGTGGATGTATAGAGTGGTGAATGGTGGCTAGGGGAAGGGGCTTGGGAAAGGGGGTAGAGGGGTGGTTGGTTAGGATTTGGACTATGATTTATACTGGCCCATCTGGCCACCTCCACTCAGGGAAGTCTTCTAGAACTAAAGCCATTAACGTTGATGACATTACAGGTTCGTACGCAGCTTCTCATAACATTATGTTCCACTCTAGTTGTACTCCTAAACTCCACAAGGCCCACTTAACACATTCTGTACCTGCTGTGAGAAACAGTCCCCTCAAGCAGACATTAGGTGGGCTGAGGTGCCCCTGGCATGCAAACATCATAAAACCCTCTGAACTGTGATATGTTGTACAACAAGAAAAACATGATCATATGTCCAATAGTTATTGTGTCATGTTATCATGTCATCAATGTATCAATTTCAAGGTCTTGTAGCAGTAGGCCACTGAGTTACTTTGCATTCTAGCTACAATTATAATAGCCTATATATATGAATTGAACAAATAATGCAAATGTTAAGTTAACATAATGTAATGTAGGCATGCTAAAAAACCTTTATGCTTAAATCGCCCTCACTCATGCATTCAAGAGCAAGGCCATTTGTAGTGATAGGCTACAAGAAAATCAATCTAGCCAGATCAGAATCAACATTTGACAGCCTGGTCTCATAGACTAGCCGTAACATAGTAAACTTAGATCCGGGATGTTACGTTTGGTGTGGTCACATAAGACAGAAGGTTACTTAAAGCAAATGTGAAAGTAAGGTGGTTAGTTGGGGTCGATGGGTAGGCGTATAAAGCAAATATTTAATTGTAATTCATAACATGTCATACAAAATGGATGATTGACATCCACAAATTAATACATGCCATACGAAACATAACATATCATAGTAAATGGAAGGAGACAGATGTACGTATTCTATGTTACGTATACCCCTGAGTCCAGGTTGAATTTGAGGGCAGATTCAATCAGATCCACTTTAGCTGAAATCCACATAGTTWTTATGGTGTCAGAGGTGGAACTGTGTTGTCAAATTCCAGGGGCACAACTTTGGTTTTAGAAGTGGGGAGACATAACTTTTTTTAAACATATTTTTTCAGACGGATAAACACTCAAAACAGCCTACCAACCACTCGGAATCGTCCGCATGGTCCTAAAGCACACCGCTGCATCGTTTTGTATCACATTCCAATGATAAAACTGGTGGGGACAAAAACCCAATTTCACAATGTGGGAGGGACTTATCCCCCATCCCCAGTGAAAGTTGCGCCCCTGTCAAATACACAAGCAGCTCCCTGAATCAATGTACACAGCAACAAAATCATAAAACCCACCTATTTCTACAATTTATCTTCTTAAAATGTGATTTTATACCTAACCTTAACTACACTGCTAATCTTGTGCCTAACCATAACCTTAAATTAACACCAAAAAGAAAATTGTTGTTTGTTTTCATGAATTCTTACTATTAGCCAATTTAGACTTTGTGGCTATGGTAACTAGTGGAAACCCGAAATCGCATTATGAGAAAACCCATGCAGCCTTGTTTACAAGTTCAGTCACTGGAATATGAGATGTAATCTACAGCTTGATTAGGTTGATAGAAATCCTCATTATTTCGTTTAATGATTTTCAATTTGAGGATCATTATTCCTATATAGCCGACAACAATTTCTCATTCTGAACTTCTAATGTGAGTGGGATGGGTGTGGCTTCAAGACAATGATCAAAGGAGCAGCTGCTCGCCGATTTGACAGCTCTAATGCAGTTCCACCCCCGACCGACAAAACATCAGCTTTGTAGGTATCCGCTACGCAGGTTAACTCTTGATCTGATTGAATCCAGGCCTGAGTGTTCTCACACACTGTAAACAAATAACACTAATAACTTGAATACAACTATTATTATTAAAACGTCATTGCCAGTTATCAACGTGATTTCGTATTATAATTTACTTTACCCCCCTTCCCCCCGTTGGAAAGGGAAAAGCGACCAATGGGTTTGCGACAGAGGGAGAGGTACTATTTAAGAACTGGGCAGTTCAAGGTGGCTCAGATATCAACACCAGGCGCCAGAGAACGTACGGGAAATATTCTAACCGGTGGAAAATTGTCACGGTTTTACGTTACATTTTTTCCCCCCCCTGTGCTGAGATTGCAGACTTTTACATAGATTTCCCCAAAATACGAATTATTAGGCTGCAAAGAAATGAAAGGGTTGCAAGTGCATTGTCTTTACTTTCTTGTGTTAAATGCAGTATTTTATGTGGCGTCTTTGGAAGAGGGGGACTCAATTTCTACACTTGGTGAGTAGCCAATATTGAGGAAAAATACGTTTCAACCTTGTTTTGCAGTCCTGATTTCATTTGTGCCGCTTAAGTGAAATATTCTCTGAAGAATTTAATCTCTCATAATTAATTCATGTAGTTGACAGCCTACAGATACTGTCACTTATCTAATAAGGCTACTATATACATTTCCAGGAGGTGTTATAATAGACTACTAATGAGTTTGATGACTTAGAATAAATAGTTTGTATAGGACATGATAAGTATAAGGCTGAACGCCCATTCATACAATGAGTAATGTTACCATAGGGATTGAAAAAACGTTATGTGTTCTAGTGTTGATACATAAGAATATACAAAATTGATAGGCTACATAATCTCAAATATACAGTACCAGTCAAAGGTTGGACACACATACTTATTCAAGGGTTTTTCTTTATTTTTACTATTTTTTTTACATTGTAGACCTCAACTATGAAATAACACATATGGAGTCATGTGTTAAACAAATCAACATATATAGTTTAGATTCTTCAAAGTAGCAACCCTTTGCCTTGACAGCTTTGCACAGTCTTGGCATTCTCTCAACCAGCTTCACCTGGAATGCTTTTCCAACAGTCTCACATATGCTGAGCACTTGGCTGCTTTTCCTTCACTCTGCAGTCATACTCATCCCAAACCATCTCAATTGGGTTGAGGTCAGGTGATTGTGGAGGCCAGGTCATCTGATGAAGCACTCCATCACTCTCCTTCTTGGTCAAATAGCCCTTACACAGCCTGGAGGTGTGTTGGGTCATTGTCCTGTTGAAAAACAAATGATAGTCCCACTAAGCGCAAACTAGATGGGATGGTGTATCGCTGCAGAATGCTGTGGTAGCCATGCTGGTTAAGTGTGCCTTGAATTCTAAATAAACCCCWGACAATGTCACCAGCAAAGCACCATCACACCTCCATGCTTCACGGTGGGAACCACACATCAGAGATCATCTGTTCACCTACTCTGTGTCTCACGAAGAGATGGCGGTTGGAACCAAAAATCAAACAGTTGGACTAATTAGACAAAAGGACAGATTTCCACCGGTCTAATGTCCATTGCTCATGTTTCTTGGCTCAAGCAAGTCTCTTCTTAATATTGGTGTCCGTTAGTAGTGTTTTTTTGCAGCAATTTGACCACAAAGGCCTGATTCACGTAGTCTCCTCTGAACAGTTGATAATGAGATGTCTGTTACTTGAACTCTGAAGCATTTATTTGGCCTGCAATTTCTGAGGCTGGTAACTCTAATAAACTTATCCTCTGCAGCAGAGGTAACTCTGGGTCTTCCTTTCCTGTGGCGGTCCTCATGAGAGCCAGTTTCATCATAGCGCTTGATGGTTTTTGCGACTGCACTTGAAGAAACTTTGAAAGTTCTTAATTTTCTGCATTGACTGACCTTCATGTCTTAAAGTAATGATGAACTGTTTCTCTTTGCTTATTTGAGCTGTTCTTGCCGTAATATGGACTTAGTCTTTTACCAAATAGAGCTATCTTGTCACAACACAACTGATTGGCTCAAACACATTAAGAAGGAAAGAAATTCCACAAATTAACTTTTAACAAGGCACAACTGTTAATTGAAATGCATTCCAGGTGACTACCTCATGAAGCTGGTTGAGAGAATGCCAAGAGTGTGCAAAGCTGTCATCAAGGCAAAGTGTGGCTACTTTGAATAATCAGAAATATAAATGATAGTTAAAATTAATTGGTTAGTGCATGATTCCATATGTGTTATTTCATCGTTGTCTTCCACTATTATTCTATAACGTAGAAAATAGTTTCAAAAATAAAGAACCTTGAATGAGTAGGTGTCCAAACTTTTGACTGGTATTGTATGTAACAGTTTAACTTTATGTCCGTCCCCTCGCCCATACCCGGGCGCGAACCAGGGACCCTCTGCACATATCAACAACAGTCACCCACGAAGCATCGTTACCCGTCGCTCCACAAAAGCCGCGGSCCTTGCAGAGCAAGGGGAACCACTACTTCAAGGTCTCAAAGCGAGTGACGTAACCGATTGAAACGCTATTAGCGCGCACCACCGCTAACTAGCTAGCCATTTCACATCCGTTACATGTACATGTATTTTTCCCCCTTAAAAAAAATACAAAATTATAGGTTGTCTTCGGCAATGCTGAAGTAGGACGTAGATATAGTCAGTTGATGCATATGAATACTTAGTATATTGTTTATTTTAATTATTAGAAATATAATATATTTATTGTGTCTGCTTTAACCTTCATGGAATATGCAACCTCCATTCAGTGCAGTAGCCTTGGCTGAGGAGTCAGCTGACCCACTGGGAACACAGCTACTTTGAAACCCTTTGAGATTTTTCAGAGCTAGAGGGACAAAGCTGGGAAAAGCTGTGGTTTCTATAGGGTCTGTCTGACCGACTGAACCCTAGTAGCCAGGGCCTGATTAATACAGGGGCTGAAACCCCGGGGCCCATGTCCCGGAAATGTATATGATTTGTTAATCTGGCCGCCTTGCTAGTAGCCCCCCAGGCACTGAGGGGCCTGTGCAGTCAGAAGTTCCCACCAATGTGGTTAAAGATTAGAAACAGCATAGATGGCTCTAAAGCTTCCATTCTCTTTACTGCAATGGTATCTTCAAACATTTAGTAATGACTTTTCCAAAATGTCTTAAGCAGATGTTTTGTGTTTACATTACATTATTCTCAGATAATTTCATGGACAACTTCAAGGACTTGATCCGAAACAACGATGCCACCCCTCATGCCTACACCAAATTCTCCCTCCGGAAGCCTCTGATGCCGGAAGATGACATCTGCTACATCATCCCCGGCAACCCGGAATCTCTCAAAGAATGCACTTTCAACAGCACATCCAAAACCTTCCTGGTGATCCACGGCTGGACAGTAAGCCCCTCCAATCTGTAGCAGCATGTCTGACATTAAATCCTTAACAACTATTGCTCATGGACTTGGATTACCCCGTCAATAACACCATTCGTTCTTTCCATCTGCCTTAACAGGTGAGCGGCTTGTTTGAGAGCTGGGTGGCCAAGCTGGTTTCGGCGCTGTACAAGAGAGAGCAGGAAGCCAATGTGATCGTGGTGGACTGGCTGTACACAGCCCAGAACCACTATCCAGTAGCTGCCCAGAACACCAAGATGGTGGGACAGGAGATTGCTCGCTTCATTGACTGGCTGGAGGTTTGTATGATGACTCAACATCTAAGACACTGCACTGTTTCTCAGATAAAATCATGAATAACATATTCTAAACAAAAGGTATAAAGAGTTACTGTACATTGTTTCCATGGCAATGAACTTGACACTTTACTCCAATATGTTTCCAAGGAGGCAACAAACATCCCTCTTGAAAACCTCCATCTCATTGGCTACAGTCTGGGTGCTCATGTTGCAGGATTTGCTGGGAGCCACGCCTCCAATAAAGTGGGCAGAATAACTGGTAAATATGTCTTACAGAGAAACATAGACAAMATGATAGCACTGTTGCTAATCATTGATTGGCTCTTTGGCCTGTACCAACTTTAATTCATTGGTCTTTGGCTTGTCCCACTCCTCACTGATTGCTCCCTTCTCTTTACAGGTCTTGACCCAGCTGGTCCAGACTTCGAGGGGGAGCACGCTCACCGCCGCCTGTCCCCAGATGATGCCCACTTTGTGGATGTTCTACACACGTTCACGCGGGGCTCTCTGGGCTTAAGCATRGGCATCCAGCAGCCTGTAGGCCATGTGGACATCTACCCCAATGGAGGCAGCTTCCAGCCAGGCTGRAATCTGCAAAGCCCTCTGGAAACAATATCCAAACTTGGCCTCTTTGGTGAGAATCACATCTTGYTATTTTAGTGTCATTCTATATAATTGGTTAAATATTCGACATAACATTCACAATCACTTTCCCCACAATGACTCTATTGTCAATCTGGTTACTGCGTTATCATTGGCTAAATCAGACATGTAATTGTCAGCTTGTAACTTATTGGAAGATGGTAAGGCTTGTGAACAAGGAACAATAGGGTGGCGAAGTCAGTACAACCTGACGTACATCATGACATCAGTTGCKGTAACTGTGCAGCTAGTRACTAATCTGTCTTRACGACTAACATTGTCGCCATCAGCCTGACAAAGGCCTATTCATGCCTGTTAAAAACAGAGGACCGCAAACATCACGACTAGAGAAAATCCCTTCAGAAGGTCATCAACAACATCACTCCTATTGTAGCTCCCCAAAATGAAGGTTGATAACTCTATCTATAATGGTAATGTTAGGGAATGGAACTTTCTCAGGATTAGTGATATACTACTAGATGCATCTACTTATCATTTGATTGCCTGTCCTCCAATTGAGAACCTCAACTCAGGTTTTTAATGTGGACCAGTGATGCAACTATCCCCTTTATGTTCCTAGCTATCAATGATGTTCCCAGGTGTTCCCACGAGCGCTCCATCCACCTGTTCATCGACTCCCTGGTCAATGAGCAGGAGGCCAGCATGGCGTACCGCTGCGGGAGCGACGATATGTTCGARCGCGGAATGTGCCTCAGCTGCCGCAAGAACCACTGTAACACCGTGGGCTACGATATCAGCAAGGTTCGCAAGACACGTAGCGTCAAACTGTACACCAAGACCAGGGCCTCCATGCCGTTCAGAGTCTATCACTACCAGGTGAAGATCCACTTCTCCAGCAAGGTGAACAGGTCTGAGATGGAGCCTTCACTGACAGTCTCCCTGATTGGAACCAAAGGAGAGGTTGAAGACCTCAAACTGACACTGTGAGTACCTGGTCCAACAAGCGGTTAAACCATACAACAAAGCACATGCTAGTACATCAACATAAGACACCTGACACCATTTGTTTATGATAACATTAATCTTTATGGTCTATAGTTAAAGTTCTAGTGCTACTGTGGTCTGTGCTTAGACTTGACACCTTCACTCAAAGGTCAATTATTTGTTCTTGTGAAGTGAGTTGACAATAATCAGTTGAGCCTCTATGCTCTTTCTCATTGGCAGAAAGGAGAAGATAACAACCAATAAGACCCATTCCTTCCTGCTGGTAGCGGAGAAAGACATTGGTGACCTCCTGATGGTGAAGTTTAAGTGGGAGGAGTCTACTAGCTGGTCTGCCTCGTTCAAGCTCAACATGGTGTCTTCCTGGTGGTCAGGTGACTCTGCAGAGTCTGAAGTGGAGGTCCACAAAATACGCATCAGAGTCGGGGAGACGCAAAAAAAGTTAGTTTTAAGAGGCCTAATTTCTTTAAAATCATGAAATGGAGACAATTTTCATCCATACCAACATCAGAAATATAATAGTTTTGAAAGAGTGCAAAACAGTTATTTATTCGTTTTTTAAAATTTGCTATTCTTTTCCAGGATGGTGTTCTGCATTAAAGATCCTCATGCTCTGAGCTTACAACAGGAAGTTACGTTTGTAAAATGCAAGGACGAATGGAGGAAAACTTCAAAAAGGTATTTTCTTTTGATCTAATCAACCATTTTCCCCCCCTGAATTATTGCCAGTCAGGGATCCATTGATTAGACAAATATTAACCCTGTTTGTTTTACAGAGTGAACCTGGGGAACCACTGAATGTACGGAGCAACAGACGAATGTCCTCCTCCCGCAGCTCTTAGAGTAATTATTTATACAGCTGTAATTTATTTTGTCTTTCAAACTATACAAAGACATTATCACATTGTGTCCAGAACTAGAACTGTGTGTTATTTAAAAATGTATGTGAAGTCTCTTTTTTGTTGTTGTTTGTAAGCACTGCTTTTGTGGGGCATCAACTACGGTGTGGTGCTAAAGGATAGTAAATGCCATCATCTTTGCTGATTTTCTGGCAACCCCAAAGAGATGGATCTTATACAAAGTCTTTGGTGCCTCTGATTGACAGAGATCCATTGACCGGCTGAGTAGAGGCCTCGAGGTACCTGCAGTTCAAACCTCATGTGTTTCCTTAATTTATGCTTAAAGCATTCACCATTGTCGTCCTCAATACTATGTGATTGTAGGATCGGACTCAGTGTGCCTTAAAATAACTTGTCTTAACCTACTGTATGTTTTTTTTGTTAATGGTGTACATTATATTTTTTTATAGTGAGTTGTTTCTTTTACCTGGTCTTTGAGACAGTAATATTCATGAGGTCTGAAATGCACATTATTCCGAGAACTTTGAATTTAGTCAAGCACTTGAGCAATAATGCAATGGCTGCTATTTTTATACAGTATATTKATTTGAAACCAGCACTGAGGCCTTTGCAGCAAAATACAGTGCATATCAGTGAACCATATTTGTAGTTATTACAATGTTATACAATTATAGCTTTTTTTTTCTTCAATGATTCATATGGAACTATTACCTCTAGCAAGTGCTTATGTGATGTATTTTGACTAACATATCCATGGTTGCTGCTAAACTATGACACAAATAATGCTCATTTAGCTGTGTATGCCATATAATTGTGACCAGGTAGCTAAACTCAAAGAAGTCAATGAGTGGTTATTGTGAAGTGTGCTGACATCAGCAATAGAAACATGACAGCCTTCCTCAGTAGACTGTGCACAGTGGACTTTGCATCATAGTTCAAGTTACAGTTAAGAATTGGCTAGTAATAATATCTCATTGTCAGACTATTTTAACACCACTGAGTAGGCTATTTATAACTAATATACATTTTAGAGACCGGTATTGTAATCATTGTGACTTATTTCATTTTTGCCTGTTCTATTGAGCCTTTAGAAAAGGTGGTAAACTTTTGCACTGAAAACCAGAGGAAAGGGTTACTAAACCAGTTACTAAGTGCACCATGTGTAAATATCATGTTAGCATATGATTCTATGGTAAAATATTACTAGATATATTTTTTACTGTCTTAACTTTTTAAATGATATCTGTGTACTGTAAATGTGACCATATACATACTTTAATAAATTGGAACTGCTATTTTGAAGTTGGAGTGTGTTTTAATGGAAACAAGGTTGTAAAATTGTCCAGGATCATGCTTAGGTATACTATAAAATCMAAACCCATCCACACATCCAAGAAGAGACCAACTCAGCACTGTATTATACACAATCTACATTCCATTTTAGAACATACAGTGCCTTCAAAGTATTCACACCACTTAACTTTTTTACCATTTTGTTGTGTTACAGCCTGAATTTAAAATGGATTACATTTAGATTTGTGTCACTGGCCTACACACAATACCCCATAATGTCGAAGTGGAATTATGTTTTTAGAACATTTTCTAAATAAATTACAAATGAAAAGCCTTAATGTCTTGAGTCAAGAAGTATTCAACCCATTTGTTATGGCAAGCCTATATAAYTTCAGGAGTAAATATGTGCTTAACAAGTCACAATAAGTTGAACGGACACACTCTGCGCAATAATAGTGGTTAACATGATTTTTGAATGACCACATCTCTGTAAGGTCCCTCAGTCGAGCAGTGAATTTCAAACACAGATTCAACAAAGACTAGGGAGGTTTTCCAATGCCTCGCAAAGGACAGACATTGAATATCCCTTTGAGCATGGGGAAGTTATTAATTACACTTTGGATGGTGTATCAATACACCCAGCCACTCCAAAAAATACAGGTATCCTTCCTAACATGAGGACAATGGTGACTTTAAAACATTTAGAGTTTAATGGCTGTGATAGGAGAAAAATTAGGATGGATCAACAACATACTCCACAATACTAACCTAAATGACAGAGTGAATAGAAGGAAGATAGCACAGAATAAAAATATTCCAAAACATGTATCCTGTTTGCAATTAGGCACTAAGTAAAACTGCAAAAAATGTGGCAAAGAAATTAACGTTTTGTCTTGAATCAGGGATGCAACTTTGGCTTAAGAAGTGGGGGGATATATATACATATATAACATTTATTTTTTGTCGGATAAACACTCCAAACAGCCGGAGGCGTCCGCATGGTCCTAAAGCACACAGTTGCCTCGTTTTGTATCACATTCCAATGATAAAACTGGTGGGGACATGTTCCCCCCATCCCCAGCGAAAGTTGCGCCCCTGTCCTGAATAGAAAGCATTATGTTCGGGGAAAATCCAACACAACACATCACTGAGTATCACTTTTCATATTTTCAAGCATGCTGGTGGCTGCATCATGTTATGMGTATACTTGTCACCAGCAAGGAATAGGGAGTTTTTTTGGATACAAATAAATGGAATAGAGCTAAGCCAGTCTAAATCCTAGAGGAAAACCTGGTTCAGTCTCCTTTCCAACAGAAACTATGAGACAAATTCACCTTTCAGCAGGACAATAACCTAAAACACAATGCCAAATATACACTGGTGTTGCGTACCAAGACGACATTGAATGTTCCTGAATGGCCTAGTTACAGCTTTGACTTAAATCGGCATGAAAATCTATGGCAAGACTTGAAAATTGATGCTTAGCAATGATCATCAACCACAATCTTTTTATATAATAATAATATGAAAATATTGTGCAATCCAGGTGCGCAAAGTTCTTACAGACCTATCCAGAAAGACTCACAGCTGTAATCTTTGTCAAAAGGGATTCTAACATGTATTGACTCAGGGGTGTGAATATTTATTTAAATGAGATACTTCTGTATTTAATTTTCAATAAATGTGCAAAAATGTAACTTTGTCATTATGGGGTGTTGTGTGTAAATGGGTGAGCAACTAAATGTATTTAATGCATTTTAAATTCAGGTTGTAAGACAACAAAATGTGGCATAAGTCAAGGGGAATGAATACTGTGCTGTCCCTTAGATTCTGATGCCTTTCCATTTGGCTGACCCACCAAAATCAAATGGTCTCTTGTTTTTCAGCGGCACTCTCTTTTCAAGCTCCAGTACAATGGCTGATGAACAGCAACAGTTCTGAGTAAAACTGGACTATTCTGCCTGGTGTACCATGTCTGTCTACACAGCTTATTTTAGTCCTCACCTCATCTATATACCTCAGTACTCCAATGGAKAGACATACACAATACAGGTGACTAGAGGTAATCCTCGTGTCCTTCAAACTGGTTCAAGCTGGTCCATTGTGTCAAATGAGACAATGCCACAACGGTGGAAAACTGGATGATTGTCAAGGATCAAATTAGCCTTCAGGTTCAAATTGCTAAGTGAAGGACACTGATGGAAAGCCATGGACGGAAGGAAGAATGGTACATTAAGTGCATGAATGGACAGGTGTATGTAAAAAAGAACATCCCACTCGTAGATCAGTGAGGGCAAAACAAACTTGGCAACACCCCCTTTTCCACCACACATGCATTGAGGAACGTGGCACAGAGTTATGACGTACTTGTTAACATAGATAGATAGTTGACGGTTATAGTCTTTGTCCTAGTCAGAGACAGAAATGGAGCTACAGGGTGCATTCACACAGACACACGGTGCTGACCATCACGGCAGACAGAGTCATGATGGCCAGGAGAATAGCCTACCAGTGAGCCTGCGGACGACAAGAGCACAACAAGTCAAACATTCGCCCACTCTAGTGCAAGTCTGCTATAGTTAGCTGTTTAATAGCCAAAACACCTCCAATTCCATTTACTTTCATTCACATTGACTTGAGGTGACGTGATCTTTTCTTCAAGAAGCCATTTGCTACAGGACGTTAGTCAGTTAACATTTCAAATGTGACACACTGATTTGGATGGAACCAATGGGCATGCATTAGCGGTTCAGCTGTGGTGTGGAAACAGTACTGTTGCCATATCACAGCCTAATAACCTTAACCATAGCTGGCATAGCTCCCAAACCAGTTATATGTAGTACTGTCCTCGAATCAAAGAAAAGATAAGACATCAACTTTGAGCTGCGGGCCTCCCGAGTGCAGTGCTAGAGGCATCACTACAGCCCGGGTTTGATCCCAGGCTATGTCGCAGCCGGCCACGATCGGGAGAACCATGAGGCAGCTCACAATTGGCCTAGCGTTGTCCGGGTTAGGGGAGGGTTTGGCCTGCCGGGATGTCCTTGTCCAATTGCGCTCTAGTGATTCCTGTGGCAGTCCGGGCGCATGTATGCTGACTTCGGTCACCAGGTGTACAGTGTTTCCTCTGACACATTGGTGCAGCTGGCTTAAACYGGCAGTGTGTCAAGAAGCAGTGCAAATGCATGGCTCTCGACCTTCGCTTCTCGCGAGTCCGTACGGTAGTTGCAGCGATGGGACAAGACTAACTGCCAATTGGGGAGAAATAAAAAAACTTTTTTATTTTCTTTGAGCTGGAAGGGGGTATGGATGCACAGATACGGACAATAGAAAATCCATTAACACTAAAAAGCCCTGGTCAGAGGGAGTGAACGGTACATCTAAGCGCAAGTAGGGGCTGGGTTGGATAGGTCGCTTTCTAAATGTAATCCATTACAGTTACCTATCCAAAATTGTAATCAGTAACGTAACTTTTGGATTACCCAAACTCAGTAACATAATCTGATTACATTCTGTAAGAGGCATTAGAAGAAGACAAAAATGTATGTTACCAATTGAATGACATCTATTGCAGGATAAATCAATGTTAAAGTTTACATAGCTGGCCATACTGTACATGAATGTTACATTTTACTTTATGGGTTGGTTATGGAGGCTTCTTCTAACCCATCGCTTTCTACTACATATAATAATACGATTAAATTCTATCTTTACATCAATATATATAATTTGTCCAAAAATGGATGTAGCAACTACAGATTGCCCCTTATCAAAAGTGTGCGAGTTTGAGCATGTGTCCATTAGGCCTATGGATATCATTTTGTTTATCAGCATTAATTCAATTGAGTAATAAAAGCCCTACTTTTATTCCATAGGCTGGGATCTGCACTATGTAGCTGTTGCAAGAGCGCATTTTTRACTGGCTGTCCACTGGTTTCAAAAACAATGATTGATAGGCAGCTTAAACTTRTTGAATTCAACCATTATTGGGTTCAAATATACAATTAGATTTGTGGACAGCCATCCACAACAACCACAATCCGTAAGGCGCAAATAGCTAAATGAGAGAGCAGCAGTATGAGTCACATCAATGCACTATGTAAATATCAATAATAAGTGATATCCGTATCGCCGTAGACTACACCACTGCTGTCATCCTTACCTCCAAGTATTTATTCAAGTTGGATAATCTTTGGATGCCGACAGCAGTCGCACCATTGGAAGACATAGCTTGGACTGTAGCCTACAAAAGCCTATTCCAACTCTTTTCCCGCAATCCATCAAACACATTTGGTGTGTCATCATAGTGGTCTCTGACTTGTGGTCAGACTCGCTCAGGTGGAACAAACTTAAACTTGTGCCCTTTTTCAATGCTAATTTGAATGTCATTGATAAAAAGTGTCAAAGTTTTTTTTCGCAGACATCCTTTCTGAATTTAAAAGTAATCCTCAAAGTAATCATATAGTTTTTCAAAAGTATCTGTAATCTGATTACAATATTTTTGCTTGTAACTTGACTGATTACTGTAACCGTTTTTTTGTAATCCCTTACTCCCCAACCCTGAGTAGGGGTCACCGTCTCGCTAACTCAACCTGACGTGTGACCCAAGTAGCTCTTTTAAATCCCTGTGGGCATTCCTGATTCGCCGCACTTTCAAGCGAGGCCAAAGCTCAAAGCCAACTGAGGCTGGAACATCTGAACGAAGAACATCAAAACAGGAAGCTTTCCATACACACACTGGGCTCAACACGCATCTCAACACACTACATCTTCTAGGATCCTCTGGCCTGTTGTAAATTAACAACCTGAATACATCATAGGGTAGATAGATAGCCGACCCCTATAAAACAAACCTTCATCCACTCAGCCAGGTTGTCAAACTCATCCAGGTCTACCAGGTGGAGGAAGGAGTTCTTCAGCCTGGCGATGGGCCTGTCAGTGTCCAGGATGCCTAGAACACCAGGAACTTGTCACAGTAGACCTGCTTGGCTGAACACGGCTCCCCGGCAAACAAGGCTACACGCTTACCCTGGAACTGCTTAGTCAGGACAGAGGAAGTGGTGCAGGTCGCAGGCATGTCTAAGGTGAAGAAATCCATGGGAAATACAGGTAAACATTTTGTTAAAGGTGAAAGATTGAGTTTACTGAGGGAAAAAGCACATGCACACATTGGTAACCAAGCTCCTTATCCTTGTTAAATTCTGCTTTTACACAGCCCACCACATCAGATGCCCTTTTGGTTGTTAGGGGAAAGACTAAGCAAATGTACACGGTCTTGTTTGTCCCCAAATCATAAACACATTCCCCAGATTTAAGCGCAGCAGGGGAGGAGACGAGGGTGAGGGAGGAGAAGAGGGATTGTGCTTACCCGGCTGTTGGCAGCACATGTGGCACTTTTCTTTTTTGGACTCTCCCAGACAGTCACACTGCTCCAGGCTGTAACTCACACACTGTGACTCAAAGTGACAATTCTGAGAAATAGATGGAGAAATGGACAGAGAGAGAAGGATAGGCGAGAGGGAAGGAGGGAGAACGGGCGAGAGAGAGATGGAGAAAGGGAAAAGGACACGTGAAGAGCAGGGAAGGATAGTGAGAGAGAGGAAAAGAGGGAGGGTGAAATACAATATAGGAGAGAGGGGAGAGGACATAGAGAGAATGAAAGGAGAACACAAGAAAAAGAACACCAAAGTCTCACAGAAAAAAATGTCTGCTAGACAGTGCCAGACAGGCCTACTCATTCTCACAAATCCTAAACATCCGTGTTCAGTTAACTTGTTCCCTGATCCAGGCTGCATCAGAAATGGGTTCTGGCCCAAATCTAATATTTCATGATGTATGCCCCCATAGAGAGCCATACATATGGAATTTACATTGAAATGTTCCCAATCAGAACGACTCTCCAAACTCAGAACCACATGTATCATCTGAAAGGATAAAATAATGGAGGAAATTCACTCAAGATGGCAACCAAGGACAATAGATCCTGTTAAAGTGGATACTGCTGACGTTGGAATGTCATCACATTGAGACAGTGGGTACAATGACTGAAAATGTTGAGTCATTATCTGGCCCTCCATTGAGACACACCCAAGTGCCCAGACTACATACGTTCATGTTGGCCTTGGCTGTAGGCTCAGGGCAGATGAGGGAGAGACCAGAGCACACACTCTCCAGCTGACAGTCCGACTCCTCCTCACATCTGTCCCCTGACAGCTTATGATACTCTCTTGGCCACAGCGCAGTCCCTGACTGGGACTGAGGGGACAGAAGGAAAGAAACAGGTGGGTGGGCAGGCAGAGACAAGTTCATCATATGAGTGTTGTTTACTGTTTTGTTTTGAACGGTATGGAATGCGGTAATTATCCCTTCAGCCACAACCACAACTCTGCTTTGTCAAACATGTTAATCTTCTTATTAAGAGCTCCATGGGAGATGTTATGTAAACTTTGGACAGAAATGAGTAATTACCCATAGAAACAGATTTAGGACCAGCAAATCACAAAGGGCTTTTTTCATCCTACTAAGCCAAGACTCCTGAACAGCTGATCAAATGYCTACCTGGACTATTTGCATTGTCCCCCCCATTTTTAAGCTGCTGCTACTCTGTTTATTATCTATGCATAGTCACTTTACCTCTACCTACATGTACATATTACCTCAATTACCTGATTTTTAAAATTATTTTTGTGTACTTCAGTATATTATGGTAAATACTTTCTTAACACTTATTTTTCTTAAAACTGCATTGTTGGTTAAGAGCTTGTAAGTAAGCAGTCACTGTAAGGTCTACACCTGTTGTATTTGGCGCAGGTGACAAATACAATTTGATTTGATTTTGATTTTGATTTGATCCTACAGCAAACTTTGGACCAGAAGTTACCTGCAATGTTGCCAGGTTTCAGGCAACACTGGGTTCCCATGGGTTCCTTGTTCTCTGTGCAGCAGACGTCTGTCTTGTTATGGCCCAGATCACACTCCTCCCCCTCCATGATCTGGTTCCCACAGATTGGCTGATCAATTGCTGACAGGACATGTATACCCACACACATTATCTCATCACCTCCCTGACCAAGGCCCTTCTCCCCCGTTTGCTCTGTTTGGCCTGGCGGCCAGCAATAAGAAGCGTCTTGGTGGTTCCAAACTTCTTCAATTTAAGAATGATGGAGGTCACTGTGTTCTTGGGGACCTTCAATGCTGCAGACATTTTTTGGTACCCTTCCCCAGATCTGTGCCTCGACACAATCCTGTCTCGGGAGCTCTACGGACAATTATTTTGACCTCATGGCTTGCTTTTTGCTCTGTAATGCACTGTCAACTGAATGACCTTCTATAGACTGTTATATGCCTTTCCAAATCATGTCCAATCAATTTATTTGACCACAGGTGGACTCCAATCAGAGGTTTTTCTGTTTTTCATGTTTAATACATTTGCAACCATTTCTAAAAACCTATTTTCACTTTGTTATTATGTGGTATTGTGAGTAGATTGCTGAAGAAATAATAATATTTAATCCATTTTAGAACAAGGCTGTAACGTAAAACAAAATGTGGAAAAAGTCAAGGGGTCTGAATACTTTCCAAAGAGACTGTATGTGAGAATGCTGTTCATTGACTACAGCTCAGCATTCAACACCATAGTGCCCACAAATCACTAAGGAAAAGACCCTGGGACTAAACACCTCCCTCTCCAACTGAATCCTGGACTTCTTGACAGGCCGCCCCCCAGGTGGTGACGGTAGGCAATAACACATCTGCCACGCTGATCTTCAACACGGTGGCCCATCAGGGGTGCATGCTTAGTCCCCTCCTGTACTCCCTGTTCACCCACGACTGCGTGGCTAAGCACAACTCCAACAGCATCATTAAGTTTGCTGAAGACACGACAGTGGTAGGCCTGATCACCGACAACGATGAGACAGCCTATAAGGAGGAGGCCAGAGATCTGGCAGTGTGGTGCCAAGACAACAACCTCTCCCTCAATGTGAGCAAAACAAGGGAGCTGATTGTGGACTACAGGAAAAGGAGGGCCAAACAAACACCCCAGTTAACATCAATGGGGCTGTAGTGGAGCGGGTTGAGAGTTTCAAGTTCCTTGGTGTCCATGTCACCAACAAACTATCATGGTCCAAACACACCAAGACAGTTGCGAAGAGGACACAACAACATATTTTCCCACTCAGGAGACTGAAAAGATTTGGCATGGGTCCCCAGATCCCCCAAAAGGTTCTACAGCTGCACCATCGAGAGCATCCTGACCGGTTGCATCACCGCCTGGTATGGGAACTGCTCGGCATCCGACCATAAGGCGCTATAGAGGATAGTGCGTACGGCCCAGTACATCACTGGGGCCACGCTTTCTGCCATCCAGGACCTCTATACCAGGCGGTGTCAGAGGAAGACCCAAAAAATCGTCAAAGACTCCAGTCACCCAAGTCATAGACTGTTCTCTCTGCTACTGCACGGCAAGCTGTACCGGAGCGCCAAGTCTAGGACCAAAGGCTCCTTAACAGCTTCTACCCCCAAGCCATAAGACTGCTGAACAATTAATCAAGTGACACCCCTCCCCCCACATTGTTTTTACACTGCTGCTACTCACCGTTTACTATCTATGCATAGTCACTTTACCCCTACCTACATGTAAAAATTACCTCGACTAACATGTACCCCCGCACATTGGCTCGGTACCCCTGTATATGGCCTCGTTATTGTTATTTTATTGTGTTACTTTTTATCACATTTTTTACTTTAGTTTATTTAGTCAATATTTTCTTAACTCTATTTCTTGAACTGCATTGTTGGTTAAGGGCTTGTAAGTAAGCATTTCACAGTAAGTTCTACACCTGTTGTATTCGACGCATGTGACAAATAACATTTGATTAGATTTMATTTTGGATTGATCATGCTACATGTACACAATCAAAACGAATCCTGCATGACAACAAGCCAGGACATGATCTTATCTAACCCTATGGCCTAATGTTTTCCTTTGTAATAGTTAGATATTGTGTGCAATACTGTTCAAATTTCAAGCGATAAGAACACATCTGCCCATAGGGTTCAAGTCCTGCAATGAATTAACACAGAGAGCTGCAACAAGACCTGTACAACAAAAGAGGTAATGTAATCAAATGGCATATAATGACATATCAAACATCAAAAATCTGTGAAATAACAAATAAAAGTATGTGTTGGAACTCCAATGGGGAACAACAATAACAATAGGCAAGGATGACATTGTCCAGTACTCACAGCGGCACCCAGGCTGTGGCACAGCTCGTGGGCCAGGGTGACCTTAACATGTTGAGGGGGGAGGTATTGGGTGTAGTTCTGCAGCGTGTGTCTTGAACAAATCCCTCCCCAGTTCCCTAAAATATAAGGGAACGTTAAGTAGAGCAAAGGTAAGGTATTAAGTCTTGAGACTATAATTTAGGTGAAAGGGCAATTTGCTTGGCACAATGTGTACAGTAGACAACAACATGCCCTGAACAGTGTTAATAGAGTGGGAGAAACCTCAGCTGCAGTGGGTTGCTTAACCTCATGAACGTGTTAGGTGTTAGTGCAGGAGCGGTATATACTGTACTGTAACTCTACTTAAACAGTACCAGTCAAAAGTTTGGAAACACCTACTCATTCAAAGGTTTTTCTTTATTTTTAGTATTTTCTACATTGTACAATAATAGTGAAGACATCAAAACTATGAAATKACACATATGGAATCATGTAGTAACCAAAAAAGTGTTAAACAAATCCAAATATATTTTATATTTAAAATTCTTCAAAGTAACCACCTTTTGCCTTGATGGCAGCTTTGCACACTCTTAGCATTCTCTCAACCAGCTTCACCTGGAATGCTTTTCCAACAGTCTTGAAGGAGTTCCCACATATGCTGAGCACTTGTTGGCTGCTTTTCCTTCACTCTGCGGTCCAACTCATCTCAAACCATCTCAATTGGGTTGAGGTCGGGTGATTGTCGAGGCCAGGTCATCTGATGCAGCATTCCATCACTCTCATTCTTGGTCAAATAGCCATTACACAGCCTGGTGTGTTGGGTCATTGTCCTGTTGAAAAACAAATGATAGTCCCACTATGCGCAAATCAGATGGGATGGCGTATCGCTGCAGACTGCTGTGGTAGCCATGCTGGTTAAGTGTGCCTTGAATTCTAAATAAGTCACTGACAGTGTCACCAGCAAAGCACCCCCACACCATCACACCCCCTCCTCCATGCTTCACGATGGGAACCACACATGCGGAGATCATCCGTTCACCTACTCTGCGTCTCACAATGACACGGCGGTTGGAACCAAAAATCTAACATTTGGCACTCATCAGACTAAAGTACAGATTTCCATCGGTCTAATGTCCATTGCTTGTGTTTCTTGACCCAAGCAAGTCTCTTCTTATTATTGGTGTCCTTTAGTAGTGGTTTCTTTGCAGCAATTCGACCATGAAGGCCTGATTCATGCAGTCTCCTCTGAACAGTTGATGTTGAGATGTGTCTGTTACTTGAACTCTGTGAAGCAGACTGGTAGTGTATATTCTACTTGAATAGCTGTGTTAAAGCGATCCACCAAACGTCCACCGGGACTTTTGTCCATCCTACACTATATTGTTTGCATTCTAGATTGCATAAGTGACCACTGTGACCTTGACCCTACCACATCCTTTCAGTAAATACTTTTACAAAACAGAGCAATTTTTTCCCCGAGTTTTATAGCGGTTGTCCCCAGCCCCCTGCATATTAGTGAAGGTGTGGACAGGCTAGCAGGCAGGCTTAAGTCTCACTGTGGCAGATGAAAGCCTCACAGCCAGTTGGGTCTGTATCGGTGACCACCTTATATAACACTCCTGCACTGCAGGCGACCCCACTGCCACCAGTTACAAACAGCTGGCCTTTTTCTCACAGAATACAGTACTGTGACATCATCCCTCAGCTAGGCCCCCACTCATTTCAGAGAGGCCCGTTTTGTGACAGTATGTGGATCATTGAAAAACCTTGGTCATGGATCTGACATGGGCTTTAGGAGTGGGGCAGCGTCCTCTCGCCTTGGCTCAACAAAGGATCAGCTCTGCTTCTCGGGGGGCACTGACAGATACTTATTGATTAGATACATGCGGTAAAGAGATCAATGGAATGCAGACCATTGGGGAAAGAACAAGGACGCAGTCATTGGTGCACATCAAAAAATATCTGATTTTACAAAGTGGATATATTTGTTAAATCTGTCCAGATTTTTGTGTTCTAACAGGCCCACAATGTGGTTACTAAAATCCGATGTGGATATATTTGGCTGTTTTTTCTGCATAATATTTAGAAATAGTCCTTTTTGGGGTTAGAAAAAATGTCTGCTAAATGCTAACTCCCATTTGTATAAGCTGGTAGCATAGACATTTTTTTAAAGTGTAATGCAGTTGTTTGGGGACGATGACATGAACATGTATTGGGGTTGACATCCATAAACCTACTATACTCAGATTTTTACCCCAACATAGTGTGCAATACACATACAAACAATAGCCTAAATGTAGGCTAATTTTGATGGGGGGGAATGAAGAGATTCTGAGGTTTTGAGTAGAGGGAGTACAGCTATGACCAGAAGTAACTTTTCGCAGCAGTTTAGGAGAGAATTTTAGCTAACCCTAACCCTTTTCCTAACCTTAACATAAGTCTCCTAACCTGCCACGTTAGTTATCCTTAACTGCTGCATACATTCTTCTTACCTGGCAATTCCATTGTTTTGGTCGAGTTCGGTTGATCTCTTTACCACATCTATGAATACTGTTCGAAATTCAGGTCATGTGGTCAGGGSATGTGGGGGTGGCATTTAGCCTTTTCTACCTGTCTCAGACAAAGGATATTTGCAATTTATACAAGCAAATAGTGAGGACAGCACGTATTATGTTGTTCCCCGGGAAATAACCGCTACTAGCATTAAACCTCCGGCTACCACTGCAGAACCACTATAGTCATCATCATCAACACCACCACCACCAACAATAACAACAACAACAACAACAATGAAGGACAATGTCTCATTTGACTACTGTATAAACTTAGCTAATAATAAACAATAACAAGAACAAGGAACTCCCCTCACACACCCCTACCCCCAAGTCTGTCCCTTTTCCGGTATTTCAGTCCCTTGCCTGATGTGTATGCTTTGGGTAACAGGGCCTGTCCAGCCCATGCAAGTGCTACCTATGTCTTTTATATAACCACTCTGCTGGGTTGGGGAGTAACGGACTGCATGTAATCCGTTACATGTAAGAGATTACAAAAAAACTGTAACTGTAATCCATTACAAGCAAAAATAATGCAATCAGATTACAGATACTTTAAACACTAGATGATTACTTCGAGGATTACTTTTAATTCAGAAAGGATGTTTGCGGAAAAAATCTTTACACTTCAAATTAGCATTGGAAAAAGGCACAAGTTTATGTTTGTTCCACCTGAGCGAGTCTGACCACAAGTCAGAGACCACTATGATGACACAACAAATGTGCTTGATGGATCGCGGGAAAAGGATAGGAATAGGCTTTTGTAGGCTACAGTCCAAGTGATGTCTTCCAATGGTGCGACTGCTGTCGGGATTCGAAGATTATTCAACTTGAATAAACACTTGGAAGGATGACAGCTGTGGTGTACTCTACGGCATAACGGATATCACTTATTATTGAGTCTAAGGCAGTCTAAGGCACTGCATCTCAGTGCAAGAAACATCACTACAGACCCTGGTTCAATTCCAGGCAGTATCACAACCATCCGTGATAGGGTGGCACACAATTGGCCCAGTGTCGTTAGGGTTTGGCCGGGGTAGGCCGTCATCGTAAATAAGATTTTGTCCTTAACTGACTTACCTAGTTAAATAAAGGTTAAATAAAAAAATATAATCTACATAGCGCATTGAATCAAACTGCTGCTCTATCACTTAGATATTTGCGCCTTACGGATTGGGGTTGTTGTGGATGGCTGTTCAGAAATCTAAATGTGTATTTGAACCCAATAATAGTTGAATTCAAGAAGTTTAAGCTGCCTATCAATCATTGCTTTTGAAACCAGTGGACAGCCAGTGAAAAATGGACTCTTGCAACAGCTGCATAGTGCAGATCCCAGCCTATGGAATAAAAGTGGGGCTTTTATCGCTCAATCTAATTCATGCTGATAAAAAAAATTATAATCCATAGGTCTAATGGACACTTGCTCAAACTTTCACACTTTTGATAGACTTAACGGGGCAATCTGTAGTAGCTGCATCCATTTTTTGACTTATAAATTATATAAACACTACCATTCAAAAGTTTGGGGTCACTTAGAAATGTCCTTGTTTTTGAAAGAAAAAAAWATATATAATAATAATATCAAATCGATCAGAAATACAGTGTAGACATTGTTAATGTTGTAAATTACTATTGTAGTTGGAAACGGCTGATTTTTTTATGGCTTACAGAGGCCCATTATCAGCAACCATCACTCCTGTGTTCCAATGGCACGTTGTGTTAGCTAATCCAAGTTTATAATTTTAAAAGGCTAATTGATCATTAGAAAATCCTTTTGTAATTATGTTAGTACAGCTAAAAACTGTTCTTCTGATTTAAAGAAGCAATAAACTGGCCTTTAGACTAGTTGAGTATCTGGAGCACCAGCATTTGTGGGTTCGATTGCGGGCTCAAAATGGCCAGAAACAAAGAACTTTCTTCTGAAACTCATCAGTCTATTCTTGCTCTGAGAAATGAAGGCTATTCCATGCAAGAAATTGCCAAGAAACTGAAGATCTCGTACAACGCTGTGTCCCACTCCCTTCACAGAACATCGCGAACTGGCTCTAACCAGAATAGAAAGAGGAGTGGGAGTGCACAACTGAGCAAGAGGACAAGTACATTAGAGTGTCTAGTTTGAGAAACAGATGCCTCACAAGTCCTCAAATGGCAGCTTCATTAAATAGTACCAGCAAAACACCAGTCTCAACGTCAACAGTGAAGCGGCGACTCCGGGATGCTGGCCTTCTAGGCAGAGTTCCTCTGTCCAGCGTCTGTGTTCTTTTGCCCATCTTAATCTTTTTATTGGCCAGTCTGAAATATGGCTTTTTCTTTGCAACTCTGCCTAGAAGGCCAGCATCCCGGAGAGACGCCTCTTCACTGTTGACGGTGTTTTACGGTGTTTTACGGGTACTATTTAACAAGAATGGAATGGTCTAACATATCAAAAGCATTGGCCAAGTCAAAAATAGAAGCACAACATTGCTTAGAATCAAGGGCAATGGTGACATAATATAGAACCTTTAAGGTTGCAGTGACACATCCATAACCTGAGCGGAAACCAGTTTGCATACCAGAGAGAATACTACAGATGTCAAGAAAACCAGTCAGTTGATTATTTACAAGTTTTTCCAACACTTTTGATAAACAGGGCAACATCGAAATTGGCCTAAAACAGTTAGGATCAGCTTGATCTCCCCCTTTCAATAAAGGACGAACTGTATTGCCTTCCAAGCAATAGGAACCTCCCCTGAGAGGAGAGACAGATTAAAAAGGTCAGAGATAGGCTTGGCGATGATAGAGGCAGCAACCTTAAAGAAGAAAGGGTCTAAACCATCTGACCCAGATGTTTTTTGGGGGTCAAGTTTCAGGAGCTCCTTTAGTACCTCGGACTCAGTGACCGCCTGCAGGGAGAAACTTTGTAGCGTTGCAGGGGGAAAAGAGGGAGGAGCATCGGGGATAGTCGCATTTGAAGGGGTGAGAGATGAGGAAATGTTGGACGGGCAAGGAGGCATGACTGAGTCCAATAGGAATCCTGACTTAATGAAGTGGTGATAAAAGAGCTCAGCCATGTGCTCCTTGTCAGTAACAACCACATCATCAACATTAAGGGACATGGGTAGCTGTGAGGAGGAGGGTTTATTCTCCAGGTCTTTAACCGTTTTCTTTGGGATTAAACCCACAGAGAGAGAACTGCTCCTTAAAGTAACTAACTTTGGCCTTCCGGATAGCCTGAGTGCACTTATTTCAATTTGCCTGAACGAGTATGCGTGTGCCGAGCAATTTGCCAAATGGAATTCTTGAGGTGGAGTAACTCTGCCAGATCATGGTCTAACCAGGGGCTGAACCTGTTTTATGACTAGCTATGTAAACTTTAACATTGATTTATCCTAGAATAGATGTCGTTCAATTGGTAACATACATTTTTGTCTTCTTCTAATGCTTCTTAAGGGGAAAGTAATCTAAAAGTAACTGAATGTAATCAGATTACGTTGCCGAGTTTGGGTAATCCAAAAGTTACATTACTGATTACAATTTTGGACAGGTAACTAGTAACTGTAACAGATTACATTTAAAAAGTAACCTACCTAACCCAAATACTCTGTTACATAATTACATTTACTTTGATATTTAAGTACTGTATATTTAAAACCAAACACTTTCTGACTTTTACTCAAGTAGTATTTTACTGGGTGACTTTCACGTTTACTTGAGTCATTTTCTATTAAGGTATCTTTGCACTCAAGTAGTAATTTTCCTCAAGTWTGACAATTGGGTACTTTTTTCACCACTGCACTGGAGGACAGGGAAGGTTGAGCTGCAAAAACAAGGCTGCCCTATTTCCCCTGCCTGCCCAACCCAAATTAGGGAGGAGTTTCCCCTAATCGCTGATATAGAGGCAGGTATTATTTAATCAAGGCTATGTTAGCTTAACATTGGAGATATGATAATCTGATCCTAGATCTGTGTGTTKGGGCAACCTCTAATTTGAGCATCTAATCTATGCTGCTTTGTGGATGAGGCTGTTTTTACTGTACATTCATCTGAAAGTGTTCATCCCAATGGTACTCAGCATCCAGGATTTACACAAGTCCTAGAGATTGCCATGCCTTTCAGACTGATCAAAAAGGCAATTAACAATCACCATCAAAAGGAGTCCCTGCTTGAGAACACAAAGCCAACCAAGGCATGCTTCGCTTGGGGAATTCACAACACGGGCCCGGCTGAATGCCAACACAGACATTTCCAAGCTAATCAAGAATGCTGTGCGTATTCTCGCTGAATGGACCCAAAGGGGCTATTCAGAGGGCTGGATTTCCTAGAAAGAGCATGGCTTTGGCACCAGTGTTGTGATCTTAGGTTGTGGTTTGGCCAACTGCAATCAGCTCTGTTTATGTCATGTCCTCCTCCCCCTTTCTGCCTTAGAAAGAGCCCTGATGAATGCCTCCTATTATTAGTCTCCTAGACTCACCACAAACACACAGCCCCCACACACTAACACTCTGATGCAGTTACTCTCTCTTTCTCTCTCTCGTCTCCTCATCTCTCCGTCTCTCTCCTCTCCTCTCTCTCTCTCTCTCTCTCTTCTCTCTCTCTCTCTCTCTCTCTCTCTCTCTCTCTCTCTCTCTCACTCTCTCTCTCTCTGTCTCTCTCTATATATATATCTCTTTCTTCTCTCTCTCTCGCTCTATGTCTCTCTGTCTCTCTCTCTCTTCCTTTCCATCTCGCTATCTCTCGCTTTCTCTCTCTACTTTGTGCATGACACAAGACATTTTTCCAACAATTGTTTACATACAAATTATTTCACTTATAATTCACTGCATCACAATTCCAGTGGGTCAGAAGTTTACATACACTAAGTTGACTGTGCCCTTAAACAGCTTGTGAAATTCCAGAAAATGATGTCATGGCTTTAAGAAGCTTCTGATAGGCTAATTGACATAATTTGAAGTCAATTGGAGGTGTACCTGTGGATGTATTTCAAGGCCTACCTTCAAACTTAGTGCCTCTTTGCTTGACATCATGGGGAAATCAAAAGAAATCAGCCAAGACCTCAGAAAAAAGATTGTAGACCCCCACAAGTCTGGTTCATCCTTGGGAGCAATTTCCAAATGCCTGAAGATACCACGTTCATCTGTACAAACAATAGTACGCAAGTATAAACACCATGGGACCACGCAGCCGTCATACCGCTCAGGAAGGAAATGCGTTTTGGCTCCTAGAGATGAACGTACTTTGGTGTGAAAAGTGCAAATCAATTCCAGAACAACAGCAAAGGACCTTGTGAAGATTCTGGAGGAAACAGGTACAAAAGTATCTAGATCCACAGGTAAACGAGTCCTATATCGACATAACCTGAAAGGTCGCTCAGCAAGGAAGAAGCCACTGCTCTAAAACCGCCATAAAAAAGCCAGACTACGGTTTGCAACTGCACATGGGGACAAATATCGTACTTTTTGGAGAAATGTCCTCTGGTCTGATGAAACAAAAATAGAACTGTTTGGCCTTAATGACCATTGTTATGTTTGGAGGAAAAAGGGGGATGCTTGCAAGCCGAAGAACACCATCCCAACCGTGAAGCACGGGGGTGGCAGCATAATGTTGTGGGGGTTCTTTGCTGCAGGAGGGACTGGTGCACTTCACAAAATAGATGGCATCATGAGGTAGGAAAATTATGTGGATATATTGAAGCAACATCTCAAGATGTCAGGAAGTTAAAGCATGGTCGCAAATGGGTCTTCCAAATGGACAATGACACATTTAAGTCCAAGCATACACATTTAACACCAAGCATACTTCCAAAGTGGTGGAAAATGGCTTAAGAACAACAAGTGAAGGTATTGGAGTGGCCATCACAAGCCCTGACCTCAATCCTATAGAACATTTGTGGGCAGAAAGCGTAAAAGCGTGTGCGAGTAAGGAGGCCTACAAACCTGACTCAGTTACACCAGCTCTGTCAGGAGGAATGGGCCAAAATTCACCCAACTTATTGTGGGAAGCTAGTGGAAGGCTACCCGAAACGTTTGACCCGAGTTAAACAATTGTAAGGCAATGCTACCAAATACTAATTGAGTGTATGTAAACTTCTGGCACACTGGGAATGTGATGAAAGAAATAAAAGCTGAAATAAAAAATTCTCTCTGTACTATTATTCTGACATTTCACATTCTTAAAATAAAGTGGTGATCCTAACTGACCTAAGACAGGTAATTTTTACTAGGATTACATGTCAGGAATTGTGAGCTCAAGGGCAACGATGTCTTGACGGAATTTGTATTTGTGGTCCTGGCAACTGTACCTTTTGGAACACCATTATTTTTGTCTTACTGAGATTTACTGTCAGGGCTCAGGTCTGACAGAATCTGTGCAGAAGATTTAGGTGCTGCTGTAGGCACTCCTTGGTTGAGGACAGAAGCACCAGATCATCAGCAAATAGTAGACATTTGACTTCAGATTCTATTACGGTGAGGCCAGGTGCTGCAGACTGTTCTAGTGCCCTCGCCAATTCGTTGATATATACGTTAAAGAGGGTGGGGCTTAAGCTGCAACCCTGTCTCACCCCCTGGCCCTGTGGAAAGAAATGTGTGTTTTTTGGCAATTTTAACCACACACTTGTTGTTTGTGTACATGGATTTTATGATGTCCTATGTTTTTCCCCCAACACCACTTTCCATCAATTTGTATATCAGACCCTGATGCCAAATTGAGTCYAAAGCTTTTTTGAAATCAACAAAACATGAGAAGACTTTGCCTTTGTATTGGTTTGTTTGTTTGTCAATTAGGGTGTGCAGGGTGAATACGTGGTCTGTCGTACAGTAATTTGGTAAAAAGCCAATTTGACATTTTCTCAGTACATTATTTTTGCTGAGGAAATGTACAAGTCTGCTGTTAATGATAATGCAGAGGATTTTCCCAAGGTTGCTGTTGCCGCATATCCCCCGGGGTCAAATTTGTCTCCACTTTTGTGGATTTGGGAGATCAGTCCTTGGTTCCAAATATTGGGGGAAGATGCCAGAGCTGAGGATGATGTTAGAGTTTAAGTGTTGCCAATTGGAATTTGTGGTCTGTATATTTTATCAATAAATTTAGAATACCATCAACCCCAAAGACCTATTTGGGTTGGAGGGTTTGTATTTTGTCCTGTAGTTCATTCAATGTAATTGAAGAATCCAGTGGGTTCTGGTAGTCTTTAATAGTTGATTCTAAGATTTGTATTTGATCATGTACACTACCGTTCAAAAGTTTGGGGCCACTTAGAAATGTCCTTGTTTTTGAAAGAAAAGCAAATTTTTTGCCCATTAAAATAACATCAAATTGATCAGAAATATGATGTAGACATTATTAATGTTGTTCTTTTGCCCATCTTAATCTTTTCTTTTTATTGGCCAGTCAGAGATATGTTTTTTCCTTTGCAACTCTGCCTAGAAGGCCAGAACACAGGAGTGATGGTTTCTGATAATGGGCCTCTGTACGCCTATGTAGATATTCTACAAAAAATCTGCCGTTTCCAGCTACTATAGTCATTTACAACATTAACAATGTCTACACTGTATTTCTGATCAATTTGATGTTATTTTAATGGACAAAAAACGTGTTTTTCTTTCAAAAACAAGGACATTTCTAAGTGACCCCAAACTTTTGAACGGTAGTGTATATGTTTTTGCTGTTTGTTCATTGTTTCAGAGCCAAAAAGATTGGAGAAGTGGTTTATCCATACATCTTCGTTTTGGATAGAAAACTTTGTGTTGTTTGTTTAGAGTTTTCCAATTTTCCCAGAAGTGGTTAGATTCTATGGATTCTTCAATTACATTGAGTGATTTCTGACGTGCTGTTCCTTCTTTTTCCGTAGTGTATTTCTGTATTGTTTTAGTGATTCACCATAGTGAAGGCTCAGGTTTTCTGGGTCTCTATGTTTTTGGTTGGATAGGTTTCTCAATTTCCTTCTTAGGTTTTTGCATTCTTAATCAAACCATTTGTCATTGTTGTTAATTGTCTTAGGTTGTCTGCTTAACATTTAAAAATTTGATAGGG
>NC_036856.1:11468487-11510987 GCF_002910315.2 Salvelinus sp. IW2-2015 | reverse complement strand
CGTCAATAATTATTTTGGGAACGAACAGCTGACTGAAGAACGGACGGGCGGTCATTCGTATGGTTGAGTCTGTTTCTGCGATAACATGGACTCAACAATGTGATTAAACTTTGTTGCACCTTGTTGAAACAAGCAAGGTGTTGTAGAAAACAATTCATAGAATGGGCTTGGAACCTCTAACTCAGGCAATTTGACGGGTAAACTCATGGGTACACTCACAATTGCTGCCTTGTAGAGTGATGCAATAATTTCCATGGTAATATAGAATGTTCTTTCAAATGATGTTAACTGATGTGGATCATGCAATGGAATGTATTTTTTGTATTGTTAGTTGAGTCGAATCAAGAAATCGCAGCACATATTGATGGGTACACTTCCTGCTTTGCTCCTATGGATACACTCGCAATGGCCACCAGTCCACCCATTATGCGATCATTGACTTGAATGGGAACGCCTGTTTTATTCATTATATTTCTATGGCAGAAAATGCAGTCAGGAGTGGAGGAAAAGAGAAAACTACAGTACAGTGGATATGGCATTAATACAATTCATAATCTCCTCCACAAAGATTTTTAAGCCACTGTATTTTCAGCATGGGTGGGAGACTGCTGACATTGTACCCTGCATACCCTACACGTGCAAACCAGTCACATGCCAACCAAGGCATACAGAACATATAATCCCTACTCTTCTGCATGCAACAACGACGCACAGCGTGAACTTTCCTCTGTCATAAATATTGACGCCTCGGAGTGAGGAGACAGCAGCCGTGTCTCTATCCTGTGAGAATGGGGTCATCAGTGACAACACAAGGGCCATATTTACAGGCAGACGATATCAGTGCACCATTTACAGTATAATGCTTGCTTTAAAAATAAGAATGCCCATGGCCACACCAAGGGCCATGGACAACATAAATTGTCACGAGTGGAAAGAATCTGGCTAGTCAGGAGAGGTGAGAAGAGAGGAGCAGATGTAAGCCCAGTCTAAATAGCGTGGCTAATGCCATGTGCCACATTCACTGAGGGCTTGATCCAGATTTAGGAATTTATGCCTTTCCTACGCACACCTTTCCTGCGCACTTGTCAGTATTTGGTATTCAGACTTAACTTATTCATTTGCATCACTTAGAAATATCTTTGATTTTGAAAGAAAATCTAAAAAAATTGTACATTAAAATAACATCAAATTGATCAGAAATACAGTGGCTTATAGATGACCTGGAGCCAYTGGGTCTGGCAACGAATATGTAGCGAGGGCCAGCCGACGAGAGCATACAGGTCGCAGTGGTGGGTGGTATATGGGGCTTTGGTGACAAAACGGATGGCACTGTGATAGACTGCATCCATTGTTAATGTTGTAATTTTTTTATTTTTTTATTTCACCTTTATTTAATCAGGTAGGCCAGTTGAGAACAAGTTCTCATTTACAACTGCGACCTGGCCAAGATAAAGCAAAGCAGTGTGACACAAACAACAACACAGAGTTACACATGGAATAAACAGTCAATAACACAATAGAAAAAGTCTATATACAGTGTGTGCAAATGGCGTAAGGAGGTAAGGCAATAAATAGGCCATAGTAGCGAAGTAATTACAATTTAAGAAATTAACACTGGAGTGATAGATGTGCAAAAGAGCAAAATAAATAAAAACATTATGGGGATGAGGTAGGTAGATTGGATGGGCTGTTTACAGATGCAGCGATCGGTGAGCTGCTCAGATAGCTGATGCTTAAAGTTAGTGAGGAAGATATAAGTCTCCAACTTCAGCGATTTTTGCAATTCGTTCCAGTCATTGGCAGCAGAGAACTGGAAGGAAAGGCGGCCAAAGAGGTGTTGGCTTTGGGGATGACCAGTGAGATATACCTACTGGAGCGCGTGCTACGGGTGGGTGTTGTTATGGTGACCAGTGAGCTGAGATAAGGCGGAGCTTTAACTAGCAAAGACTTATAGATGACCTGGTCAGTTTTAAGAGGGTATGTTTGGCAGAGTGAGTGAAGGAGGTTTTGTTGCGAAATAGGAAGCCGATTCTAGATTTACATTTTAGATTGGAGATGTTTAATATGAGTCTGGAAGGAGAGTTTACAGTCTAGCCAGACACCTAGGTATATGTAGTTGTCCACATATTCTAAGTCAGAACCGTCCAGAGTAGTGATGCTAGTCGGGCGGGCGGGTGAGGGCAGCGATCGGTTGAAAAGCATGCATTTAGTTTTACTAGCGTTTAAGAGCAGTTGGAGGCCACGGAAGGAGTATTGTATGGCATTGAAGCTCGTTTGGAGGTTTGTTAACACAGTGTCCAAAGAAGGGCCAGATGTATACAGAATGGTGTCGTCTGCGTAGAGGTGGATCAGTGAATCACCCGCAGCAAGAAAGCCATCGTTGATATATACAGAGAAAAGAGTCAGCCCGAGAATTTAACCCTGTGGTACCCCCATAGAGACTGCCAGAGGTCTGGACAACAGGCCCTTCGATTTGACACACTGAACTCTATCTGAGAAGTAGTTGGTGAACCAGGCGAGGCAGTCATTTGAGAAACCAAGGCTGTTGAGTCTGCCGATAAGAATACGGGGATTGACAGAGTTGAAAGCCTTGGCCAGGTTGATGAAGACGGCTCCTCAGTACTGTCTTTTACCAATGGTGGTTATGGTATCGTTTAGTACCTTGAGCGTGGCTGAGGTGCACACGTGACCAGCTCGGAAACCGGATTGCACAGCGGAGAAGGTACGGTGAGATTCGAAATGGTCAGTGATCTGTTTGTTAACTTGGCTTTCTGAAGACGTTAGAAAGGCAGGGCAGGACGGATATAGGTCTGTAACAGTTTGGGTCTAAAGTGTTACCCCCTTTGAAGAGGGGGATGACCACGGCAGCTTTCCAATCTTTAGGGTTCTCGGATGATAAGAAAGAGAGGTTGAACAGACTGGTAATAGGGGTTGCAACAATGGCGGCGGATAATTTTAGAAAGAGAGGGTCCAGATTGTCTAGCCCAGCTGATTTGTATGGGTCTAGGTTTTGCAGCTCTTTCAGAACATCTGCTATCTGGATTTGGGTGAAGGAGAAGCTGAGGAGGATTGGGCTTGTAGCTGCGGGGGGTGCGGAGCTGTTGGCCGGGGTTGGGGTAGCCAGGAGGAAAGCATGGCCAGCCGTAGATAAATGCTTATTGAAATTCTTGATTATCGTGGATTTATCGGTGGTGACAGTGTTTCCTAGCCTCAGTGCAGTGGGCAGCTGGGAGGAGGTGCTCTTATTCTCCATGAACTTTACAGTGTCCCAAAACTTTTTGGAGTTAGAGCTACAGGATGCAAAAAGGATGCAAAAAGCTAGCCTTTGCTTTCCTAACTGACTGCGAGTATTAGTTCCTGACTTCCCTGAAAAGTTGCATATCGCGGGGACTATTTGATGCTAGTGCAGTCCGCCACAGGATGTTTTTGTGCTGGTCGAGGGCAGTCAGGTCTGGAGTGAACCAAGGGCTATGTCTGTTTTTAGTTCTACATTTTTTGAAAGGGGCATGCTAATTTAAGATGGTGYGGAAACGACTAGGCATCCTCTACTGACGGGATGAGGTCAATATCCTTCCAGGATACCCGGGCAAGGTCGATTAGAAAGGCCTGCTCGCAGAAGTGTTTTAGGGAGCGTTTGACAGTGATGAGGGGTGTTCGTTTGACCGCGGACCCATAGCGGATGCAGGCAATGAGGCAGTGATTGTTGAGATCCTGATTGAAAACAGCAGAGTTGTATTTGGAGGGCAAGTTGGTTAGGATAATATTTATGAGGGTGCCCATGTTTACGGATTTAGGGTTGTACCTGGTGGGTTCCTTGATAATTTGTGTGAGATTGAGGGCATCTAGCTTAGATTGTAGGACTGCTGGGGTGTTAAGCATATCCGACTATTGTCTATTGTCTAATGACTATTGTAGCTGGAAACGGCAGATTTTTTATGGAACATCTACATAGGCGTAGAGAGGCCCATTATCAGCAACCGTCACTCCTGTGTTCCAATGGCACGTTGTGTTAGCTAATCAAAGTTTATCACTTTAAAAGGCAAATTGATCATTAGAAAACCCTTTTGCAATTATGTTAGCACAGCTGAAAACTGTGTTCTGATTAAAGAAGCAATAAAACTGGCCTTCTTTAGACTAGTAAGGACCGACGCTGGAGTAGTTTAGCAGGTACGGGGAGTCAAACATTTAATCGGAACAGACATGAAACAATACTGGAACAGTGTCAGCACACAGGTATATAAGGACATATGACAATCAATGCAGCAGCCGGTAACAGAGCGGGGCAACAGACATAGAGTGTAGTAATAACAGAGGTGATTGAGTCCAGGTGAGTCCAATAATCGCTGAAGCGCATGACGGGGGAAGGCAGGTGTGCGTAATGATGGTGGCAGGAGTGCGTAATGCTGGGGAGCCTGGAGCCCTTGAGCGACAGGGGGGAAGAGCGGTAGCYGCCAAGACACAGACGCCTCACAAGTCCTCAACTGGCAGTTTCATTAAATAGTACCCGCAAAACACCAGTCTCAACGTCAACAGTGAAGAGGCGACTCCGGGATGCTGGCCTTCTAGGCAGAGTTGCAAAGAAAAAGCCATATCTCAGACTGGCCAAAAAAGAAAAGATTAATATGGGCAAAAGAACACAGACACTGGACAGAGGAACTTCTGATCAACATGTGTACATGGTTGGTTGGAACCTCTACAGCGCACTGTTAATAAACAATTATTCATTTAAGATTGACTTTGAGTGTCCATGTGTTGAATTTCCACAACAGCCCCATCATGAGGCACACCTGGACTCCATCACTACCCTGATTACTTCACCTTTATCTAACACTCCTTTGTTATCACCCACCAGGCAATATTGTTTATTTTTCCATGTAAGATGCTTCCCTTGTTTTGTATCGTTCCATGTTCTTTGTCATTAAACTCACTAACTGCACTTGCTTCCTGACTCCCTGCGTCTACGTTACAGAGCATTGCCTCACAAAATGGAAGCAACAGCCAACCAAGATATCTCCCAGATGGTCGACGAACAGGGAGACCTACTTCGCCAACATCACGATCACCTGGGGCAACTGGATGAGGTTCTCCGCGTTCTTCAATGTCTAGATCTTCCCCAAGGGGCGTCACCCCCAATGAGTGGAGGATCCTCTACCATGAGTCGACCCAGCGAGCCAGCACTCCAGCCCATTCAGCAGTCTGTCCAGGTCAGCGATGCCCATTTGTCCCTACCAGACCAATATGACGGGACCATCCAAATACTGTGGCTTCCTCCTCCAGTGCTCCCTCTATTTTGCTTATCAAATGGGAGCCCCCACCTCCGAGAGGTCCAAGGTTGCCACGGTTATTTCCCTGTTGACCGGGCGGGCGTTAGAGTGTGCTACGGCCGTCTGGGAGAGAGGAGGAGCTTGGTTCCTATGGGAGGTTCATGGCTCTGTTCAGAAGAGTCTTCGGTCGTCCACCGGAGGGCAGAGGGGATTGAGCGCCTACTCGCACTATGGCAGGGGGAACAGACCACTGCGGAGTACGCCCTCACCTTTCGTACAGAGGCAGCATCCAGCGGATGGAATTAGTCGGCACTCTGCACCTTATTCAAAAGAGGATTGCATGAGGAGGTCCAGACGGAGTTGGCATGCCGAGACGACACTCTCTCATTGGACACACTCATCACGATTGCCATCCGTCTGGATAACCTCCTTCGGGAGCATCGGGACTCCCATCACCTCTTTCCCTCCTTTGTTGACCGCTCTGAGTCAGAGCCTGAACCCATGGAGGTAGGGGCCACACGCCTCCCCACGGCTGAGCGACGCGGTTGGAGACTGCTGGAGCTCTGTCCCTTTTGTGGCCAGGAAGGACACCAGCTTCAACGGTGTCCACTATGTTCTAACCCGAGAGTCACTAGAGCAGAGGGACGGTCCAGTGATCATTTGTCTCGTGGGGTAGGTGTGAGTATTTCATCATCTTCACTCTCCACCAAAACCTTTTTAGTACCGGTTTCACTAGCTGGCTGTCACGTGTTGTTTCTACAGCTCTAGTGGACTTTTGACCAGGCCCTTGCCTCCTCCCTGAACATAACATCATACCCGCTCTCCTCTCCGTTTCTGGTTCAAGCGCTGGATAACTGACCACTGGGATCTGGCACAGTCACACGCATCACAGCACCCCTCACCATCACCGTGGGAACCCTGCACCAAGAAAGGCTCCCCTTCCTTATCATCCAGGCACCCGTACACAAACGCCACGACACCACCATCTCCTGGCCGAGGATAGAATTTATGGCCTGGGCACCCGGATGCCGGAAGACCTGCTTTCCTTTACCCTGTCATTRCACGTCGGTTAAGAGTCCTGTGGTTTCCCTCCAGGCCGACATCCGAGGTTTACCAGGATCTCCGGGAGGTTTTCTCCAGACTTGCGCCACCGGTGATTTATACTCTATGCCTATAGGCAGCAACCTCTAATGTGCTAGTGATGGATGTTTAACAGTCTAATGGTCTTGAGATCGAAGCTGTTTTTCAGTCTCTTGGTCCCAGCTTTGATGCACCTGCACTGACCTTGCCTTCTGGATGATAGTGGGGTTAACAGGTCGTGGCTCGGGTGGTTGATGTCCTTGATGATCTTTTTGACCTTTCTGTGACATCGGGTGCTGTAGGTGTGCTGGAGGGCGGGTTGTTTGCCCCCGGTAATGTGTTGGGCAGATCGCAACTGTCTGTGGCTGAAGCAAAGGCTATGGAGGAGTACATCCAGGAGGCTGTCCAACAGGGTTCCTTCCGCCCATCCACATCCCCTGCGTCGGCTGGTTTCTTCTTTGTGGCCAAGAAGGAGGGGGGTCTTCGTCCTTGTATTGACTACAGATGGCTCAATGCCATCACCACCAAGTACCGCTACCCCCTCCCATTGGTGCCGTCCGCCATTGAACACCTCCACAGGGCACAGTTTTTTACCAAGCTGGACCTGCGGAGTGCCTACAATTTGATCCGCATCCGGGAGGGGGATGAATGGAAGACGGCCTTCAGCACCCTTGTCTGGGCACTATGAGTTACACAATGTGCTTTCTATTTGGTGTTTTTTCAGTAACTAGTGTTCATGTTCAGCTTTTCAGATGCAATATTGTTATTATGTTCGTTCCATGTTTAGCCAATGCTCTGTCGGTGTTCCAGACATTCGTGAACAAGGGGTTTCGGGACATGCTTGGGCGCCAGGTGGTCGTGTATATTGACGACATCTTGATCTACTCTGCCACCTTGGAGGAGCACATCGCCCACGTCCGGGTAGTCCTGGGACGCCTCCTGGATAACCATCTGTACATCAAAGCGGAGAAGAGCGAGTTCCATCAGGTCGCCATCTCCTTCTTGGGATATTGGATCAGCCCGCAGGGAGTAGTCATGGAGGAAAGGAAGGTAGATGCGGTCAGGTCATGGCCAGTCCCAACCACCATTGAGACTACAACGATTTTTGGGGTTTGCCAACTTTTACCACCTCCTCATCAGGAACTTCAGCTCCATCGCCTCTCCGTTCTCCTCTCTCCTCAAAGGTGGTCCCCTTAAGTTGGCGTGGAATCCTGCAGCTGATGAGGCCTTTCACCTGCTGAAGAGGCGTTTCACCTCCGCCCCATTTCTGAAACACCCAGACCCTACGCTGCACTTCGTGGTGGAGGCGGACACCTCAGAAGTGGGCGTGGGGGCCGTTCTGTCATAGCGTCAAGGTAATCCACAAAAACTATATCCATGTGCATACTACTCTAAAGAACTGTCCCCTGCAGAGAGGAACTATGACGTCGGTGATCGGGAGCTCCTGGCAGTGAAGTTGGCATTAAAGGAGTGGAGACACTGGCTGGTGGGGGCCACAGACCTGTTTCTCACCCTCACCGACCATTGGAACTTGGAGTACATACAGACAGCGAGGCGTCTGAACCCACGCCAAGCAAGGTGGGCCCTTTTCTTTATTAGATTCATCTTCACCATGTCATACCGCCCAGGTTCAAAGAACATCAAAGCCGATGCCCTGTCCCTTCTCCACGATTCGGGAGAGGTCCCTGTCCTGAGTGGTCCCATCATACAGCCCTCCCAAATCGTTGCCCCCATACTCTGGGACATAGATGTGGACATCCGCTAATTTCTGGAGAGGGAACCCGCACCGTACCCCTCCGCACCGTACCCCTCCCATACAAAACAAGGGAGGCGTCTTACATGGAAAAATAAACAATATTGCCTGGTGGGTGATAACAAAGGAGTGCTAGATAACGGGGAAGTAATCAGGGTAATGATGGAATCCAGGTGTGCCTGTTCCCGGAGCGCACCTATGTTCCCACGGAGGTAAGGGATTAGCTTTTGACCTGGGTGCACACATCCCTTGCCGCTGCACACCCAGGTATCACCCACACCACTCAATCCAGCTCCGTTAAGTACTGGTGACCCACCTTGGCACAGGACGTCGCCTGCTACGTCAACTCCTGCTCCGTATGTGCCCAAACCAAGTTTCCCCAGAAAGCTCCAGCAGGGAAACTCCTTCCCCTCCCCGTGCCTCAGTGGCCTTGGACCCATCTGTCAATAGATTTTGTCAATGATCTTCCCGTCTGATGGTTTCACCACTGTTATGGTTATTGTGGACAGATTCTCAAAATCCTGCCATTTTATCCCTCTCTCATATCTCCCTACCACTCTCCAGGTCCCTGAGGCACTGTTCCAGCAGGTCATCTGGCACTATGGCCTTCCGGAGGATATCGTCTCCAATCGTGGCCCTCAATTCACATCATGTGAGAAAGAGCAGGCGGAAACAATAGGCGGATCGCCACCACAGTGAGGCTCCCGTGTTCCATCCTGGTGATCGCYTCTGCCTCTCCATCAGGGAACCTCCCGCTTCGTCTGCCCTGTAAGATGCTGATTCCCTGGTTTGTGTGGCCATTCAAGGTCCTCCGGGAAGGTCAACGAGGTAATTTACATATTACAACTCCCCACTAACTACCGGATCTCACCATGTTTTCATGTTTCCCTCCTCAGGCCGGTGGTTCCTGGTCCCCTGGCGGTTGCCGTTCCCCACGACACCCCTCCGCCTCCCTTGGACATCGAGGGGAGCCGTGCCTATGCCATCAGATCACTCCTGGACTCCCGACGTCGTGGGGGTCAGCTCCAGTACCTGGTGGACTGGGAGGGGTACGGTCCAGAGGAGCGGTGCTACCATCCACGCTACCATCCAATTCCACCTTCGCTATCCGGACCGGCCTGCTCCTCGCACTTGGGGCCGTCCTCCTGGCCGGCGTRGTCCTGCGGTTGGAGCCGCGCGTCGGGGGGGAGGTACTGTCACCTACTCCCGCTCCCCCTCTCCGGCACTCGACGTCGCCGGTCTACTAACCACCGGTTATTACGCACACCTGGCAACCCTCATTACGCACACATGCGTCCCATCATGAGGCACACCTGGATTTATTTAGTTATTTATTTATTTATTTATTATTTTTTATTTATTTATTTATTAAATTTCACCTTTATTTAACCAGGTAGGCTAGTTGAGAACAAGTTCTCATTTGCAACTGCGACCTGGCCAAGATAAAGCATAGCAGTGTGAACAGACAACACAGAGTTACACATGGAGTAAACAATAAACAAGTCAATAACTGGTAGAAAAAAAGAGAATCTATATACAATGTGTGCAAAAGGCATGAGGTAGGCAATAAATCGAATAATTACAATTTAGCAGATTAACACTGGAGTGAAAATCATCAGATGATCATGTGTCAAGAAGAGATACTGGTGTGCCAAAGAGCAGAAAAGTAAATAAATAAAAGCAGTATGGGGGGTGAGGTAGGTAAATTGGGTGGGTAGTTTACAGATGGACTATGTACAGCTGCAGCGATCGGTTAGCTGCTCGGATAGCAGATTTTTAAAGTTTGTTGAGGGAGATAAAAGTCTCCAACTTCAGAGATTTTTGCAATTCGTTTCAGTCGCAGCAGCAGAGAACTGGAAGGAAAGGCGTCCAAATGAGGTTTTGGCTTTAGGATGATCAGTGAGATACACCTGCTGGAGCGCGTGCTGCGGGTGGGTGTAGCCATCGTGACCAGTGAACTGAGATAAGGCGGCACTTTACCTAGCATAGCCTTGTAGATGACCTGGAGCCAGTGGGTCTGACGACGAACATGTGCGAGGGCCAGCCGACTAGGGCATACAGGTCGCAGTGGTGGGTCGTATAAGGTGCTTTAGTAACAAAACGAATGGCACTGTGATAAACTGCATCCAGTTTGCTGAGTAGAGTAGAGAATCATTACCGATTACTTCCCCTTTATCTAGGACTCCTTTGTTATCACCCACCAGGAAATATTGTTTATTTTTCCATGTAAGACCCCTCCCTATGTTTTTCGTCATTAAACTCACTAACTGCACTTGCTTCCTGACTCCCTGCATCTATGTTACAGGGCCGCAGTACATGTCATGTTGATATGATTTTCAGTTTGCTTCCATATGGTTGGTTTCACATTAGTCTCCAAGGATCATCAGGAAAAATAATCTAAAACAATTGCTATGTGTATTTACAATCCCCTTCTCCAAACGGATTACTCATTTACCTGTCTCTTATCATTAGCACTTATCAATTTATAAATTGATTATTTGTGTGGATAATGTTCTATATACAGATCTTTACAAGAAACCCACTGATCGTAACAGTTTGTTGAAGGCTGATAGATGCCACCCGCGTCCCTTGAAAAACAGTTTGCCCGACAGCCAATTCTGTCAAATCAAAAGAATTTGCAAAAAACAATCAAACTTCAACAGACACATGGCTGAGATTCAAAGAAAATTCATTGAAAGGGGGAACAAAACATGGATGTTGAGAAAATCTAAAACAAAATCGAGACAAAAATAATAATTATTGAGTTCTCACTACGCGCTATTCAAAATGCTCAGAACAAATTAAGGGAATCGTCCACAAATAATAGCACATTCTAAAATCCGATGACAGTATCGGTAATGTGTTTTCGCACCCTCCCTTGGTCCTATTCTCCCGGGGTAGAAATCTCAGAGATCAATTGGTAACCTCTGATTTACCACAACAAAATACCCCCCCACAAAGTCTCCTTGCGCTACCACCAGATAGATACCCACAAGTGTAATGGCTGCGCTCAATGCAATGGCACTTACAAATGTTGATCCTTCAAAACCCCCCAAACAGAGAAACAGATCCCAATGAAAGGTGTTATCAAGTGCTCCACTAAGGCAGTTATTTATCTAATAACTTGTCCGTGTGGTAAAAATTATGTGGGCAAAATGAAGCGAGAACATAAAGTAAGAATCTCTGAGCACCGTAGCACAATTAGGTGCAAAAACGTGAGTAAGCAGTTGTTGCCCACTTTTCGGATGCGAACCACCCTATTTCGTCCCTTCACTATATTGGCATCGAATACGTCATGGCCTTCACAATTCTTTGTTAAAACGAGAGGCTGCCCGAATCTTTAATTTAAAGCCCCTCGCTCCCTTCACTCTCAGTGTTTGATCTGAAGCCATTCCTGTGGTTATTGTGTTTTTGCTATCCATTGTAACTAATATTGTTTTTGTAGGCCTATATGATGTAGCGTAATTGTATCTATGATCGTATGTTATTTATTCATGCTTTTTTATGTGTACTATTGATATTTGTAAATCGACCAATGAAATCATGCCACAGCCGGCCATAATTACAAACACCTGCACGAGTCCTTTGAAACCCTATATAAACTGGTGACCTGTGCTGTATGTCAGTATATCCCAATGAAGACAGCTTGGCTGTCGCAGCTGAGGAAATAAAAGATTGCATCGGCGCTCTTAGAGTGTGACGCTTTTCCTTTTCTTTTTTAAGATGAAGTTATGTCACCAGACTCCCAGATCAATGTGTGACAATCTCTAATCCAGACCATCATACAGTATGTTCTGACCCACTGTTTACCATTGTTCCATTATGGGACGTTTCCACACAGACACTTAAATCACTGCCATACGGACATTTATTGCACAGCATCCCAGCCAGTCAGGCAGACGGCGGGTGGACAGGCAGGCTGTTTGGTGGGCGGGGCGGTGAGCCTTTGACCCAGTCAGTCCGCCAGTTACGCCAGAGTTCACTACAGGTCTCTGGGGCTGCAGGGACTGGGACTGTGTCATATGCATGGGGGCTCACAGTCACACAAACACCCAGGGGAATCTATCCTGGAACAAGGACTTGGCTGCAGCCATCTTGGCAGCCCCAGCATGGCAGTGGTGTTACTACATTCTGAAGGGTGTAGCTGGCACAGACTGTAGCTGAGGGCCTGTGGAGGGGAAGGCAGCCAAATAGCACTAGAACCTGTGTTGATATGCCCTTAGCATTGGGTTAACTTATGGGGCAGCTAGCGCTTACACCTGGCACACTGCCTTGACACATATGGCACCATGTGCCCTGAAGCTCTCTCCTAATCCCTGCCAGTGTGGTGCCACAGCAGCTGTGTGGTCAGGAGAAGAGAGGGCTTGGCAGTTGGCACAGAAAAGGTGGGGTGTCTTTAACACCTGAACGTTCAACATCAAAAGCTAAATTAATTAACTCATACTGAACATACCAAATGGAATTCCAACATGTCTCCAGTCATCTGACTGAATAGCAGCATTGAACTTTTGACATTTATCTTTTATTCAATCTAACTAATCCTGAATAACATCAAACACTATTAGGATTGCTTTGATGTCTGGTTTATGTAGCAAAGCTTTAAATAACTTGTTTGACAGACAGTCGAGATCCAAAAGCTCTAAAGTTATCAAAGGTTTTCATCAAATTCGGGAAAAAAACTATAATTCCCGAAAAGGAGTTCCGATATCGATAGACGGCAGGGAAGGCCTAAATATGTTGGACAATGGTTAACCCAAATGCAAAGGACCCAAAACAAGTCAGTGAGCTTTTGTCCAGATGTATCCGATATCGAGTAGTAACTCCAGTTCTGGACACAACTTCTGAGAACAAAGGTAAATAGAACGGATGGGGTTACTGAGAGACAGGGAAATCCTGATGCCTTATCTCTGGCGTACTAATACTACATAATGACGGCATCTAGCATGCTAGGGTTTCAAATGTACTGCACGTTCTCTGGATCATGAAACACAGAACAGGTCAGATGTGGCAGACTCCCTTCCCATTGAACCAACTCACAAATGGCAGACGGAAAGGGCGGAGGTTGCTTATCAGTCCAAAAATGATATTAATTCTCTCTCCATTCCATAAATGGAAATTTGGAGTAAAAACTTTGGAAAGTATTTGGACACTGGGCTGAAAGGACAGACACTTCAAACCCCCATACATAGACATGGATCCTATCTGGACAAGAGGAATACCTATGTAAGAATGCTGTTCATTGACTATAGCTCAGCCTTCAACACCATAGTACCCTCCAAGCTCATCATTAAGCTTGGGACCTGGGTCTGAACCCCGCCCTTTGCAACTGGGTCCTGGACTTCCTGATGGGCCACCCCCAGGTGGTGAAGGTAGGAAACAACACCTCCACTTCGCTGATCCTCAACTCACCGGCCCATAAGGGTGCGTGCTCAGCCCCTTCCTGTACACCCTGTTCACCCGTTACTGCGTGGCCAAGCACGCCTCCAACTCAATCATCAAGTTTGCAGACGACACAACAGTAGTAGGCCTGATTACCAAAAATGATGAGACAGCCTACAGGGAGGAGGTGAGGGCCCTGGAGGACCGGTGCTAGGAAAATAACCTCTCCATCAACATCAACAAAACAAAAGAGCTGATCGTGGACTTCAGGAAACAGCAGAGGGAGCACGCCTCTATCCACATCGACGGGACCGCAGTGGAGAAGGTGAAAAGCTTCAAGTTCCTCGGCGTACACATCACTGACAATCTGAAATGGTCCACCCACAAAGACAGTGTGGTGAAGAAGGCGCAACAGTGCTTCTTCAACCTCAGGAGGCTGAAGAAATTCAGCTTAGCCACTAAGACCCTCACAAATTTTTACAGATGCACAATTGAGAGCATCCAGGCTGCATCATTTCAGGCTGCATCAACGCCTGGTACGGCAACTGCATAGCCCGCAATCGCAGGGCTCTCCAGAGGGTGGTGCGATCTTCCCAACGCAACACCGGGGGCACACTGCCAACCCTCCAGGACACCTACAGTACAGCAACCGATGTCACAGGAAGGCCAAGCAGATCATCAAGGACATCAACCACCCGAGCCACGGCCTGTTCACCCACGCTACCATCCAGAAGGCGAGGTCATTACAGGTGTATCAAAGCTGAAACCGAGAGACTGAAAAACAGCTTCGATCTCAAGGCCATCCAACTGTTAAATAGCCATCACTAGCCGGCTACCACCCAGTTACTCAACCCTGCACCTTAGAGGCTGCTGCGCCATATACAGTTGAAGTCGGAAGTTTACATACACCTTAGCCAAATACATTTAAACTCAGTTTTTCACAATTCCTGACATTTAATCCTAGTAATAATTCCCTGTCTTAGGTCAGTTTAGGTGAGTTTAGTCATAACCTTTCAACAAGAACATGAGCTATTTAGCTTTACGGCCTTGTGCATTCTCACACCACCACAAATGTATGGTTATTACCCTTTTGGGCAACGCTAAGGTTTGTTGTTAAAATCACATTGTCCGGTAAAAAAAAAAAGGCAATACGTCTGCCACATAGACAGAGGGCCAGTCACCCGTGGGACGTGTTTGAGGGGAGAGAACGGGTTCGGCAGGATGGAAAATTCCTCATGGAACAACATCTGCTCAATCCATTTTATAGCTAATCTTAAAATAAAGGAAATTATGTATGTTTCCAAGCATGTGGCTATAAATAACTTTACATGATGTTCTGTATATGTTCAAATCTCCCTGTACCCATTGTTGATCAAGATATAGGGACCATAACTAAACTAGCCTCATGCCTTCGAGACAATGGCCTGCCTATAATAGATTATTCATGGAGCTGACACGCAAAGTCATACCTGCTGTTTATTTAATCAATTTACAGGGTAGCTTATAGCTCTAAACATAATATGACCTGCAATAGCTACTGTATCTGCAGATCATCTACAGAGGAGAAACAATCAAATCAATACTAAACTCAGCAAAAAAAGAAACGTCCCTTTTTCAGGACCCTGTCTTTCAAAGATAATTCATAAAAATCAGGGATCAGGGACAGGGACAGGATGACGGGTTTGTGCCTGTAGGCCTGTTGTAGGCAGGTCCTCACCAGACATCACCGGCAACAACATTGCTATCGGGCCACAAACCCACTGTCGCTGGACCAGACAGGACTGTCAAAAAGGCGCTTCACTGACGAGTCGCGGGTTTGTCTCACCAGGGGTGATGGTCGGATTCGTGTTTATCGTCGAAGGAATGAACGTTAAACCAAGGCCTGTACTCTGGAGTGGGATCGATTTGGAGGTGGAGGGTCCATGGTCTGGGGCGGTGTGTCAAGCATCATCGGACTGAGCTTGTTGTCATGCAGGCAATCTCAACGCTGTGCGTTACAGGGAAGACATCCTCCTCCCTCATGTGGTACCTCCTGCAGGTTCATCCTGACATGACCCTCCAGCATGACAATGCCACAGCCATACTGTTCATTCAGGGACACATTATTAAATTTCTGTTAGTCACATATCTGTGGAACTTGTTCAGTTTATTGTCAGTTGTTGAATCTTGTTATGTTCATGAATATTTACACATGTTAAGTTTGTTGAAAAATAAACGCTGTTGACAGTGAGAGGACGTTTCTTTTTTTTTGCTGAGTTTATGTGGGCACTCTTTTCTCTTATCTTTTATCTTACCTGTCATTTTATCATGAGTTCTGTCAAACACTACGCCATAATGGTGCCAATACTAGTATCAAACACTGTGTGTGTGGCGTGTGTGTGTGTGTGTGTGTGTGTGTGTGTGTGTGTGTGTGTGTGTGTGTGTGTGTGTGTGTGTGTGGTGGTGTGTGTTGTGTGTGTGTGTGTGTGTGTGTGTGTGTTGGTGTGTGTGGTGTGTGTGTGTGTGTGTGTGTTGTGTGTGTGTGTGTGTGGTGTGTGTGTGTGTGTGTGTGTGTGTGTGTGTGTGTGTGTGTGTGTGTGTGTGTGTGTGTTGTGTGTGTGTGTTGTGTGTGTGTGTGTGTGTGTGTGTGTGGTGTGTGTGTGTGTGTGTGTGTGTGTGTATGTGTATGTGTTTGTGTATGTGTGTGTGAGGTGATGTCTGGCCTACTTTATTAGGTCTGAGGCTTTGGGCAAGCCGCTGCAGACGCTCTGCACCACAGAACCCGTCATGGCTGCTTCCATTGGGAGGAGAATCTGTGTGGATTTTTATCCCTGCTCTGCTGACGAGTATTTTTCTCTGCTCATACAGGTAAAATACAGTAGTAAAAGCCTGTGCACTAATTTGGTAAAAAAATATAATATTTAAAAAATATATACAGTGGGGAGACAAGTATTTGATACACTGCCGATTTTGCAGGTTTTCTCCTACTTACAAAAGCATGTAGAGGTCTGTAATTTTATCATAGGTACATCAACTGTGAGAGCCGGAATCTAAAACAAAAATCCAGAAAATCACATTGTATGATTTTTAAGTAATTAATTTGCATTTTATTGCATGACATAAGTATTTGATCATTACCAACCAGTAAGAATTCCGGTCTCACAGACCTGTTAGTTTTCTTTAAGAAGCCCTCCTGTCTCTCACTCATTACCTGTATTAACTGCACCTGTTTTGAACTCGTTACCTGTATAAAAGACACCTGTCCACACACAATCAAACAGATTCCAACCCTCTCCACAATGGCCAAGACCAGAGAGCTGTGTAAGGAAATCAGGGATAAAATAGACCTGCACAAGGCTGGGATGGGCTACAGGACAATAGGCAAGCAGCTTGGTGAGAAGGAAACACTGTTGGCACAATTATTAGAAAATGGAAGAAGTTCAAGATGACGGTCAATCACCCTCGGTCCTGGGGCTCCATGCAAGATTTCAACCTCGTGGGGCATCAATGATCATGAGGAAGGTGAGGGATCAGCCCAGAACTACACGGCAGAGACCTGGTCAATGACCTGAAGAGAGCTGGGACCACAGTCTCAAAAAGAAAACCATTAGTAAACACACTACGCCGTCATGGATTAAAATCCTGCAGCGCACGCAAGGTCCCCCTGCTTAAGCCAGTGCATGTCCAGGCCTGTCTGAAGTTTGCCAATGACCATCTGGATGATCCAGAGGAGGAATGGGAGAAAGGTCATGTGGTCTGATGAGACAAAAATAGAGCTTTTTGGTCTAACTCCACTCGCCGTGTTTGGAGGAAGAAGAAGTATGAGTACAACCCCAAGAACACCATCCCAACGCTGAAGCATGGAGGTGGAAACATCATTCTTTGGGGATGCTTTTCTGCAAAGGGGACAGGACGACTGCACCGTATTGAGGGGAGGATGGATGGGCCATGTATCGCGAGATCTTGGCCAACAACCTCCTTCCCTCAGTAAGAGCATTGAAAGATGGTCGTGGCTGGGTCTTCCAGCATGACAACGACACGAAGACACACAGCCATGGCAACTAAGGAGTGGCTCCGTAAGAAGATCTCAAGGTCCTGGAGTGGCCTAGCCAGTCTCCAGACCTGAACCCAATAGAAAATCTTTGGAGGGAGCTGAAAGTCCGTATTGCCCAGCGACAGCCCGAAACCTGAAGGATCTGGAGAAGATCTGTAGGGAGGAGTGGGCCAAAATCCTGCTGCAGTGTGTGCAAACCTAGTCAAGAACTACAGGAAACGTATGATCTCTGTAATTGCAAACAAAGGTTTCTGTACCAAATATTAAGTTCTGCTTTTCTGATGTATCATACTTATGTCATGCAATAAAATGCAAATTAATTACTTAAAAATCATACAATGTGATTTCTGGATTTTTGTTTTAGATTCCGTCTCTCATAGTTGAAGTGTACCTATGATAATAATTACAGACCTCTACATGCTTTGTAAGTAGGAAAACTGCAAAATCGGCAGTGTATCAATACTTGTTCTCCCACTGTATTTTACATGTATGAACACCATGACACACATGAAACAACCATGAAGCACATGCCACACATGAACACAACTATGAACAACTGAACAAAATGACATAACAGTATGAGAGAGTGAACACCATGCACAACTACACAGTTAAACATTTAAAGAGATGTACATCTTAACCCAAATGTGCAACACATATACAGCCTCTTGAAGTTTTCACAAAAAATGCATGTTTCTGCCTTAATTCATCACGGTTCTTCAGGGWATCAAATACWAATGTATTTTTTATTTATCWAAATTTAACCTTTATTTAACTAGGCAAGTCAGTTAAGAACAAATTATTATTTACAATGATGGCCTACCAGAAGGCAAAAGGCCTCCTGCGGGGACTGGGGCCTGGGATTAAAAACATTTTTTTTTTAAATACAAAATAAATATAGGACAAAACACACATCACAACAAGAGAGACAACACAACAGGACATAAAGAGAGACCTAAGACAACAACATAGCATGGCAGCAACACATGACAACACAGCATGGTAGCAACACAAAATAACAACAACATGGCAGCAACACAACATGGTAGCAGCACAAAACATGGTACAAACATTATTGGGCACAGACAACAGCACAAAGGTCAAGAAGGACCTTTAATAGAATGTGACTGGCAGAACGGGTGTTGTATGTGGAGGATGAGGGCTGCAGTAGATATCTCAGATAGGGGGGAGTGAGGCCTAAGAGGGGTTTATAAATAAGCATCAAACACATTGACTTTCTAATTTGCAACTAGCAACTCAATTCGTAATATTTATCTTGATTGTACACTGATGTTTTCCCGTAAAAGCAAAGACTCTTTCTAACAACTGCAGCAATCTGAATTCCTATCAAACAGTCATTGCAGTAGGCCAAAGGTAAGGGGCCTTGTACTATGTTCTACTCCTCCATTTAAGCGTAGGAGGTGGTCACATGATTGTGGATAATCCACCAGTATTGGCCCTAATACGGTGTTGTGTAAAATCAACACACTGATGACCGGCACACCCACTAGTCTAGGTTAATGGAGGCTGGATTMCTGAAATATAAGCCATGGCCGGAGAAGGTTAATGACTCACTGTATGTGTTGGCGCGTGTGGACACCTGAAACATCAAACAGCATTTCCTCTCTGGCAGGAAGCAGTGAACATGTGTTTGTAGTGTTGAAATACGAGTTGCACAGCTACTTTTTTATCAATAAGGACCTAAATTACTAATAACTGGCTTGGTAGATAAGAGCAGTTGTGTTTCCTGATAACTTCATGTACACAACAGACTGGATGACATGGAAAATCTCCAAGTTGTATACAGAGATCTGTAATCTACTCCATGTCTCATGAGGCTAATACTTACTATTATCAACTACAAAGGTGCAAAGGGCAACTTTAATTGCTTTAAGTCCCAAAAGATACATCCTAATAGATAAGTAAGTTTCTGTTTTCTTTTGCTCACAGTATTTTACATATATAATGTTCAACACTCTACAACACAACCAACTCAACTTTTTTGRTTTGTGTAACTCATTCCATTCTATAACTTGCCAGTGCATAAAATAATGATAAATATTTAAYTTGTAGTTGTAGGCCTATCTCAGAGTAGAAAACACGTATTTATCKAATCACCATAAACGGACTGTGTAGCCTTTAGTATTACCATGTGTGGTTTCCCTGAACCTCAATCATTTGTCTGAATTTGAATTAGAACTCAGGGACCATGAACCCTCAGAACTTTTTTAAATAATTGAGTAGCCATGCTGTCAAGGGCGACGTTTTGTTTCCATAAATTGATGCATACAGGTAACTGCCAAAATAAAGGAAACATCAACATAGTGTCAAATCAAATCAAGGTAGGGGTAAAGTGACTATGCATTGATAATATGCAGCTAGTAGCAGCAGTGTAAAAACAAAGAAGGGGGGGTTGTCAATGTAAATAGTCCAAGTGGCCATTTGATTAATTGTTCAACAGTCTTATTGCTTGGGTCTTTGACAATGTTTTTGGACCTTCCTCTGACACTGCCTAGTATATAGGTCCTGGATGGCAGGAAGCTTGACCCCAGTGATGTACTGGGCTGTACACACTACCCTCTGTAGCGATTTACGGTCAGATGCCGAGCAGTTACCATACCATCTGGGGACCCATGCCAAATATTTTCAGTCTCCTGAGGGGGAAAAGGTGTTGTCGTGCCCTCTTCACAATTGTCTTGATGTGTTTGGACCATGATACATGATAGTTTGTTGGTGATGTGAACACCAAGGAACTTGAAACTCTCGACCCGCTCCACTACAGCCTGTTGATGTGAATGGGGGCATGTTCATCCCTCCTTTTCCTGTAGTCCACGATCAGCTCCTTTGTCTTGCMCACGTTGAGGGAGAGGTTGTTATCCTGGCACCACACTGCCAGGTCTCTGACCTCCTCCCTATAGGCTGTCTCATCGTTGTCGGTGATCAGGCCTACCACTGTTGTGTCATRGGCAAACTTAATGATGGTGTTGGAGTTGTGCTTGGCCATGCAGTCGTGGGTGAACAGGGAGTACAGGAGGGGACTAAGCACGCACCTCTGAGGGGCCACCGTGTTGAGGATCAGTGTGTCAAATGTGTTGTTGCCTACCCTTACCACCTGGGGGCGGCCCATCAGGAAGTCCAGGATCCAGTTGCAGAGGGAGGTGTTTAGTCCCAGGYTCCTTGGCTTAGTGATGAGCTTTGTGGGCACTATGGTTTTGAACGGTGAGCTGTAGACACATAGGTGTTCCTTTTGTCCAGGTGGCTACAGACGTGAGTGCTACGGTGCGGTAGACATTTAGGCAAGTTACCTTTGCTTTCTTGGGCACAGGGACTATGGTGGTTTGCTTTGAAACATGTAGGTATTACAGACTCGGTCAGGGAGAGGTTGTAAATGTCAGTGAAGACACTTGCCAGTTGGTCCGCGCATGATCTGAGTACACGTCCTGGTAATCAGTCTGGCCTCGCGGCCTTGTGAATGTTGACGTGTTTAAAGGTCTTACTCACATCGGTTATGGAGAGCGTGATCACACAGTTTTCCGGAACAGCTGGTGCTCTCATGCATGCTTCAGTGTTGCTTCCCTCGAAGCGAGCATGAAAGGTATTTCACTCGTCTGGTAGGCTCGCGTCACTGGGCAGCTCGCGGCTGGGTTTCCCTTTGTAGTCCGCAATAGTTTGCAAGCCCTGCCACATCTGACGAGCGTAAGAGCCGGTGTAGTAGGATTCAATCTCAGTTTGGCCGGGTGGGRAGCTCTAGGAAGAGCCTTGGTGGTTCCAAACTTTCTCCATTAAAAAATCATGGAGACCACTGTGTTCTTGGGGACCTTCAATGCTGCAGAAATGTTTTGGTACCCTTTCCCAGATCTGTGCCTCGACACAATCCTGTCTCGGAGCTCTARGGACAATTCCTTCCACCTCATGGCTTGGTTTTTGCTCTGACATGCACTGTCAATTGTGGGACCTRATAWAGACAGGTGTGTGCCTTTCCAGATCATGTCCAATCAATTGAATTTACCACAGGTGGACACCAATCAAGTTGTAGAAACATCTCAAGGATGATCAATGGAAACAGGATGCACCTGAGCTCAATTTCGAGTCTCATAGCAAAGGGTCTGAACAKTTATGTAAATAAGGTATTCTGTTTGTTATTAAAAAAATAAAAAWAWAWMTWWMGATTAAGGCTGTAACGTAACAAAATGTGGAAAAAGTCAWGAGGTCTGAATACTTTCCYAAGGCACTGTGCATCTGTATGACATAACAATAATCACTTTAACATGTGATTTCCTGGATTTCTGCCATGTTAATAATTGGCGACCCAGATTGGAGGGCTGACAGAGGAAGACCTGATTGTTGAACCGTGGAGGACTGAGAAAATACTACTGCCAGGCTGCCGCCTGGGCGACCTGTCGCTCCATCAAACACTCGTGATTGGGTCACACCATTCTGCTGAGGCACCTATGACCAATGAGAGTTGTTGGCTCTATAGATGGCATGGGTGGGGATGTTGGACTGGGGAGAGGGGGAGGGGGTTAAATGCCGGGCGTTGACCCATTGACCCTGAGCCTCAGAGATGAAGAGTTGGACTCTCTCTCAACTATGCATGCGTGGGGAGACAAAAATAAGCAAACGCTCTAGAAGTTTCTGGAACGTGCAGCCAAACTCTTAAAAAAAGGCATAGTTCTTTGCCAACTTAAATAACTAAACTCAATCTGTCTCACTGCAGTAGAGAAATATCCCATACATAGTTTAAACAGCCTATTACACAGCCTATTGTAACGTGCACGTTTGAAAAGTACTACATCCATCATAAAAACCATAGGTGGATTTCCTGTTCGGTTTACCTGAAGATCAAACCAATTCAGGACTAAAAGTGTATTCCATAAAACGTCCACTGAGACGCTGCCATACTCAGCCACAGAGTACATCAGAACCCCCAGTCACCAGATATATTTTTTAGAGTTAATGTTAAATCCTATAGGAGAACTTGGCCACATGTGCTAATTTAAAYGTTATGTTAAAGTATCAGAGTAATTTGCTAAAAGTAGCCACCCTTAGACGTCATCCATGGTGGGCTTAAAGTCATGTCACTAACCCGGGCCAGGAGAAGATCMTGTGGGGGTGTTGCAAGTGTGGTCATGGGGGGTATTTCCCAACACGGATTCTTTCCGCAAAAACCTCCATGAAGGGACTGAAATCAGTCTTCGATGATGGATGAAATGCAACAGCTGTTCCTTTACAACACACATTTTAGTCATTTAGGAGACACTCTTATCCAGAGTGACTTCATACATTTCTCATACTTTTTTTATTTTGTTCATACTAGTCCCCCATGGGAGTTGAACCCACAACCCTGGTGTTGCAAGCTCCATGCTCTACCAACTGAGCTACACAGGACTGCAATATGAACAATGTGTGAAAGCACTGTGTGAGGGCTGCCCATCTTTTGAATCGATCTTTAAGCAAAAATTATTTCACACATCTGGAATACATATGCATCACTGTAGTTTTTGTTTTGTTCTTCACCTACAAGCAGAACTAGAGACTTTGTCAATCTGCTTGCTTGCAGGGTGTTGGCGGGGATGTCTAAGTATGTTTTCATGAGTGAGCCTCTTAACTAATGATACCCAGAGCGGAAGGAGAGCTGGCAGGCTGAATGACAGAGCCCCAGCAAGCATGACAAATGCTCAATAGTGATCCTTCTCTCACACCAAGGTGGTATGACTTCAAAAGAGAGGTCACGTGACCAGGGTTTACCATGGAGAGCTCACACACAGACACAGTCGGACACTCCTCTCGCTGATATTGTTTAAATGTGGGTTGTCTGCCAGGACTCTACACAGCATGGGGACCTGTCAGTACTAGCCTGCCCCCACCGCTCTATCTCCTCCCTGGAGGAGACGCACGCYCACATACACACACACTTCAAAAGACAACTCTTATCAAAGCCATTGGAGATAACCTCAATGCTTTATAACCCCACGGGTGGTAAAACTTCTTCCACGGTGCCTTCATAACATTGTTATGAGCTCGGTCTTCATGGAGTAAATTTATGTGACACACACCTCATGTACCATGACTTRCTGAGTGGTGCAGCAGTCTAAGGCACTGCATCTCAGTGCTAGATGTGTCACTACAAACCCAGGTTTGATTCCAGGCTGTATCACAACTGGCCGTGATTGGGTGTCCCATAGGGCTGTGCACAATTGGCCCAGTGTCGTCTGGGTTAGGGTTTGGCTGGGGTAGGCTGTCATTGTAAATAAGAGTTTGTTCTTAACTGACTTGCCGAGTTGGCTAAATAAATAAAAAGTCCTAATAATTAGTCAGACAGTCTGTTGATAAAAGTAATGTTAGTAAGATGTTAAACAGACAGTCTGTCTGCCTGGAGGGCTGTTCCTAACGGCCTATATACAAACAAACCTATGTGTATGTGCATGTGTAGCAAAAGATMACAGTTTTGCTACAGTTGTTTATTGGGGGGATACAAAAAGCTTGAGAAACCAGTGGGTTGTGCTTTGTGTGCGTAATATAGTTTTAGGAAGCTAACCTCTTTCCTGGAATTCATCTTACACTGAAACACACACAAGCACACGTTAAATAGGATGACGGCTCTTTCCAATGAGTGCCATCTGGCCAAACCTCTCTAGTAAGGCCCTCTCAGAGGCCTACCCAGCTCAAAGGGTTCCCAGGCTTGGGAGGAAAGTCACCTGACACTGCATCATCTTAGGTTTTTATTTTCTTTGGCTGGAGCTCTGAGTGAGTCTCCACCTCTTCCCACACCCCAGAGCATAAGAGGACTCTGTTAACCCGTTACCCCCTGTCTGCTCTGAACAGCACAGTGCATGACTGGATCAGTGACCCACGGTAACCCCAGCCCACAGCCTGCTGGTTTAAAACTGGGTTAGGATAAAAGGAGAGATAGGGAACAATAGACAGCCATTAGTCTGGCCCTCATGCATGATCCTCTCTGTTTTCATCAATGCCATGGTCTGCTCTGGTCTGGTAAGGAGGTGTCAGGCCATGGCATTGAGCGTTAGTCCATTTCATCTGACCATGATGTCATACAATATGTCAGCTTGACCTTTGGTAGATGAGGTCATGGTCTGATTATAGCTTTATATTAATTTCCTCATTCCAAAAATGAGGAAGGGTGTATACATACCCATGTGACACAATGGCAGATATATTTTGAGAATCGTTTGTAATAGACCATATCATTTTGAGGGAGCAATATAGCAATRGATATACATTTAAGAAGAACACTCATTAGATGTTCAACAATCCTCTTACCTATGTCGTCCTCATGGTAGAGTGGTGTTGTGAGGGCTGGCTGGTGTATCTGTGGATGGGCTCTACATGATACGCCCCATTGGCTGTAAGGATGGAACCCTCAAACTGGCCCTGGATGACAGAGCCGTGGCAGGAGGAACCCCTCTCATCTGGTAAGAGACAGACAGGTGGGAGTTAGTGAGAGATGGAGTGGGGAGAGAGATAGAGAAAGGCAGGCAGATTGTATTTTTGAAGGGAGGCAGGCTACAGTATGTTGGATTATGATGCCACGAGTCCCTGAAATGTCATACCTTCAAATTCTTCAGAATATAGATGGAAGAGATCCGCTGTACTGGATCTGTTTTCAGAGAGCAAAATCAAGCAAAACACAGCTTCAACATCGCATGAAGGCCTTCGCATCAATGTCCCACTGGGCACACACTGGTTTAATCACTGTTGTATCCGTGTCATTTCAATGAAATTAAGTTGAACTAATGTGGAATAGATGTTGAATTGAGGTCTGTGCCCAGTGGGGAAGGCCTATGTGTTTGTTGGTCAAAGGATTCCACAGAGGACAAGCTGAGGCAGATCTCCTGTCTTAACTGACAGTTCCAAGCTAATGGGAGGCCAATGAATGGGAACAACGGTGCAAGATCCCCCTGCATCGCGTGACGAGTCAAACCTCAACACTAAGCTAACAACGGTGTCAAGTATCACACAGGACTAAATAAAAGTAATTCTACCCGCATTGGGTCCCCCAGAGTAGATAAGCAACATCAGAAGGCAGTATTTGGGTGTATTCATCATGTCTGTCTCACTGTGGAATGTGACTAGATAGCTGCTCATGCCAGGACATCCAGTATGTATATATTGTTATTGATTTTTTTATTATTATTTGTATTGTTTTATTTCACTTAGCCCTGCATGTTGGAGCTCAGAGCTCTGAATCTGAAGATCTAGGATTGTACCCAATCCCAATTTTAATTCTTGTCTCACCTCTATCTCTTTATCTCTCTCCCCCACAACCCACACACACAGGCACACAATATAGTTTTTACATTAGTGTTGTAATGATTCTCTTATTTGGTWACATATATGTTAACTTCTTGTTACTTCTATTTTCAATTATGTTGTTAATTCGTTTTTAATGTTGTTACCAATTTGAATAAACATATTCTATGTACAAATGTATTGTTTTTCTTACATTTAGATATCAGGTAGAATTTCACTGTAGATTTACAGTATTATCCTGGCACCAGAGTTGCCAGCTTAATACTGTAATGTTGCGTTACAATACTGTTTTCCTTACTGTAAAAAATTACAGCAAGGATGCTGTAAAATGTCTTTACAGTAAGGAAAATAGCACTGTAAAACATATTACAGCATATTACATATTACAGCATCACTACAGTATTAAGCTGGCATCTGTGATGCCAGTATAATGCTGTAAATGTACAGGGAAATTCTACCTGAAATCTAAACGGAGTGATGAATCACTCTTCACTATCTGGCAGTCCGAAGGACAAATCTGGGTTTGGCGGATGCCAGGAGAACGCTACCTGCCCGAATGCATTGTGCCAACTGTAAAGTTTGTTGCAGGAGGAATAATGGTCTGGGGCTGTTTTTCATGGTTTGGGTTAGGTCCCTTAGTTCCAGTGAAGGGAAATCTTAACGCTATAGCATACAATGATATTCTAGACGATTCTGTGCTTCCAACTTTGTGGCAACAGTTTGGGGAAGGCCCTTTTTATTACATTTTTTAGGGGGTGGATCAGCTTTAATATTGCGGATAGATAGTTGCTTCCATCAATGTAATTGTCTGCATCATTTCCAACCCCCCATATATTTTTGGGGTAAATATATATATCTATATACAGTACATACATACACATACACATACCCATATACATATACAGTTGAAGTCAGAAGTTTACATACACTTAGGTTGGAGTCATTAAAACTCGTTTTTCAACCACTCCACAAATTTCTTGTTAACAAACATAGTTTTGGCAAGTTGGTTAGAACATCTACTCTGTGAATTACACAAGTAATTTTTCCAACAATTGTTTACAGACAGATTATTTCACTTATCATTCACTGTATCACTATTCCAGTGGGTCAGAAGTTTACATACACTAAGTTGACTGTGCCTTTAAACAGCTTGGAAAATTCTAGAAAATGATGTAATAGCTTTAGGTAGCTTCTGATWGGCTAATTGATATAATTTGAGTCAATTGGAGGTGTACCTGTGGATGTATTTCAAGGCCTACCTTCAAACTCAGTGTCTCTTTGCTTGACATCATGGGAAAATCAAAATAAATCAGCAATTTCCAAACGCCTGAAGGTACCACGTTCATCTGTACAAACAATAGTACGCAAGTATAAACATCATGGGACCACGCAGCCGTCATACCGCTCAGGTAGGAGATGCGTTCTGTCTCCTAGAGATGCAAATCAATTCCAGAACAACAGCAAAGGACCTTGTGAAGATGCTGGAGGAAACAGGTACAAAAATATCTATATCCACAGTAAAATGAGTCCTATATCGACATAACCTGAAAGGCTGCTCAGCAAGGAAGAAGCTACTGCTCCAAAACCGCCATAAAAAAGCCAGACTACGGTTTGCAACTGCACATGGGGACAAATATCGTACTTTTTGGAGACATGTCCTCTGGTCTGATGAAACAAAAATAGAACTGTTTGGCCATAATGACCATCGTTATGTTTGCAGGAAAAGGGGGGAGGCTTGCAAGCCGAAGAACACCATCCCAACCGTGAAGCACAGGGGTGGCAGCATCATGTTGTGGGGGTGCTTTGCTGCAGGAGGGACTGCTGCACTTCACAAAATAGATGGCATCATGAGGTAGGAAAATTATGTGGATATATTGAAGCAAGATCTCAAGACATCAGTCAGGAAGTTAAAACTTGGTCGCAAATGGGTCTTCCAAATGGACAATGACCCCAAACATACTTCCAAAGTTGTGGCAAAATGGCTTAAGGACAACAAAGTCAAGGTATTGGAGTGGCCATCACAAAGTCCTGACCTCATCCTATAGAAAATTTGTGGGCAGAACTGAAAAAGCGTGTGCGAGCAAGGAGGCCTACAAACCTGACTCAGTTACACCAGCTCTGTCAGGAGGAATGGGACAAAATTCAACCAACTTATCATGGGAAGGTTGTGAAAGGCTACCTGAAACGTTTGACCCAAGTTAAACAATTTTAAGACAATGCTACCAAATACTAATTGAGTGTATGTAAACTTCTGACCCATTGGGAATGTGATGAAATAAATCAAAGCTGAAATAAATCATTCTCTCTACTATTATTCTGACATTTCACATTCTTAAAATAAAGTGGTGATCCTAACTGACCTAAGACAGGGAATTTTTACTAAGATTAAATGTCAGGAATTGTGAAAAACTGAGTTTAAATGTATTTGGCTAAGGTGTATGTAAACTTCCGACTTCAACTGGATATGCCAATTATGTGATGGTTCGACCGCATTCTGTCCCCTTTCAACACTTGTTTTACTTTTGGTGCCAGAGAGAATGACATAAGAAAGTAATCAAGATGACTAGCTTGGGGAAGGCACTTTCCTGTTTCAGAATYACAATGCCCCCGTGCACGAAGTGAGGTCCATACACAAATGGTTTGCCGAGATCGGTGTGGAAGAACTTGACTGGCCTGCACAGAGCCCTGACCTCAACCCCATCCAACAGCTTTGAGAGGAATTGGAACGCAGACTGCGAGCCAGGCCTAATCACCCAACATCAGTGCCCGACCTAACTAATGCTCTTGTGGCTGAATGGAAGCAAGTCCCCGTAGCAATGTTCCAACATATAGTGGAAAGCCTTCCCAGACAAGTAGAGGTTGATATAGCAGCAAAGGGGGGACAAACTCCATATTAATGCCCATGATTTTGGAATGAGATGTTCCAAAATCAGCATGCGTCCACATACRTTTGGTCATGTAGTGTACCATTGGAAAGGAACACACACAGCCCAAGGCATATTCAGACTTGTTGTTATGCTGGGGTTCATGTTTAAGATAGGGAGTCCTTTGAAATAAAATGAGCGAAGATTAATGTGAWATAGGAAACAGCAGTTTCATTACAATGGTGTTAGAGTTTCATAGTGGTAATGACAGAGGTCATGAAGTAAATTGTGGAAGTAAATTGTGGTTGACATGGTCACACTAACATGAATTAGGGTGAGAAGTTATCTTTATTTAGTTGTATTAGATCATGATATGCTGGAAACTCCTATTGGACACAGTGTGTGAGACAGAGATATGAAGTGTCTGATCATAGTGTCATGCTCTTTGTGACATGACTTCATTAATACTTCCCCCCAAAAGGAAAAGAGGATACACCCAACCTCCAATCTACTTGGAGAACGTTTTATAATAGACCATTTATATATTTTGGGGAGCAATGTAGAACACAAATCAAAATATTCTCATCAGACTAATAAAAGGGAAGTAAAAACCTGTACTGTAGTGTTTTCAACGACCTCCTTTTACTTGCAAATATACTCATTCAAGGAACAAATGTGGACGTTTTAAGTTTGGGAAACTGCAATAGAGACATTCCCATCCCTAACGGAACAAGGCAACCCATTGACTTGACTAAACTATGGTGCACTCTCAGTCTCCGCATTGAGTGTCAAATCCAGTGTCAAAGCCAGGTTCTTATATAAAGCCAGGTTCCTATATAAAGCCAGTGTCAAAGCCAGGTTCCTATATAAAGCCCATGTCAAAGCCAGGTTCCTATATAAAGCCCATGTCAAAGCCAGGTTCCTAAATATTAAGCACAATGTCAAAGCCCGGTTCCTATATAAAGCCAATGTCAAAGCCAGGTTCCTATATAAAGCACATGTCAAAGCCAGGTTCCTATATAAAGCACATGTCAAAGCCCAGGTTCCTATATAAAGCCCATGTCAAAGCCAGGTTCCTATATAAAGCCCATGTCAACAGCCAAGGTTCCTATATAAAGCCAGTGTCAAAGCCAGGTACCTATATAAGGTGGCAGGTAAGCCTTGTAAAATCACCGTGGGAAGCCAAGCCAGGAAAAAAAGCCATACTACACCTGTGTTGTGATAATTGCGTTGTTTGCTCTATAACCTGTTAGTTCATTATGCCTTGACACTGTGAATATAGGCCTAAGGCAGAGCACAATAAGAATTGAATAAATTCAACCACAGCTTTGTTTCAGTTCAATAACCGGAGCGCAACATTTGTCCGGTGAAGTCCAAAACATATTGCATGTAACAAACAGTCACATGAACAACAGCATGGTCAAGCAAGTTAATATTTCCAAATTTTCGGACTACTAAACAGCTAATTGATTTAGAACCACGGCGTTACCAAGATCGCAAAGAAAACAGGAGCTTCCTCTCACTATTCCAGCACCATTTCAACTTCAACTTTCAACATATCTAATCACCCTCTGCTTAGTCTAATCAGCGACAACTAAAAGATACCACAAACTATTATGTCCAATCGATGTAAGGTAATATGATGTGACTGTCCATGGTAACTGATTTCTCTGTGTGTGGTGGTGTGTGTGTGTGTGGTGTGTGTTGCGTGCGTGCGTGCGTGCAAGTAGAAACATTGTAGAAAACATGTTGATTTACCCTACTTGTAGAGAAACTCCAATGCCACCTACTTTTTCATGTTGCTCAAACGGTCTATGACTGTCATACAGTACACGCTTTTAGTTTTGTTGTGCTAGGCTACTGACTAAAAATGCTTGCTCGCTAGCCTAACTTCCTTTCATGGGCAACGATACGCCAGGCCAGTTAGTTAAAATTAGCCAGCTACCATGTTGAACTTCCATCCTCCAGGCCAGGGGCACAATGTCTGAATTTATGGTTGGATCAGAATCGCCGTTATAAATCATTGGCCAGTACAGAGAATTAGGTAAAACCACAAGTCCAAATCCCTATCTCCATTCATGGATAATTAGGAAAAGGGCCGATTTTAGCTAGATAGTAGCCACGGAGGACAACGACACAACAAGATGCAACAATTAATTTTTTTGATGTGATGTGATTGGTGTGAAGTTAAATCCAAACTGGATTCCCTTGACACTTTATTTTGGGTGGCCAGGACCATTCACAACTGACCTCACTTAGTTTAACTCAGCGCTGTTTGGCTTTCAAGGGAGGCCAAATGCTCTCTAGCTTCCCTTGCACTCAATGCTACGGGCGGCAATAACGTCATACTCTTTTTGACCAGACAGCATCAGATAGATGGACTACACATACTGAGACAGAGGGGCGTGGTTTGGTCGCTCGGATGCTTTCTCCAGTGAGATTACATTTAGCCTCTTGCGAATTTAAGGACATTTATGAAATGTTTTTTTTTTTATTGGTACATTTTTGGGGGAAGCCATCCATGAATACATGCCACTGCCTAGGGGTTAGAGTCGACAAGGTGAAAAAACTGTCAATGTGCCTTCGAACAATTAATTTGTAATTTGTAGTAGATGAAGAACAACTGATGAACTGTAACTGTTTTAATGCCAGGGACACACCCAAACAGGGAAACAGATTCCAATCAAAGGTGTTATCACGTGCTTCACTAAGGCAGTTATTTATCTTATAACTTGTCCTTGTGGTAAAAATGATGTGGGTAAAACAAAACGCGAATTAAAGGATGAATCTCTGAGCATCGTAGCACCATTAGGTGCAAAAACTCAACGTACCCAGTTGTGGCACACTTTTAGGAAGTGAACCATTCGATTTCGTACCTACGTTATATCGGCGAGGGGGTGACCTCGGTCTCAACATAGACTTTGATCTGAAGCCATTCTTGTGATTTTGCTATTCATTGTAAATGTTTGTAGGCCTATGTAGCCAAATTGTATCTATGATCGTATGTTATCCATTCATGTTTTTTGTATGTTCTATTTATCTGTAAATTAACCAATGATATCAAGACACACGGTCATGATTACAGACACCTGTGTGTGTCCTTTGACACTATATAAACAAGTGACCTGCAGTGTTTGTCATTATACCCTGATGAAGACAGCTTGTCTGTCGAAACGTTGGTTATTAAATTATTGCGCCTGAGCTCCTAGAGTGTGCGGCTCTCCTTTTCTTTTTCAAGTGTTCTACTCCGCTAGCCAGCACCTCGCCTAAACAGGTGTGTGTTTCTTTCGCCTCCAGGGACACTGAGAGGAACTAATCATGACAGATCACAATATAGGCCAGACAATGTAATGTGTCTTAGACTGAAATGGAGATGTAAAACCTAATTCAACTTCTTGTCTGATCTGGTTTACCTCCAGAGAAACACAGCTGTCATAAGTAGAGGTGGTCTGAGCTTCAGCCACTCTCATTTAGGTTAATATTTTGCTCTTCAGGGCTGTAACTGATCTCGCCAGCTGCTCTTCTACTCTATGACTGCCTCCCCCAAACCTCCTGCCTTAAACTGATTGGCCAGGGTTGGACAGCCTGATCTGAAATATGACATCACACACAAAATCCAGCCCACATGGAGCCCCACTRCACACAAGGTTACTTTAGGACATTGGGGTGGGTTGAAACACTATCGCTCCCCATGCAATAGGATGTGATCTCAATATTTAATGAGATCTCTAAAGTTGTAAATGTACCCATCTAGTCCGGTTCTGAGTCTTTTCTTTCTGCTCCCTGCACACACAGCCTTTAGCTCTCGTCCCACAGGGGCAATATGTTTTCAACATGGGAATAAATTGTTCAAACTAGGGCTGCACCATACCGGCGTTTTTTTAATACCAAATATTGTGATTGTGATTTTACATGCGATATAGATTAAAACATTTGGGTTAACGGATGGAATCATAGAAATATAATTATTTATATTAAGAAGCAAAGAATCATCATTCTTGATTGGAGCAATCTGTTGAACACATCTGCCCTAACAGTATAGCGAATCTGACAGCGAGGAGTAACTGTGACAGGGCAGGGATTTGTGTGTAGGAAGCAGGCGCAAGAGGAGAGAGGGAGAGAGACGACAAACAGGGTCAATTCTAAAAACGGAAGTTACACGCGCCTGAGTGGCGTTTCAAAAATATTGCATGCGATATGATCTCTTGTGATATGGATATTGCACATGTCAATATTGCGATTAGGATGTGAATTTGATAAATTGTTCAGCACTACTTCAAACCAACTTTTACTAGCCTTTTCGGTTGCCAGTGACACTAAYTTAAACCAACATTACATGTGACATCCAAGCTGACCCTACAAGTGAGCGGTATTCAGACTCAYCCAAAGGATTGCGAGTAATTAGGGATAACTATGCCCTAGCTGTATTCRTTTGTTGTCCCTGGGTTTATGGGAATTATCGAACCACATTAATCTTTAGACATCCCCAAATATTAATTTATCCATATGGAACGATATATAAGAATATTACAAGATTTGTATATGTTCTACCAGAAGTAATGTAAGTAATACATATGGCATCAAATACACATACAAGACTCATAGTAGATCCTTGTAATATCTGACTTATATGGATGGGCAAGCTTTAGCCAAACAGAAATGTTGCATGTGTTGTATATAAATCATTGAGAGACATGTAAGGTCTCACATACATGGGAAATACACATTTCAAAGCACTTGGATCATAACAAGTACAGAGGCTAATTTCATGAATCATTTCATTTATTGTGTTCTGTAGAAAGTTCAAATTTCATCTTTGGGTGCGAGGAAGGTCCACTCCATGACATGCATAGACTACCTTTTGCAAAACATTGAATACAAATATCATGAGTAAATACAAAATTCACTGTGTTTTGCTCACAGAATATTAACACATTGTCTTCATCAGAAGAGAAATGTCTGCAATTGTGTTCACCGTGTCCGGCAATCAGTATATACTACTGCACAATATTCTAAACTATCCCATCAGTGTCATACCATGTACAATATATGGAAAGATTTGGAGAATGGGGACTGTCTGATTGTTATGATTTTTACAATATTGCGGACATGTAGAGAAATAAGTTGGGTTACTTATACGTAACTTTGGGTTACTCCTAGGTCATCATCTCCAATAAAGTGAACTTCCAATATAGAACATTGTTTTGGTGTGGATTGAGGCCTATATAGTATTATCAGTTGTTTTCCTCCATTGTAGTCACCTTTATTTATTTCTACTGTAGATAGTTTTTCTGTACCCCAATGAAAAGTCTACATAACTACAAGCAAACCAACCTTTGTATTTATACATAGAATTTGATTGTGATGATACAAACATGGAAATCTTCACATTTGGTTCACATTCCTTTCAATTACAGTAATATGCAATGGAGCTGGACTGTGGACACTGAATATGCATGCATGGTCTGACTACCTGATTAGTGTGTATGGCTTTGTGAAAGTCTGATGGGAAGTAGATGGTTGACATGTAGGTCAGTGTTCTGATCAGAGATCCTCTGGCCAACTTCTGCACCATGCAATGGCCATATTTTCCTATGGTATACAAACACTGATCACCCATGTTAAGAAAGTGGGAGATTCTAAAAATAATCCCATCCTTCAAAATAACTACTGAGTTGTTTTTGTGTTATGTCTTGCTATAGGTCTGACCATGAACTATTTCTCCATCACAGCAACTCTCTTGTATCACCTCGCCACGGAGTTTACGGGAACCTCTCTCATCATGTTTAGGGGCAGCTCGATCACTATTCAATATAACTCTTACGTTTGGTGACCGAAGGGCAGTCACCCCAGTGAACTTTGCAAACGTCTTGACATGATGCTATACAGTTCTCATTTTATTAACAAACTATTTAACTTCTGCTGTTGCATTGGTTAGGGAGGTGTCAGTCTACGAGGAAAAGCACGGAAAACACCCCTTGTTTGCACATTACTGCATTTCACTTGTTTCAGGAGGTATCCGTATCCTCAAACATAAAGGCTGGGTGGGCTCACAAAGTACCCCAGTGTACTACACTTTGGCGAAGGACCAATAAAAATAAGGATAAAAAATGTAGGTGCTGGGTTTTTAGATCGGTAGCAACCACCACAGAGTTTCTGTCCAGAACACGAGGAAGCAGTATTTCCAGTTCAAGGGTATTAATGAAGATCCACACACACACACACACGCGCACACACACACACACAACACCACTGCTATAGCTCTCGCTACATGTGTTCCTCAATCGGACAAGATCTTAAAAGGCTTTCCTCTGCAAGCGATGATTCGTCTCAATGCCGTCAGGAACAAATCGGTATCCATGTTCATCAGTAGATCCACATGTACAACCTGGGTGGTCATGCACTTAAAGATGATGCACCATCTCTTTTAATTTCTTGATAACATACGGTCCAAAGCAGTCCACACCTGTAGAAAAGAATGTGGGCTTGTAGGCTGGCTTCGCCACTTCCTGCATTTGGCGCAAGCAAGCTGGAAACGACGGATACCTGCCCTTCCCCTTCAGAATCCAGAACCCTTTACATACAACCGCAAACACCCTCTCTTGGCCCGGATGCCACAGCTGCTCGTCAATTTTTTTTATCAGTAGCCTTGTGACTGGATAAGCTGTGTCCAGGACCACTGGATGAAGGATGACAGGGCCCAGCTGATCACATCTCCGAAGGCGACTTCTAACATGGATCAGTCCAGTGTCGTTGTCGTACTCAGGGGCCACAGTCACCAGACGGCTGCCCGGAGGGACTGGCTGAGACAGTGTCTTCCCACGTGTGATATCGTCAGCTGGATTGCTCTCCGTGTCCACGTAACAACAGGATTGGGGATCCGTGAGCTCCTGTATGTCTGTGACTTTTGTTCCAACAAATACTTTGTACCTGCAGGAGTCTGACTGGAGCCAAGTTAAGACGGTTGTAGAATCCCACCAGTATATGAAGTCATGGATCTCCAGGGTGAGTCCTCTTCTGAGGACCACGGCCAGCTGGGCACCGGTGAGTGAAGCGTAGAGCTCGAGTCTTGGCATCGACTGTTGTCGTTTCAGAGCCACTCTTGATCTTGCTGCAAGGAATGCCACTTGGATCCGTTAATTGGTGTCTTCAATGCGGAGGTATAAGACGGCACCTTACGCACACTCTGAGGCATCACTGAAGACATGGACACTTCTTGTGCTGGTTGGGAGGTCCATGTCGGTGCTGACGTAACACCATGGCAGTGTGACCTGAGGCAGCTGTGGAAGTTTGTTCTCCCAAGTAAGCAACGCTTGGAGAAGATCTTCAGGTAGGTCTGGGTCATCCCACCCTCTTTTCTTGTCTCAAAGCCTCTGGACCATGACCTTGGCCCTTGTGGTGTATGGGACGATGAAGCCGAGTGGATTCTACTGGCTGGCAAGGATCTGATATATGTTGTGTATGGTGGGCTCAGCTTTCTTTATTTGACCTTGCTTGTAGCCAAGAGTGTCAGACAGACATTACCATCATAGTCCAAGGGTAAGCTCTTGGGGTTCCACGCCATCCTGGGTGAACTAGAGCTCACTGCTGTCTGACCTGGATTCTTGAGGTAGGTGTCTGATGACACCTGGAAGGTTGCTGGCCCACTGGCGTAGGTCGAATCCGCCCTCAGCAAGGAGGTGCTTCAGCTTGTCCACCAGATTCTTGGCTACCCGCAGAGGGGAGGATTGGTAGACAGTTTTTTACATAGAAATAATGTTCTAGAGAGAAGTGCACATCTTCTACGGGCTCGCTGTGGTCGAACACATACTTCTGAAGGGTGAATGTGGCGCAGTAGGGACTACATGTCCTCCCAAAGGGAAGCCACTGCCACTCGTAGACATCAAGATGATCATCGTAGTACAGGTCTCGCCACAGAAACCGGAGAGGAGGCTGGTCTTCGGGTAGCAGGCGGACTTGATGGAACATACCTTTGATGTTGCTTCTGACAGCCACATCAGTGTTACCGGATGCGCTGAAAGACTCATCTCATTCAAGCTCTTGCCTCTGTAGTTGAAAGAACAGTTGAATATGACTCTGTTCTTCCCACTGATGGGAATGTACCAACCTTGGCACTTTTTGACTGCTGGTGGGGGTACCTTCTTGACGTGGCCGGACTCCACCAAGTTGTCAACCTCTGTGTCGTACACTGCTGCATTCTCTGGATCTTTTGACAGATGCTTCTCTGTCCCTCGCAGATGAGCCAGTACTGCCTCCTTCGGAGCTTCTAAGGGAGAAATGTTCTTCTTCCACAAGAGGGGAGTGGCGTACCTTTGTACCCTGTCTTTGTAGCACTCGTGCTAGCGTTTTTGGTAGCGGTAGTGCTAGCGTTGACATCATGGAGAATTTGAAGATGTTTCTTCTCACACATCTTGCACTTGGCCTTGAGAGTACACTTGATGCTTCCAACAACTTCCAACATCTGTAATTTATCTTGATCCAGGATTCAATCTGTTCTTTGGAAAGGAGCTGGGAGTTCGAGCACTTTCATTTAGTGCTTTATGGTATTGCAGAATGGGCAATATTTCCTTGGCCTCTCCCATGACCTTTCTCTGCTCACCTCCGTGGAAGATGGTGGTGGTCTTGGGGGAAGACTTGTCTTTACACTGATCTTGGCGTGAGCCAGGGTGGTCCCTGCCTTGGTCGCTGCTGAACTGCATGCCAGAAGGGTTGGAATGGGTGTCTTGATCGGGTTCAAACATCTCCTGAAGCTGGCTCTTAGGTCGTGTGGCAGCTTAGCTAAGAGGCTGGAGAAGTATTGAGCCACACCTCAGTTATGTTCATCCATTGCTCCCTAGCTGTTCCAGCATGCCAACCAAGGCACTCAGCCTCAGGGCAAATGCCTTGATTTCACCACTCTAGATGTACAGTATGGGTTCCTGCTGTTGCTGTAGGAGTCTGCAATGAGCAAAGCCTCTTCCAAATTCAGGTGGTCCACCAGTACCTGATACTTGAAGCGCTCTGTTGCATCTACAGGAAGCACATTGTTGAGGGCAACCTTCAGCCTTGCAAAGTCCTGTGGATCTTCATTGACAAAGTTAGGGATGGTAGGAGTTGGTTCACAGTAGGTGCGCTCCCGGCTGAACGGAGAAATTGTGTGGTAGCGGACAGGTGAGTGCCGGCGGCAGCAGCGATCAGGTGAGGGCTGACGGTAACAATCAAGGCTGATAGTGATCACGTGAAGTCGGCCCTCTAATTGGCACTGTAGGGCTACGAGTACTGCAATGAGAAGACGACCTGTCTCGATAGTGCAATGGCTCACGATGGAGAGGGTTTAATGGAGTAGGTGATGATGATGATGACTGGTCTGGGTTGGGGAGCTCTCTGATCCTGAGTTCTTCAATGAGCTGATCTATCTTATCACGTTTATGACCAAAGTGTGTCCTCTTTGGTTGTTACCAGCTGTGACCGCTCAAGCTGGCGTTGATCTTAATGATCTCTAGTCGAGATACACCTGCTGTGGGGGGCCAGTGAGATGGCAACCGATGAAGATGCGGGTCAGCCCGGGTGCTGACTTGAACTGCTGGATACTCATTGAAGCAGATGAAGTTAGCTCGTCCGATAGCTCTATTATCTCATGTCTCAACTTCTCACATTCCTCTCCAATTAGCTGCAGGAACATTGCGAGTGTTCTGGAAGAACAGAGGGTACTTCTCTCATCTTGCGCAGAAGGTAGCTGGTGCTTGTCTGGATGTGAGGAAATAATTGCTTCCACAGCCTCCTCTTGGTCTCACTCGTTGGAGTGGTGTGTTGTTTGTGTGTTGTTGTGTGTGCCTTGGCGATTAGACAATGTGGGGGGTGAGTCTGGCGGCTGGGACAAACCACAACTTGTGGAGGATCTTCTCTGGTGACTGGCATCCTTGGGCTGTGGCAGTTACTGCGGATCCTAAGGACCATGAAAATATACACTGAGTATACCAAATATTAGGAATACCTTCCTAATATTGAGTTGCACCCCCCCATTTTGCAGTCAGAAGAGCCTCAATTCGTCAGGACATGGACTCTACAATGTAGAGTGTCGAAAGCTTTCCACAGGGATGCTGGCCAATGTTGACTCCAATGTTTCCTACAGTTGTGTCAAGTTTGCTGGATGTCCTTTGGGTGGTGGACCATTCTTGATACACACGGGAAACTGTTGAGTGTGAAAAACCCAGCAGTTTTGCAGTTCTTGACACAAACCGGTGCGCCTGGCACCTACTACCATACCCCGTTCAAATGCACTTACATTTTTGGCCTTGCCCTCTGAATGGCACAAATACACAATCCATGTCTCAATTGTCTCAAGGCTTAAACATCCTTATTTAACCTATCTCCTCCCCTTAATTTACACTGATTGAAGTGGATTTCACAAGTGACATCAATAAGGGATCATAGCTTTCACCTGCATTCATCTGGTCAATCCATGTCATGGAAAGAGCAGATGTCCTTAATGTTTTGTACACTCGGTGTATGTTTTTTTATAGGAATTTGAAGGACCAAAAATAAATAAGGTTAAAAAACTTAGGTGCTGGGTTTTAAGGCCGGTAGCAACCACCAATGTGTCCGTTCAGAACATGAGGAAGCATTGTTTCCAGTTCAAGCTTTTTAATGAAAATCCGCACACACATACAACACTACTATCTCTGATACTAATTGTGGTTCTGTATATAGCACAATTTGGGAAAATATGCCTATTTACATGTCAACAAACTAAACAGTCAATGTGGACCCAAACAAATGCTAGATGCACAAATAATGTATAAATATCTACATATTATAAAACACAATAAGCATGAAACAGCCTAGCACCACAGAGAAACGCTAACAAATGCTAATCGCAAATAAGCATGCTAAATAGTAATGCATTTGGATGGCAATACTAATGCTAACATTAATGATAGCAGGAGTATGCATATGGTACATATTTATAACAGACACTATTTAGCTCCAAACAACAAGACATAAAGATTTAGGCACTTACATTTAGCTGCACACACAATCAAACATCAGAAGAAAAAGAATTCCTCAGGAGGTAGAATGAGCAGGAGGGAAAAAAATTGTTGGTCATCAGGATGGAAAACTACTGACTGAATATGGCCCTGCCTGGTGGGGTCCTACCCTAAGTCCTGTGAATAAAGGCTGCTGACTGGCTAATAAAATAATGATGCATGACCTTATTCCAATAAGAACACTAAAATAATTTGGGGTCTTGAATAGGAGATGAGCTGGCTGTTTTTACAGTTACTGATCTTGGAACTCGTTGGGAGTTTTATAGACAGAAGGTGTATGTCAATTCTTTGGGTTTGTGTACAAATGTACCATGGCTGTGCTTAGCTCTTGGAATCAATTCAAAAAGTGCCGATCTGTCTGCACACTCCAAGTAACACACAGTGCATGTGGTCAGGGACCATTCCAAATCAAACTTTGGTAAACACAAAATGGCAAATGAGTCCTTTATGCACAATAGTCTGCCCTTATGTCGTAGCTATTTCTCCTAACTTCACAGTGGTTTTGTAATCTCTGTTGTTCGGTTTCTCATCTAAACATTCCAATTCCCTTGTGTGTTGCAGCCCAGGGTGAAGGCATAGTCCACAACCATAATCTCCATGAAATAGTTTGAAGTTCTGTAGTAATGGTCTTGCTAATGCATCACAAACACAACATAATGTGTGCACCTTGACGTGTCTCCATGACTGTTCACTGGGATGCTGCCACTCAAAGCAAGTCTGTAAAAGAGTGGCACATTCCTCTACAAAAGGTCATATCTGGCTTTCTGGATCCAAACCACAAGTCGCACAAGTCGCACATGCTTATCTTTACTTTCTGGGTGTATCTCATTGACACAACACAGTACTGGCGAAATACTGAATTTGGAGGACTGAACGACTGGTACACAATCACAATTAAATGTAAGGGACAAGAAATCCTCATCACAGTTTGCCTTCAAGGTCTGATGTAAAGTGCCATCCCCTATGTCACGTATTACATATCTACTACTGTCATCAGCATGTAAACATACTGTAGATCATGCATACTCTGATTGTCAAGAAGATCTTTCAGTTGATCCTTCAATGGGACATTGATAAAGAAATGTCCTTCCTCTAAACTGTCTTTCACTGTTACAGATGAGGAACAGGACACACATGTGAGTGTTTCTACTTTAGTTTGTGAATTGCCAAGGTACTCTGTACATACTCTGTAGTAATGATGACGTTCAAGTTGATCTACAATACCAGCTAGTGGTTTCTCAAAAATATACTTGCTTGCTGGAACTGCACTTGTCCCAGCAGAATGTAACCGTAGAAGTGTCAGCAGGTCTTCCACCAACACACCAGTAGCGTCGTGTCTCAAAGCAAAGGAGAGAATCAAGATGCGACTTTGGTCTTCTGTAAGTCGATATGAGTGGGCATCCCAGTATCCTCTGTTTCTTGAGGGACGTTGTCCTACAAGTGGTAGGAAACAATATTAGAAGTTTAATTATGTAGGTTCAGTTTGATTTTAGTTTACCATTACTGCATTATAATCTTGCCCTGGTCTACTGTACTTTGCACAAAAGAGAAAGAAAGCCACAACACACATGATAGAAACAAAAATTAGAATGGAGAGAGAGAGGGAGGCGAAGTGTGTTTACAGTGGTGTGCATTTTGTCATGACTTTTTCTACGTCTTAAGTTAAATAAGTAATATCACTTTGATTATTTAATGTCATACAACATTATTTAATTAGCTTTACCAACATCACTCACCTGGGCCCATGTGAAAGTGGCTACTATTTGAACCCGTGTTTGGTTTGTCATTTCTGCATCACTGACAATCTAATCAGTACCAACAACTCATTAAAAAACATGCCAATAATGTTATCATATGAAGGCTTTACTCTGTTAGGTGCTCTCATGAGAGATAGTATATACGTGGATCGTGCAGAGTAGAGAGGGGGAGGCAGAGAGAATGAGAGAGGAGAGAGAGAGGAGAGAGAGAGAGAGAGAGAGAGGAGAGAGAGAGAGCGAGAGAGAAGAGAGAGACGAGAGAGAGAGAGAGTAGAGAGAGAGAGAGAGAGGAGAGGAGAGAGAGAGAGAGAGAGAGAGAGAGAGAGAGAGAGAGAGAGAGAGAGAGAGAGAGAGAGGAGAAGAGTGAGAGAGAGAGAGAGATGAGGAGAGATGAGAAGAGGAGAGGGGAGAGGAGAGAGAGAGACGAGGAGGGAGGAGAGAAGAGGAGAGAGAGAAGAAGAAGAGACGAAGAGAAAGAGACAGAGAGAGAGAGAGAGGAGAGGAGAAGAGAGCAGATAGAGAGAGAGAGAGAAAGAGAGGAAGAGAAGAGAGAGACGAGAGAGAGAGAGAGAGAGAGAGAGGACTAATTTTAAAGCACTTTCAAACCCAAGAACTGAGCCAGAAACGAGCCTCTTCAGTCAGCTTGGTGTTGGACCTAACCAACCAAGCTGACACCGGCACTGCTTTAAAGAAAGAGAATCAATAAACAAAATCATGAACCAATCAAAGGACTCATATTTACAACATTGGAAAAGAAACAAAATCCCAAAGCCGACTAAATTGCTTATCTGACCCTACAACAGAGAATATGAATTGGCGTGAATATCTCTACTCTGTCAGAGATTCGAAGCAGAGACAGATCCTTACCAAGTACAGGCTGAGTGACCACCGATTGGCAATAGAAACCGGCAGACATAAAAAGACATGCTACCCAAAGAGGAGAGTGTATGTGTCACTGCACGACAGGGAGGTAGAAACAGAGATGCACTTTCTCCTTTACTGTGATAAATATTCCTCACCAAGAGATTCATTATTCACAGAAATGACTACATTTATTCCAGAATGAATTTTT
>NC_036856.1:11342596-11468377 GCF_002910315.2 Salvelinus sp. IW2-2015 | reverse complement strand
ACTTATTAAACCCAGAGGAAAAACTAAAAATACTCATGGGCGAAGGAGCAATGGCTCCTCTTGCAGCCAAATATGTATTTGCCTGCCATAGCCTGAGGGACACTGAATAATAACATCTGCATAGTAAGCAGTAACTTACTTATTATGACTGTTATTGTTATTACTGTTATTGTTATTAGTATTATTATTGTTGTTTATCATTCCAAATAGTATTGGTATGGGTGGTAATGGTAATGATAGCAGTTTAATGATAGTGGTGGTGGTAGTGGTGCATTACACCATACATTACATTCGACTATTGACTGTTACCATTTTATTGTTACTATTTTTTATATTTAATTTTGTATTATTATTTACTGCCATTCTATATTATTATTTGTCATTGTTTTAATTGTATTACAATGTATATTGTATACATTGTTGCTTTGGCAATATTGACACAATGTTTTTCATGCCAATAAAGCAGCTTGAATTTGAATTTGAATTTGACTACTAGTTGATCCTGTGGTAATACCATCATATTTCACTGTTTTGGACAACCTACAGTGTTGTATAATGCCAATCTACCAAGGGGCCACATAAGAGACCATAACAAACACAACCACTTGATTGGGGCATCCAGAACTAGCTATATACGGGGTAACACTCACCTCAGCCAATGTGAAGACAGCTGCTTGTCTCTGCTCCTCTGATTCTTTTTGTGTCTCTTACAAGTCCTGAAAAGAAACTAAATGGAATGGTCTGAAGGCTCTTCTTCACATCAAACATCACCAACACTAACCCCTCATATGACCACGTCATGCATGGCTGACCATCTCATCTGTATCCTTAGTAAGAAAGACATCAATAACTCATTCAAAAACATGCCAATAATGTTATGTGGGCACGACCAAACCTATTCCCCCTCAGGAAACTGAAAAGATTTGGCATGGGTCCTCAGATCCTCAAAAGGTTCTACAGCTGCACCATCGAGAGCATCCTGACTGGTTGCATCACTGCCTGGTATGGCAACTGCTCGGCCTCCGACCGCAAGGCACTACAGAGGGTAGTGCGAACGGCCCAGTACATCACTGGGGCCAAGCTTCCTGCCATCCAGGACCTCTATAACAGGCGGTGTCAGAGGAAGGCCTTAAAAATTGTCAAAGACTCCAGCCACCCTATTCATAGACTGTTCTCTCTGCTACTGCACGGCAAGTGGTACCGGAGCGCCGAGTTTAGGTCCAAGAAGCGCCTAAATAGCTTCTACCCCCAAGCCATAAGACTCCTGAACAGCTAATGAAATGGCTACCCAGACTATTTTCATACCGGTACCCCTTGTAAATAACCCATTATTGTTATTTTCCTGCTGCTATTTGAGCATTTGTTATTCTTATCTCTTATTTTGGGGGGGTATTTTCTTAAAACTGCATTGTTGGTTCAGGGCTTGTAAGTAAGCATTTCGGCGCATGTGACAAACAACAATTGATTTGATCCTGGCAAGTTTCCCAGTCCCTGCCGTTGAAAAACATCCTCACAGCATGATGTTGCCATCACCATGCTTCACRATAGGGATTGTGCCAGGTTTCCTCCAGAAGTGATGCTTGGCATTCAGACCAGAGTTCAATCTTGGTTTCATCAGACATGAGAATCTTGTTTCTCATGGTCTGAGTCCTTTAGGTGCCTTTTGGCAAACTCCAAGCGGCCTGTCATGTGCATTTTGGCTTCCGTTTGGCCACTCTACCATAAAGGCCTGACTGGTGGAGTGCTGCAGAGATGGTCGTCCTTCTGGAAGGTACTCCCATCTCCACAGATGAACTCTGAAGCGCTGTCAGAGTGACCATCGGGTTCTTGGTCACCTCCCTGACCAAGGCCCTTCTCCCCCCGATTGCTAAATTTGGCCAGGCAGCCAGCTCTAGGAAGAGTCTGGGTGGTTCCAAACGTCTTCCATTCATGAATGATGGAGGCCACTGTGTTATTGGGGACCTTCAATAATGCAGAACCCTGCCAAAGGTCTGTGCTTTGACACAATTTTGTCTCGGAGCACTACGGACAATTCTTTCGACCTCATGGCTTGGTTTTTGCTCTGACATGCACTGGACCTTATATAGATAGGTGTGCCTTTCCAAATCATGTCCAATCAATTGAATTTACCACAGGTGGTCTCCAATCAAGTTGTAGAAATATCTCAAGGATGATAAATGGAAACAGGATGCACCTGAGCTCAATTTCGAGTCTCATAGCAAAGGGTCTGAATACATATGTAAATAAGGTATTTCAGATTTGTTTTTTAATGAAATTTGCAAAAACAGTTTTTGCTTTGTCATTGTGGGGTATTGTGTGTAGATTGATAGGTATGTTTTTATAAATCCAGTTTAGAATAAGGCTATAACGTAACAAAATGTGGGAAAAGTCAAGGGGTCTGAATACTTCCCAAATGCACTGTATACAGTACCAGTCAAAAGTTTAGACACAGCTACTCATTCAAGGGTTATTCTTTATTTTTACTATTTTTTACACTGTAGAATAATAGTGAAGACATCAAAACTATGAAATAACACAAATGGAATCATGTAGTAACCAAAAAAGTGTTAAACAAAAAACCCTGACTGGTACTGTATATATGCTATATGTTTCTAATAGTAATTGTCATGGGTTTGTATATGTTGACTTATAAAAACAATATGAAACCTAATAGGAAAACATTTATTTTGTAGAGGTTACATTGTCAGAACATGCACTTTTCTTACAATATTCATAGATTACTCATATAATTCATATACACTATATACACAAAAGTATGTGGACACCCTTTGTAATTATTGGATTTGGCTATTTCAGCCACACCCGTTGATGACAGGTGTATAAAATCGAGCACATAGCAATGCAATCTCCATAGACAAACATTGGCAGCAGAATGGCTTTACTGAAGAGCTCAGTGACTTTCAACGTGGCACTGTCATAGGATGCCACCTTTCTAACAAGTCAGTTCGTAAAATTTCTGCCCTGCCAGAGCTGCCCCGGTCAACTGTAAGTGCTGTTATTGTGAAGTGGAAACGTCTAGGAGCAACAACTGCTCAGCCACAGAGTGGAAGGCCACACAAGCTCACAGAACGGGGCCGCTGAGTGCTGAAACGCGTAGCGCGTAAAAATTGTCTCGGTTACAACACTCACTGCCAAGTTCCAAACTTCCTCTGGAAGCAACGTCAGCAGAATAACTGTTCGACGGGAGCTGAAGTGGGTTTCCATGGCCGAGCAGCCGCACACAAGCCTAAGATCCCCATGCGCAATGCCAAGTGACAGATGGAGTGGTGTAAAGCTCGCCGCCATTGGACTCTTGAGCAGTGGAAACGCGTTCTCTGGAGTGATGAATTATGCTTCACCATCTGGCAGGAGAAGGCTACCTGTCCCAATGCATGGTGCCAATTGTTAAGTTTGGTGGAGGAGGAATAATGGTCTGGGGCTGTTTTTCATGGTTCAAGCTCCTTAGTTCCAGTGAAGGGAAATCTTAATGCTTCCAACTTTGTGGCAACAGTTTGGGGAAGGCCCTTTCCTGTTTCAGCATGACGTACACWAAACGAGGTCCATACAGAAATGGTTTGTCGAGATCGGTGTGGAAGAACTTGACTGGCCTGCACAGTGCCCTGACCCTAAGTCCATCGAACACCTTTGGGACGAACTGGAATGCCGACTGTGAGCCAGGCCTAGTGGCTAAATGGATGCAAGTCCCTGCAGAAATGTCCCAAAATCTAGTGTAAAGCCTTCCCAGTAGAGTGGAGGCTGATATAGCAGCAAAGGGGGGACCAACTCCATATTAATGCTCATGAATTTGGAATGAGATGTTCGATGAGCAGGTGTTCACATACTATTGGCCATGTAGTGTATTTTGTCTCATATATGTAATACCATATCTATGTAGGAAAATCACAACAATCATGTATTCAATTGTGTTAGTCACAAAATACATATAAGTTAACACACACAGAAATACAAAACTGACATATAAGGCAAAACATTAAAAAATCTTAACAGACACATTTTGTACAAATGATCTTCTGCCATATAAGATTCTTAGTTGATTTTCATTATTATTTTCTATATAGGTAAGTACATGACCCACTTCATAAAGGACAGAGATGCTCTTCCATTTCATGCCTTTAAAGCACACAATGTCCACAATAGGCAAACGTCCATTCATCAGTGTCTTAATAATGTATGTTAGTCAGGGTTCCATGTATGAAAGTCCATACGGCAGGAGAGCTCAAGTGTAACCAATGGTCAGCATTTTGACCAATTTCTGTCCATTGAAGTCCATTCAGGCCGCAACCATGATATCATGGAACGTTAGACTCTAGACTGGCTACCAATGTCCCATGCACAGCAGACTGCTACCCCAGCCATAGTGAACTATTTCAGGATGCTTCAAAGACTGTGAAAGGTGAAGGTATATCTTGTTATTACTCCCAGCCAGCAGATATGATCTATACAAATAGTGAAGTTATAAAGGGGAGAAAGCCTGATAGACATAATGTGTGTGTCAAAAGACCCACATTCCCACCACTAACAGAGGATTACCTGTTTGAAAAAGTCCTATCCTTCATGACATCTTCAGATGCAGTCAATTCTCGATTCAACCTTCGGGGTAAACGTGGGGGTAATTCAAATGTGGTATTGCATCGCCCCCTGCTGCAAGTTTTAGGGAATGAAAGTCTCTCTAGTGCACAAGGTACACACCTCACTCTCTGCGTCACGCCCTGATCTGTTTCACCTGTCCTTGTGCTTGTCTCCKCCCCCCCCCCCCCCCAGGTGTCACCCATCTTCCCCATTATCCCCTGAGTACTTATACCTGTGTTCTCTGTGGCCAATTTGTCTTGTTCATTCAAGTCAACCAGTGGTTTCTCTCAGCTCCTGCTTTTTCCCAGTCTCGCTTTCCCTAGCCGTCCTGGTTTTGACCCTTGCCTGTCCTAACTCTGAGCCCGCCTGGATAACCACTCTGCCTGCCCTTGACCCTGACTGCCGTCCTGTACCTTTGCCCCTACTCTGGATTATCAACCCCTGCCTGCCATAACCTGTCGTTTGCCTGCCCCTGTTGCTGTAATAAACATTGTTACTTCAACACAGTCTGCATTTGGGTCTTACCTGAAATGTCGTACTGTGAGGTAAGCATGGTATTTGTGAAAGGGCCATCAGTTTCAGCACTGTAGCCAAGAGACCGAAACTTCAACAGACACAAGGACATGCATGCTACAAGCACCCCAAAACAAGAGGCTAGGCAAGGACTTCTGGGTGGGGTGTTTGTCAGTGCCTATCACTTCGGATTAGAAACTGTCCGTGATCAGCTACTTTATATCAGAAACAGCCTGTGATAGTCCTCTGCGGATATAAAACAAAGAACAAATGACATTTCTGAACTACTTTAATCTTTGTGTTTTGTTAAATAATGAATAATTGAATGGCAGGTGTTTTTTGTAGAGGGGAAAGCCAAAACACGTCCTTGTGTTAACTCGCATGTATGGGATCCAGGGTATCTGCAGCTGGGTGAAGCTTTGTCTAATGATAATAATATTATAATCATTATCACTCACACTTCCTAATAGAAATGTCATATTACCATAAAAGAAAATAAGATTAACATCCAAGAAGAAAACACGAGAATGTTGGAGGAAAAACATGTCTGAGAAATTACATACAGTAGGCCTATGCACTGAAATTCCTTCCACTTGACCTAAAGTAGTCAGGGTGGAGTTGTTTTATTTCCTTCCACTTTTGTTAAAATGATGAGTCTACAGTATTAATCAAATCGCTCACTTCCTCAATACAGGTGGCTGCCATTCCCTGACCCATTTGGACAACATGTGCCACCACGTGAACCATAGTTACCTCTCATCAGCAAGGTTTGATGAATGATGGTAACCTGACAGGCAAATCCTTCATATATACAATCATTGTGCAAATCACATTCTGAAGGATATTTTCACACTTGCATAGGTCATGCCATTTGTCTTGGCAGTGGCCATATATGGGCAATTCCATGGTGCAAGGATAGCCCAAACAGGTCATTTTGGGCAAGGATGTCTGGCATATCTTCAAAATTTGTATCCAAAATAATTACTTAAAAATAATTATTAAAGTTGTGAAATGTTTGACATTTTGGCCATACCCAGGCCTTCTCCAATGATATGTCTGTAGATGCAAAAAAGCCAGAACTTACCGTGTGTTTAGGTTAAGAATACACCTTTTTACATGAATTTATGGACAAAGAAAAATATTAACATAAATATCTCAAGTACCCTTTTTGATGTTCTTAATTATTAGACATCTTGTTGTAAAGATATTCTACAAATAAATCACATTTCCAGTGGGCTCTCTGCTACTGTCACACCCTGACCTTAGAGATCCTTATTATTCTCTATGTTTGGTTAGGTCAGGGTGTGACTCGGGTGGGAAATTCGATGTTTTCTGTTTCTTTGTTTTTGGCCGAGTGTGGTTCCCAATCAGAGGCAGCTGTCTATCGTTGTCTCTGATTGGGGATCATACTTAGGCAGCCCTTTTTCCCACCATTAGGTTGTGGGATCTTGTTTTCTGTTTAGTTACTGTTGCCTGACAGAACTGTGCGTTTTCGTTTTCTATTTTGTTTTGAGTGTTTTTTGGAATTAAAATCATGAACACTTTCCACGCTGCGCCTTGGTCTACTCTTTCTACCACCAACGAGAGCCGTTACAGCTACTTTTGAAGTGAGAGCTCCGGAAATTTGACATGTTTGAAGAATATAGCGTTACAAACAATATGTCTAAAAATACTTTTGAGATAATTATGTAATATTTTAAATGATCCATAAATTAATGTAAATGAATTGAACGCTTAATCTAAACACTACTCATATTTCAAAACAACGGTAACATTTTAGATGACAAAAAATCTGGCCTAGTAGCATTTACAGACACATAATTTAAGTGTCTTAAAGAAGACCTGAGTAAGGCCAAAATGACACAAATTTCACAACTTTAATACATAATTTCTCAATAATCATATAGACTTCAAATGTATGCCAAACATTCTTCCCCCAAAGGACCTTTCTATGGAATTAATTTCAGGAAGATCCAAAACCTCATAAATATATTTAGGCCATCCTGGCATGGAATTGCCCACATACATTTATCTAGTTGTCCGGGGCTGACGCTGAACATGGCAGGTTCGGATAATTAGGTTAAGGTTAGGGTGAGCTAAAATGTTCCCTGCTATATCCAGGCCTGCCCTGAGAACAGTCTTGGTTTCCACTAATGCGATTCTGTGCTGTTTACGTTCTTCCTCCTAAATACAATAGCCACTGTCCTAAAGAAACCCCACAAAGACGGAGAACAATGGATAGAGAGAGGAACTGAAGAGACAACTCCAGAGGAGGGCGAATAAGCATATTGGGCTCAAGGAAGTGAGGATTGGGAAGTGTTCCTTCCACTTTTTTTTTTTTAAACCTGTCAGATATTTTGTGGTTGATATGTTGTTGAATTTTTTTAAGATCATAGATAAGTCAGAAAAATGTTGTCAATGTAAAGTATCTGTTTGCGTATGGATTCTCTGTATTGTTCACCAGTCAGAAATATGAACAATTATGTGCCATTTGGTAAGGAATAAATGTAGGGGTCAATGCAACACAATTTGTACAGTACTTGTACAGGTCGAAGGTTGTCTGTCACACTATCAGCTTTTCACCTTATTTCTTCAACATTGACTGGTTCATTCTGTGCAACATTTCACCCTTGAGGATTCTAGTTGGCCACATTTCATTAGAGACGGGCAGTCACCCCAGTCTGCAGTTTTTCTTAACTCAGACCAGAGATGAGGCAATGGCATTAATTTCACTTGTCATTTTTTGCACATAAAAAAAAAAAAAGCCAGACATTGCACTTTGCATATTTCTGTCACTCATTATTACAAAATAACTACATAACTAATTAAAACAAAATAATCCATTATCTCCTTATTACAAGAAAGATAACTTCTTTACTAGGGGTGTCCCGACATGGCCATACTTATATTTGTAATCATATCCGTAAATTGATAGTTGATAGTCGGATAGGATGATACTCGTGATCGGAAAAAACGTAAGTGTTGTAATATGCCTAAGTAGATGTTGGCTAAATACCTCTCTGCATGTTCACACTGCAACAAAGATGCAAATTAGAAGCAGCACATAGGAGGGATGCATAGCCTACGTTACAGCCTTATTCTAAAATTGAATATAAAAAATATGTATATATATTATCATCAATCTACACACAATACCCCATAACGACAAAGCGAAAACAGGTTTTTAGACATTTTTTCAAATGTGTGTGTGTGTGTATATGTATATGTATATGTATATATATATATATATATATATATACAGTGGGGAGAACAAGTATTTGATACACTGCCGAGGTTTTGCAGGTTTTTCTACTTACAAAGCATGTAGAGGCCTGTAATTTTTTATCATAGGTACACTTCAACTGTGAGAGACGGAATCTAAAACAAAAATCCAGAAAATCACATTGTATGATTTTTAAGTAATTAATTTGCATTTTATTGCATGACATAAGTATTTGATACATTAGAAAAGCAGAACTTAATATTTGGTACAGAAACCTTTGTTTGCAATTACAGAGATCATACGTTTCCTGTAGTTCTTGACCAGGGTTGCACACACTGCTGCAGGGATTTTGGCCCACTCCTCCATACAGACCTTTTTTCCTTGGTCAACTTTTTGGGGAAGCCTGGCTTCCCTTGGCATCCATGAATACACACCACTGCTGACAGCAGTTTGTCGGATGACGATATCTTGAGAGATGTCACCAGCTGTCTACTACCTTAGATACAGATAAAGTGACTGGCAGATGTGATCAACAGAGATAGTATCATGGATAGATAGTACACAAGTTTTGATTGGTTTACAGTTTAGTACTCATTGGCGTCTGCCTGTCCATCTAGCGAACATAAAAGTAAGTATTTTGAAAAAATTCGCAAGAATTGACAGTGCCAACGAATGGAAATGTGTTCAGAAGAAATACATATACACAATATGTAAAATATAGCTCCTCCCTCGACAGAACCTTACGAAAAAGCACAATAGCATTCCTATAAGATTCTAATAAGAAATTGTAATTTTWTTTTTTTTTTTACAATACCCTATAGTTAGCTTAAAGTATGCTATGATATTATTTTGCTATGAAAATACTATAGAATGATTATAGGAGTCTCCATAGTATTTTTGACCTATAATAACGTCAAAATATCCAATAAGATTTCAATAGTATAAATAATATGCAGTATCTCTATCTATCTATCTCTATAGTATCTCCATAGTATTCTTATGAATTTAAATAGCGTTCCTGTATTATTTTCTATAGTATTCCCCTGAAGTTATTGGAAGCATTCCTATAGGCTATTTCTGTCGGGTTTGTAATAGTATTCTAATTGAGGTGATGAAACCTATCGAAGAAAAAACATTTCCTGCAAGCAAAAAAAGAAAGCCAACAAATATTTATTTTATATGCCAACATGGGTATAGCCAGGTTACTTTTAAAGTAGTGTGAATTTTTGGGATGGATACTTTCGATACATTAAATCCATTAAAAACATGTTGCATCTTACTAAAAACTGACCAGTAATATTGATGTTAATATATTTTTATTTAAAAAAACATCTATTCCACTGAACATGTACAATTCCACTGAACCACATGTACAATACAATATATAAGCGATGGCCCTTGCATCACTGATGTATGTCCCTGATAAGTTATAAATGAGTGATACTATTAGAATCACACAGATTCAATGACATACAACACACATTCTGTGATCTCCAACTATTGCTCAATTCCAGTGAAACTAAATGCATGTGTTTTAACTGGAAGCTGCACGTCCTTAACATATCCTCACACTGGACGGACCTGAATTAAAGTATGTTGATGCTTTTCTTGGCCAGGTCACCATTGCAAATGAGAATCAGCTCTCATTATCAATCAGCTCAATAACATCAACCAGCTCTCTAAAAAACAGCCATAACTAATCTCTCTCATAAGTGTTTGGCATAGGGACAAGCCAGCCATCCATAAATACATTTACACTTGATATCTTCCAAAGAAAAAGCTTTTTTTTGTCTCGACTTTCACACACTTTTTTTGATGAGATAGATTGCGGCCTAGTTTTAATTACATATGGTTGAACCACAACAATGGGAATAGTGTCACGACTTCCGCCGAAGTCGGTCCCAGCCTTGTTCGGGCGGCGTTCGGCGGTCGACGTCACCGGCCTTCTAGCCATCGCCGATCCACTTTTCATTTTCCATTTGTTTTGTCTTTGTCTTACACACCTGGTTTCAATTCCCCAATTACTTGTTCATTATTTAACCCTCTGTTCCCCCATGTTTGTTTGTGAGTAATTGTTTGTATGTAGTACGGTCCGTTTATGTGGGCTCTCTTTTTTCGTATTGCATTTGTATATGTTGAGTAAAGTACGTTTATTTACTCATATCTGCTGTCCTGCGCCTGACTCCTCTACACCAGCTACACACAGACCTCATTACAGAATTACTCACCAAGAATTGAGTCAGCAGGAGCACGCGTGAACGTAGAGGTGCGCGTCCAGCAGCACGCGACCATGTTGCAACGTCTGGGCACCGCCATGGATCGCGTACTGCAAACGATGGATCGTTGGGAGAGAGGAGGAGGTCGTCCAGCGCCTCCACCAGCCCCACTACAGCAGGCCCCACTGTCCACCCCTCCTTCACCCGGTCCCAGCGGGATTCGGCTCGCGCTACCGAGGGAGTATGATGGGACGGCTGCCGGATGCCAGGGGTTCCTACTCCAGCTGGAGCTCTACTTGGCGACCGTCCACCCGGCTCCTTAGGGACGTGAGAGTGTGTCCACCCTCGTCTCCTACCTCTCAGGCAAAGCCCTGGAGTGGGCCAACGCCGTATGGAGTGAAGGAAACGTGGCGTTGGACCATTAAGCAGAGTTCACCCGCCTCTTTCGGGCAGTTTTTGACCACCTGCCTGAGGGTCGAGCAGCGGGTGAACGTCTGTTCCACTTGAGGCAGGGGACAAGGAGCGCGCAGGATTTCGCTTTGGACTTCCCGACCCTGGCCGCCAGCGCGGGATGGAACGACAGGGCCCTGATCGATCACTACCGGTGCAGTCTGCGCGAGGACGTCCGTCGGGAGTTGGCCTGTCGAGACACCACCCTCACGTTGGACCAGCTGGTGGACCTGTCCATCCGGCTGGACAACCTGCTGGCTACCCGCGGATGTCCGGATCGGGGCCTGTCATTTCCATCCCCCAGCACCTCCGCTCCGACGCCCATGGAGCTGGGAAGTGCTGCGCTTAGGGCGACCGGAGGAGGGGCCATTCCCTGCTTCATCTGTGGCCGCAGAGGGCACATTGCTGGTCGGTGCTGGGGAGGTTACTCAGGGAGTCGAGGCAGCAGGCAGGGCACTATCGTGTCACCCCAGGTGAGTCGGCATCAGGCTCACCCAGAGCCCCCTGTTGCCCACATGTATGTGTTTATCAAATATCCTGAGTTTCCCCCGCATTCCCAGCATAAGGCGTTCGTAGATTCAGGCGCAGCTGGGAATTTTATTGACCGTTCATTTGCCCATAGTTTAGGGATTCCCTACACTGGCTTCCTGTTAAGGCAAGGGTTGATTTCAAGGTTTTACTGCTAACCTACAAAGCATTACATGGGCTTGCTCCTACCTATCTTTCCGAMTTGGTCCTGCCGTACATACCTACACGTACACTACGGTCACAAGACGCAGGCCTCCTAATTGTCCCTAGAATTTCTAAGCAAACAGCTGGAGGCAGGGCTTTCTCCTATAGAGCTCAATTTTTATGGAATGGTCTGCCTACCCATGTGAGAGACGCAGACTCGGTCTCAACCTTCAAGTCTTTACTGAAGACTCATCTCTTCAGTGGGTCATATGATTGAGTGTAGTCTGGCCCAGGAGTGTGAAGGTGAACAGAAAGGCTCTGGAGCAACGAACCGCCCTTGCTGTCTCTGCCTGGCCGGTTCCCCTCTCTCCACTGGGATTCTCTGCCTCTAACCCTTACAGGGGCTGAGTCACTGGCTTACTGGTGCTCTTCCATGCCGTCCCTAGGAGGGGTGCGTCACTTGAGTGGGTTGATTCACTGACTTGATCTTCCTGTCTGGGTTGGCGCCCCCCCTTGGGTTGTGCCGTGGCGGAGATCTTTGTGGGCTATACACGGCCTTGTCTCAGGATGGTAAGTTGGTGGTTGAAGGTATCCCTCTAGTGTTGTGCTGTGCTTTGGCAAATTGGGTGAGGTTATATCCTGCCTGTTTGGCCCTGTCCGTATCATCGGATGGGGCCACAGTGTCTCCTGACCCCTCCTGTCTCAGCCTCCAGTATTTATGCTGCAGTAGTTTATGTGTCGGGGGGCTAGGGTCAGTCTGTTATATCTGGAGAATTTCTCCTGTCTTATCCGGTGTCCTGTGTGAATTTAAGTATGCTCTCTCTAATTCTCTCTTTCTTTCTTTCTCTCTCTCGGAGGACCTGAGCCCTAGGACCAACTGTCCAAAACCTGCTGTTTTCAACTCTCTAGAGACAGCAGGAGCGGTAGAGATACTCTTAATGATCGGCTATGAAAAGCCAACTGACATTTACTTCTGAGGTGCTGACTTGTTGCACCCTCGACAACTACTGTGATTATTATTATTTGACCATGCTGGTCATTTATGAACATTTGAACATCTTGGCCATGTTCTGTTATAATCTCCACCCGGCACAGCCAGAAGAGGACTGGCCACCCCTCATAGCCTGGTTCCTCTCCAGGTTTCTTCCTAGGTTTTGGCCTTTCTAGGGAGTTTTTCCTAGCCGCRGTGCTTCTACACCTGCATTTCTTGCTGTTTGGGGTTTTAGGCTGGGTTTCTGTACAGCACTTTGAGATATCAGCTGATGTACGAAGGGCTATATAAATACATTTGAATTGATTTACTGTATCCAGCTAGCAGATATACAGCTAGTGTATACATACCAGTAACAGCATAGCATAAGCAATTGAACACCCCAAGCAGTAACGTTAATATGGTTGTAGCTACATTAAAAAAGAAACCTAATGTTAGTTTTCAAGAGCTCACACCTAGCTAAGGCAATATAATAACAACAATACCTTAATATTCCTGCTTGACCTGGTCTGTCGAGGAAAAGGGAAGTTTTCATCACGCATCCATTTTTATATGGTTCCCTTATCACTCGGACTGGAGGCATTTCTTACAAGGGTATGCAAATTAGCTAATTGTTGAAATCTGCTTGCATCATGTCAACTGCTAATGAAACTGACTCCGTAGCTAGCTATAAAAAAATAATACGTCAAAGCATAAAAGGCGCCAAGCTCTACGTAACTAAACTGTGCGCATGGGCGAAAGTTAAAAAACTATAACGCAATGCTGCAAGGCAAACGCAGCGGTCCATTGTAAATTAATGTACTTCTGGCGTATCAAAACGCAATGACAGTCGGTGTGTTTGAAGCGTTAGAGTGTTGGACTAGTAACCGAAAGGTTGCAAGATCGAATCCCCGAGCTGACAAGGTAATAATCTGTCGTTCTGCCCTTGAACAAGGCTTGTAACCCACTGTTCCTAGTAAAAGAAATATAAAGTGATGCAGCCAGTCTCATGTGAGTTTTTATTAGAGTCAGTATAGCAATGTAACATTATTAATATGTCAGTTTCCCTAGCTAATTCCCTAGCTGCTTTTCACACTCACACTAATAAACAGCTCAAAATTGTCATGGTGCATAGTCAGTACACAACACTGCTCATTAGGTTCAGATGGTGACAGGTATCAAGGCAGGGTCAGACAGCCAGGGAATACCAGTCTATGGAGCTCAGGTGAATTTTGCAGTATATTATAACAATATCAGTGAATGATACAAAGTTCCATGTTGAGGTGATGGGTAGACCTACAGTACAGGACAGCGGTTTAAAGGTACAGTCTGGGATCTGGGAATAATGGTACATTTATTGAACCATTGATTCTATTCTTGGATAATATAAAGTATACATGTACACCAAGGTAATTCTTTGTCATGCCTCATTTTAGGAGGATCAGATTGTGAAAGGGGTCTCAGCAGGGTCAGGTAGCCAGGGAAAACCAGTCTATGATGAAGCTGAGGTGAATTTTTGCAGATAAAACACTTTATTCTCTCTGTGCAAACACTAGACAAGCAAGATGCTTCAGAGATTGAAACTATTTGCAGGCAGTCTGACAAACCTCCAAAGTTGATTTCCAAACTGTATCAAAGGTTGATGGAGGCTTTTCCCGATGACACAAAACATGTGAAACTAAAATGTGAGGAAAACTAGAAGCTACTGATGATGATGAATGTATACAGATATGTTTGAATGCCAAGTCATGTTAATTTAATCTCAGACATAAACTACTGCAGTTTTAAGACCATCCTTAGATCGTACTATATGCGAGTGAAACTGAATATCATGCAATGTATTTCCTCTGCTGGATATGTAAAACACAAAAGAGAACATATTTGCATATGTTATGGTGTTGTGAAGGCTGGCTGAATTCTGGCAAAGAGTATGTTCTTTTACCTCAGCATGTCTACATATTATCCCTTCTCCCTGTTTTTGTTTGCTTGGAAATGTTGATAGTGGAGACTATTATAAGAAGAAACTGTGTAACCAAGCATTTATATCGGCTAAGAAATGCATTGACATTAATTGTAAGGTTGATGATCCTTCCACATTGTCACAATGGATGGCAGAAATGTAAAATTATGTATCACTAGATTTGATTTATTACAAGATTAACGGTATACTTTGCAACTTTCATAAGGTCTGGATGCCTTAAATGGAATACAGTACAACAAAAGGAGTCTGTATTGAAAACATACCCACGTCAGGGGAAATACCTATTTAGGCAATCCCTAGTTGCTGGGCTGCTGAGTCCGAGTCCTGGGACTCTGCTGTCCTGTGGGTTGTCACTTTGGCCTTGGCCTAACACACCCAAAACCAATCATGAATATTTCACTGAGATCTTAAAGCTGAGTGGAGTGTGTTGGATTGGCGCGCTTCAGAGTAGTGGACCCCTAGGGACAGAACGGGGCGAACCAACTATATTGTGTGCATGTAAAAAGAGCTCTGTTGGTTAAAGGTGCAACACAATGATTACTGAATTACTTTTGATCTCGTTCAGTCTTATCAATCATTTAAACATATTTAATAATGATATCTTGCCTAGCTTGACGACCTTGTGCATTTTTTCTTATTTGATTTGTTCTAAATAGAGAGGGCTAGAAGGGCCAATGGGTCATTTGGACTGTGTAGAAATGGAGGAAATGAGCTTTAGATGCCCAAAAGATTTCTGGAGGAGACCCAGACCCCACGCCAGGTTATGTCCCCCCCCCCCCACACTTCTAAAACCAATGTTGCGCCCCTGGGTAGGATACTGAAGTTGAAGCAGCGAATTCTGAGTGTGTGTGAATAATGCAACAAAGACGACCGTTTCCAAATGATCTGCGAGACAACAAAAATAATTTCATCCCAAAGTCGTTTGTCTGACCGCCTGCTCCCACCCGCAACATGAAAAATGCTGGCCGCGCCGCGATGATCTCTGTTGGTCCTGCGGGCATCCCTTCGCCGAGGCCAGGAATAGTCCTCCAGTCGAAGTAGGAGATAAGTTCATCGCTATGCAATACTGACCGAGGTAGCCTATGATTTGAGTAGCAACGAACTGACTGACAGGCAGTCAGGCAGAGACACACACACTCACATTTGACTTGACCTTATATTGACAGCAGTCTACTCCCAGATCTCCCCCTCAACCTTTCCCTCCCATTAACCTCCCCCTGTCTCCACCCTAGGTGCCACGTGGTCTCCCATCTCTTTCATAGCTGGACCCCGCCACATAAATCCTCTTTGTCAAGACAGGTGAATTAAGAGCTACACTCTGGCCTGGCTTTGGCTTCAAGGTGGGTCACAGTTACAATCCCCTTTGCTTCCACCCACCTCAATTATCTACTAGGGTCTTCACATCATGAGGCGCTCATATTACTATCTATATTATAGGGTACGAAGCATGTGTTTTTACTCACCAATATAACAAGACAGTGTGGTCAAAGACTTGGTAACTTAGTTATAGTCACTATCTGGTTACCTATTACATATTTATTAACTTATTTCTGGATATCTTTTAAACTACACATAATGCACTATTTCTCAATGTCACATGGATGATCTAATCTGTGCTACCGAGTTGAATGTTAGCTCAGAAAATGCTCTATATATACAAATGTATGTGGACACCCCTTCAAATGAATGGATTTGGCTTTTTCAGCCACACCCGTTGCTGATAAAATCGAGCACGCCGCCATGCAATCTCCATAAACAAACATTGGCAGTAGAATGGCCTTACTGAAGAGCTCAGTCACTTTTAACGTGGCATTGTCATAGGATCCCACCTTTCCAACAAATCAGTTCGTCAAATTTCTGCCCTGCTAGAGCTTCGCCGAACTGTAAGGGCTGTTATTGTGAATTGGAAACGTCTAGGACCAAGAACGGCTCAGCCACGAAGTGATACGCGACACAAGCTCACAGAATTGGAACGTTGAGTGCTGAAACGCACAGCGCGTACAAATCGTCTGTCCTCAGTTGCAACACTCACTACCGAGTTCCAAACTGCCTTTGGAAGCAACGTCAGCACAAGAACTGTTCGTCGGGAGCTTCATGAAATGGGTTTCCATGGCCAAGCAGCCGCACACAAGCCTAAGATCACCATGCACCATATCAAGCATCGGCTGGAGTGGTGTATTGGACTCTGGAGGAAGCGCGTTCTCTGGAGTGATTAATCACGCTTCACCATCTGGCAGTCCAACAGATTAATCTGGATTTGGCGGATGCCAGGAGAAAAGTTTGGTGGAGGAGGAATAATGTTCTGGGGCTGTTTTTCATAGTTCAGGCCCCTTAGTTCCAGTGAAGAGAACTCTTAACGCTACAGCGTACAAAGACATTCTAGATGATTGTGTTCTTTCAACTTTGTGGCAACAGTTTGGGAAGGCCTTTCTGGTTTCAGCATGACAATGCCCCTGTTCACAAAGCGAGGTCCATACAGAAATGTTTTGTCAAGATCAGTGTGGAAAAACTTGACTGGCTTGCACAGAGTCCTGACCTCAACCCCATCAAACCCCTTTGGGATGAATTGGAACACCGACTGCGAGCCAGGCCTAATCGTCCAACATCAGTGCCGACCTCACCAATGCTCTTGTGGCTGAATGGAAGCAAATCCCCGCAGCAATGTTTCAACATCTAGTGGAAAGCCTTCCCAGAAGAGTGGAGGCTGTTATAGCAGCAAAGGTGGAACCAACTCCATATTAATGCCCATGATTTTGGAATGAGATGTTCGATGAGCAGGTGTCCACCAGTGGAGGCTCCCAAGAGGAGGAAGTTGAGGACCATTCTCCTCATTGAATTTCATAAAAATAGTGAAACATTAAAAAGTGTATCCTTTTTAGATAAAACTATACTAAATATATTCACATCACCAAATAATAAATTAAAACGCACTGTTTTGCAATGAAGGTCTACAGTAGCCTCAGCAGCACTCTGTAGGGTAGCACCATGGTGTAGCCGGAGGACAGCTAGCTTCTGTTCTCCTCTGGGCACATTGACTTCAATACAAAACTTAGAAGGTTCATGGTGGTCACCCCCTTCCATAGACTTACACAGTAATTATCACAACTTCCGGAGGACATTCTCCAAATTATATACTACGAAGAGCTCTTGCAGCATGAACTGACATGTTGTCCACCCAATCAATGGATCAGAGGATGAATTTAGTACTGAAAGCATAAGCTACAGCTAGCTAGCACTGCAGTGCATAAAATGTTACTCAAAAGAGAAAGACAATAATTTGAAAGTTTTGAATAAATTAATTTCTTCCAAAATTAAGGAGAAGCAAGAGAGAGAGGGAGAAAGAGAGCGCTAGCTATATTTCGTAGTATATCTTTTTTCACTTTCACTTGCTTAGCTATTGTCAAATTCAGCTAGCTAGTTTAGCCTACTCAAACACCCGGCTCCAACAGAGAGGGATGCTATGTTAGCTAGCTGACTATGGCTATCCAACAGTGGAACTCTTCCAAGTCAAGGGAAGCTTTTGGCTTTATTAATTTATTGCCACCGGGGCCTGCTGGTGCAACTGCTAAACTGATTGCATCTGATTACACTGTTCTGCATGATTGTAGCGGGTTTACTAACGGCTTAGTTCTAGTAGCTATGCCTATGTTGACTATGACGTGACAACGAAGTAAGCTGTGTGTAGCAGTTAGCAGTAATGATATGAAGGTTTGGCTTGGAAAGGTTTATTCGCCTGGTCACAGACAGCTGATGTGTTCTGTACTGAAGTCCACAAGTGAAGGGAAGAGGTGAGAGGAGGAGAGTGCATAGATAAATGAGAGAAGGAATTATATATACAACGAGCTGTTTGTATGTGTCTGGTATGAACGTGAACTGTGTTTGCGTGTGATCAGGGGTGTATTCATTGCTCCGATTCTGTTGAAAAACGTTTCTTAAACGGAAGCAAATTGAAAGAAACAGCGGTAAACATACCTGAATTTATCCAATAGAAACTCTCATTTGCAACTGTTGGAGTACTGATTACACCCTATATCAGCTAGATGCAGGCAAGAGTGTGCAAGGCGGTATTGAATGTGTCTGTCACCTCGATTACCCAATATTCTCTTGACCTGTACACCTACGTTGTAAACTTTAATTCATAGGCTAGGTTGTAGCAACCTCATGATGTGTACAGGGAAAATTTGAGTATCATGTAGTAGCCTAAACCTATCTATGTTACACTGAGCTGAGTGAATGTAATCTGAATGACAGTCATCCAATATGCTGTAATAGAAATAAGGCCATGTTTAAAACATTTTTTTGTTTTTTTAAAGATCATCCTCCCTCATCTTAAAACGGCACCAACCGCCACTGGTGAACTCATACTTATGGTCATCTAGTGTAGCTCAAGCTGGCTAAGGTTAGTCATGCTAGCATGTATATAATTACATTCCAGACCAAGTGTTGGTGGTGGTGAGCTACAATCCACCAATCAAATCAAATTTTATTTGTCACATGCACCGAATACAACTGGTGTGGATTTTACCATGAAATGCTTGCTTACGAGCCCTTCCCAACAATGCAGAGTTTAAAAATAAAAAATGTAATAGTAACACAAGGAATAAAATAAAATACACAAGAATGGAGCTATATACAGGGTACCAGATCAATGTACTGAGGTATGAGGTATTTAAGTTTGTGGCTGTGTTATCTAGTGGGAAACCATTAGCACGGCCGGCTCAGGTGCTTTCTTCACCTGGGCACAAAGTGAAAATCATACCTGCTTGCTCTAATTTTGTAGTACCTCGTCTGTTCTCCTTTTTGTTTTATCAACTTTTCGGCATGTTCTCTGTGAAGTAGGCTACGGGAGTTTTGTAACTTTTTACACATTGGCAGGCTAGCTGACGGACATCTGGAATCTATCTATTTGGGATTTCTTTGATTCTCCATCGGCCGGTGAAGTGCCCGCCTCCCTGGCTTTGGTAGCTAACTCAGCCTCAGCAAATAGTCCGGGTAGCCATTTCTTCAGCAGTCTTATGGCTTGGGGTAGAAGCTGTTAAGGAGCCTTTTGGACCTAGACATGGCGCTCCGGTATCGCTTGCCGTGCGGTGGTAGCGAGAACAGTATGTGACTTGAGTGGATGGAGTCTTTAACAATTTTTGGGGTCCTTCCTCTGACACCGCCTAGTATAGAGGTCCTGGATAGCAGGAAACTTGGCCTCAGTGATGTACTGGGCCGTACGCACTACCCTCTGTAGCGACTTACGGTCAGATGCCGAGCAGTTGCCATACCAGGCGGTGATGCAACTGGTCAGGATGCTCTCGATGGTGCAGCTGTCAGCTTTTATTTCTTTCATCACATTCCCAGTGGGTCAGAAGTTTACATACACTCAATTAGTATTTGGTAGCATTGCCTTTAAATTGTTTAAATTGGGTCAAACGTTTCGAGTAGCCTTACACAAGCTTCCCACAATAAATAGGGTGAATTTTGGCCCATTCCTCCTGACAGAGCTGGTGTAACTGAGTCAGGTTTGTAGACCTCCTTGCTCGCACACGCTTTTTCAGTTCTACCCACAAATTCAGGGCTTTGTGATGTCCACTCCAATACCTTGACTTTGTTGTCCTTAAGCCATTTTGCCACAACTTTGGAAGTATGCTTTGGGTCATTGTCCATTTGGAAGACCCATTTGCAACCAAGCTTTAACTTCCTGACTGATGTCTTGAGATGTTGCTTCAATATATCCACATAATATTTCCATCCTCATGATGCCATCTATTTTGTGAAGTGCAGCAGACCCTCCTGCAGCAAAGCACCCCCACAACATGATGCTGCCACCCCCGCGCTTCACAGTTGGGATGGTGTTCTTCGGCTTGCAAGCCTCCTCTTTTTCCTGCAAACATAACGATGGTCATTATGGCCAAACAGTTATATTTTTGTGTCATCAGACCAGAGGACATTTCTCCAAAAAGTACGATATTTGTCCCCATGTGCAGTTGCAAACCGTAGTCTGGCTTTTTATAGCGGTTTTGTAGCAGTGGCTCCTTCCTTGCTGAGCGGCCTTTCAGGTTATGTCGATATAGGACTCGTTTTACTATGGATCTAGATACTTTTGTATCTGTTTCCTCCAGCATCTTCACAAGGTCCTTTGCTGTTCTGGGATTGATTTGCACTTTTCGCACCAAAGTACGTTCATCTCTAGGAGACAGAACGCGTGTCCTTCCTGAGTGGTATGACGGCTGTGTGGTCCCATGGTGTTTATACTTGCTTAGTTTGAAGGTAGGCCTTGAAATACATCCACAGGTACACCTCCAATTGTCTCAAATGATGTCAATTAGCCTATCAGAAGCTTCTAAAGCCATGACATCATTTTCTGGAATTTACAAGCTGTTTAAAGGCACAGTCAACTCAGTGTATGTAAACTTCTGACTAGAGGTCGACCGATTATGATTTTTCAATGCCGATACCGATTATTGGAGGACAAAAAAAGCCGATACCGATTAATCGGCCGATTTATTTAAAAAAAWATATATATATATTTATCATACACACACACACATTTTTGTAATAATGACAATTGCAACAATATTGAATGAACAATGAACACTTTTATTTTAACTTAATATAATACATAAATACACACGCACACAGCTCTGAAGTGACAATGATACTGAAGTCTGCTTAGGAGACAAATACTCTCAACTGTTTGAATAAAAATTGAGTTTAAGTTACCTGTGATGAATGTTGAAAACAAAAACTTTAATTTCTATATGCAGGAAATCCTATTTTAATAATGGGCATGGTAAGAATTGACAACCAAAGTGCGAGTCATAATTCCCATGACACCTAGCAAAATCTTAAAAGCGGTTCCTTCATTTATTCCATAGGATATTTTTAGATTCACTTAAAATAAGGTCTGTGTTTCGTGTAGGCTTACATCACCGTGCCAATTTTATAACTGTGTAGATATCCATAGGACAAGGATATCTGCTGCTTATATATAGCCAATATTGATCAAAGATAACAAAAATTGTAGAGTGGATTTATGAAAATATGTTGACAAACGTTACCTTATCCTAGTGAGATTTACACGGGTATCAAAACATCGAGGCGGTTTAAGCCTGCACGAAACACAGACCTTATTTGAAGTAGATCAAGAAATTCTCTATGGAAGACATGAACGGTAAAATAACGAAGGAACCCCTTTCAAATTCAGCCGCAAGTTATTACAGGAATTATAACGCGTCGACTATTTCTCTCTAAACCATATACCTTTGACTAATCCGGAAACTATCACCTCGAAAACAAAACGTTTATTCCGTTCCGTATTTTATCTAACGGGTGGCATCCATGAGTCTAAATATTCCTGTTACATTGCACAACCTTCAATGTTGTCATAATTACGTAAAGTTCTGGCAAATTAGTTCGCAAAGAGCCAGGCGGCCCAAACTGTTGCATATACCGACTCTGCGTGCAATGAACGCAAGAGAAATGACACAATTTCACCTGGTTAATATTGCCTGCTAACCTGGATTTCTTTTAGCTAAATATGCAGGTTTAAAAATATATACTTGTGTACTGATTTTAAGAAAGGCATTGATGTTTATGGTTAAGTACACATTGGAGCAATGACAGTCATTGATTGATTATTTTTTATAAGATAAGTTTAATGCTAGCTAGCAACTTACCTTAGCTTACTGCATTCGCTAACAGGCAGGCTCCTCGTGGAGTGCAATGTAATCAATGCAAGATTGGATCCCCTGAGCTGACAAGGTTAAAAATCTGTCGTTCTGCCCCTAGGCCGTCATTGAAAATAAGAATGTGTTCTTAACTGACTTGCCTAGTTAAATAAAGGTGTAAAAAAAAAGGCAAATCGGCGCCCAAAAATACCGATTTCCGATTGTTATGAAAACTTGAAATCGGCCCCGATTAATCGGCCATTCCGATTAATCGGTCGACCTCTACTTCTGACCCACTGGAATTGGGATACAGTGAATGATAAGTGAAATAATCTGTCTGTAAACAATTGTTGAAAAAATGACTTGTGTCATGCACAGAGTAGATGTCCTAACCGACTTGCCAAAACTATAGTTTGTTAACAAGAAATTTGTGGAATGGTTGAAAAACAAGTTTTAATGACTCCAACTTAAGAATATGTAAACTTCCGACTTCAACTGTATATTATTCGTAGCCGTCTATTTACCACCACAAACCGATGCTGGCACTAAGACAGCACTCAATGAGCTGTATAAGGCCATAAGCAAACAAGAAAATGCTCATCCAGAAGCGGCGCTCCTAGTGGCCGGGGACTTTAATGCAGGTAAACTTAAATCCATTTGACCTCATTTCTACCAGCATGTCACATGTGCAACCAGAGGAGAAAAAAAACTCTAGACCACCTTTACTCCACAAACAGAGACGCATACAAAGCTCTCCCTCGTCCTCCATTTGGAAAACAATTAATTATATCCTCCAGATTCCTGCTTATGAGCAAAAACTAAAGCAGGAAGTAGCAGTGACTCGCTCAGTACAGAAGTGTTCAGATGACGCCGATGCTACGCTACAGGACTTTTTTCAACAACTCTAAATTAAGCATATAGGGAGGATCTGTATCTTTGTTAACCGCTCAACACAGAATAGTGGGCGCACTTCCTTGGAAAGCGTTTGGAGAAAATATCCTTTCTATTTTATTCAGCTATGTTCAATTGTATTCTTCATACTATAAATTAATACAAAATAATGCCACAGAAATCTAAACAGATCTTATCTGCTAAATGAACTAGTGTAGCCRAKAGCCATTTGGCATAGCCATATCAGGGCCTAACATATGGACAACTCAGAGTATGCTATTCTGTTCTTCTGAAATAGACTACATTTCCTACATATCATGTTTCTTTAGACCTGTCTAAAATAAATAATGTATTTGTGACGGTGTAGGCTATATTAAATGGATTTCTTAGACTTTTTAAAATGTAGATGTTCCAAAAGTCTGCATCAGTGGCTTGCAGGCTATGCGTGTAAGCCAGGAGATAAACGTTTTTATGTTCAACTGAGAGTCCAGCAATTATTTGCTTAACAATCATCTTTCATGACCGCCACTGCTAAGGTCATCCTCGGTACTTGAAATATTTAAACTGCCTTCCTGACTGACATGCCCTTTTTACATGCCTTCACCAATCTCTCATTGTCCTCTGATAAGCTTCTTAGGCCAACTCCTGCAGCCATTGACTACCTTTCCACTCAGCAGACAGGATAAGGCCATCCTCGGTACTTGAAATAAATAAAAGATGTAGGTGCTGGCATGGTATTGTCACTGTAAGGACATGAAAAAATACTTTCAAGACTCAGATGATAGGTATTTGAGGTCACCTACTGCTTTTATTTTTCTAATGAATGATCATTAATTTAACACAACACAATTTGGAATCAATGTGTTGCATCAAGATTATTTGATTCTGGTAGACACCACCAGCAAGCAACAGTAACAACCTTAGTAAATCGAATCAAACTTTATTTGTCACATGAGCCGAATACAAGTGTAGACCTTACTGTGAAWTGCTTACTTACAAGCCCTTAAAACTTCTTCAGGATTGGTGGGTCCCCTGCGGGACGGTTGAGCTAATGTAGGCTAATGCAATTAGCATGAGGCTGTAAGTAACAAGAACATTTCCCAGGACATAGACATATCTAATATTGGCAGAAAGCTTAAATTCTTGTTAATCTAACTGCACTGTCCAATTTACTGTAGCTATTACAGTGAAATAATACCATGCTATTGTTTGAGGGGAGTACACAGTTTTGAACATAAAAAGTTATTAATAAAGAAATTAGGCATATTTGGGCAGTCTCGATATAAATGTTGAACAGAAATGCAATGGTTCATTGGATCAGTCTAAAACTTTGCGCACACACTGCTGCCATCTAGTGGCCAATGTCTAAATTGCACCTGGGCTGCAATAATACATTATGGACTTTCTCTTGTATTTCAAATATGACGGTTCTTCCTTTGTATTATCTTTTACCAGATCTAATGTGTTATATTCTCCTACATTCCTTTCACATTTCCACAAACTTCAAAGTGTTTCCTTTCAAATGGTACTTGCTTCAGGGCCTGAGATACAGGTAGTTAGATTTGGGTATGTCATTTTAGGCGAACATTTTAAAAAGGGCCCGATCCTTTAACCAACAGTGCAGTTCAAAAAGAGTTCAGAAAATATTTACCAAATAAACAAAAGTAAAAAAATTATAAAAAGTAACAATAAAATAACAATAACGTTAACGTGGCTATATAAAAGGTGTACCGGTACCGAGTCAGTGTGCGGGGGTACAGGTAGTTGAGGTAATTTGTACATGTAGGTAGGGGTGAAGTGACTATGCATAGATAATAAACAGCGAGTAGCAGAAGTGTACAAAACAAATGGAGGGGAGCGAGGTGTCAATGTAAATAGTCCGGTGGCCATTTGATTAATTGTTCAGCAGTCTTATGGCTAGGGGGTAGAAGCTGTTAAGGAGCCTTTTGGTCCTGGACTTGGCACTCCGGTACCGCTTTCCGTGCGGTAGCAGAAAGAACAGTCTATGACTTGGGTGACTGGAGTCTCTGACAATTTTATGGTCTTTCCTCTGACACTGCATATTATATAGGTCCTGGGTGGCAGGAAGCTTGGCCCCAGTGATGTACTGGGCCTGACACACTACCCTCTGTAGTACCATACGGTCAGATGCCGAGCAGTTGCCATACCAGGCGCTGATGCAACCGGTCAGGATGCTCTCGATGGTGCAGCTGTAGAACTTTTTGAGGATCTGCGGACCTATGCCAAATCTTTTCATTCTCCTGAGAGGGAAAAGGTTTTGTTGGGCCCTCTTCACGACTGTCTTGGTGTGTTTGGAGCATGATAGTTCGTTGGTGATGTGGACACCAAGGAACTTGAAACTCTCGACCCGCTCCACTAGAGCCCTGTCGATGTTAAATGGGGGCCTGTTTGGCCTGCATTTTCCTGTAGCTCCTTTGTCTTGCTCACATTGAGGGAGAGGTTGTTGTCCTGGCACCACACTGCCCGTTCTCTGCCCTCCTCCCTATAGGCTGTCTCATCATTTTCGGTGATCAGGCCTACCACTGTTGTGTCGTCAGCAAACTTAATGGTGTTGGAGTCGTGTTTTGGCTGATCGTTAACTGGGCTGGCAGGATGGATGTGTGTGAAGCGCAGGGACACCTTTGAAGAAATGTTGCAGTCTTACTCTTAGTTCTGCAAGGACTACCATGTCAGAGGTTTGGGCCACTTGCAGAAAGAGCACCGAAAATGGCTACAATAATATAGGCTACCAAATATGAATTAGTGATTTTACTTACAAAACATGTTTAGGTTTATTTGACCCATAGCTATCCGGATAACTTGTTCTCCACTCTGGAGAGCCATTAACTTGTAACACAGATGGAATGAGCAGTATCTTTGCTTGATAACAAGCAAAAGTACACTGAACAAAAATATAAACGGAACATGTAAAGTGGTGGTCCCATTTTTCATGAGCTGAAAAATAAAAATTTTAAAAATGCACAAAAAGCTTCTCTGTCAAATTGTGTGCACAAATTTGTTAACATCCCTGTAAGTGAGCATTTCTCCTTTGCCAAGATAAACCATCTACCTGACAGGTATGGCATATCAAGAAGCTGATTAAACAGCATGATCATGACACTGGTGCACCTTGTGCTGGGGACAAAGACCACTATAAAATGTGCAGTTTTGAGGTAGAGTGTAATTGGCATGCTGACTGCAGGAATATCCACCAGAGCCGTTGCCAGAGAATTGAATGTTAAATTCTCTACCATAAACTGCCTCCCAATGTCGATTTACAGAATTTGTCAGTAGGTCCAACCGGCAAACCAACCGCAGACAACGTATAACCACGTCAGCCCAATTGGCTTCCCAATTGGTGGGCCTAGCTGCCAAGTGGGTAGGCCTATGTTCGCCAAGGCCCACCATGGCTGAGCCCCTGCCCAGTCATGTGAAATCCATAGATTAGGGCCTAATGAATTTATTTCAATTGACTTGATTTCCTTAAATGAACTGTAACTGAGTAAATTCTTTTACATTTTTGCATATTACGTTTGAATTTTTGTTCAGTATAGCTGGCTAGCTAGCGAAAGAATAAAAAGCTAGCTAGTATTTCACTATATTTTACAATGCTAGCTTGGTAAATAATCATAGTTTGACTGTTTAAACCATGTGAAATCACTTTGCAGTGGAGCCGTTAGCTAGCAAGTCGGATTCGTCTGTCAACGCCCGTGGCGTGTGTGTGGCGCGAATTGGGCACGAAGATAGTACTGGACCCATAGATGGGTTGGTGGTTTAGCAACAAAACCATCGCGGGCAAAACAGACAGAGTTGGCTTAGATTTGTTGACATGTAAACTATATTGTCTCCAACGTTTATTGAAAACAAATACATTTTCACAATGAGCACTCGTCTCTCAAATACGTCATTACAGTTGTTGGTTATCTAGCTCATTTTAACCGCCAACATTCCAGAATGTGGTGAAAATGGCAACCATATTGGTCAGGGAAAAATCCAAAAATCCTGATTTTACTTATGCAGGAAAATAAAAGTTAGGCGTGTGATAGTGTAATAATTGTCTACTCAAAATACTGTCAATATAAATACAATTTCTATATGAATAGCCTCTAAAATAGGCAAACGGCCAGTAAATGTCTAAATGTTTATCTTGTAAAACTGTGAACGCTATGATACAATATCAGTACTTGTTGCATTTACAACTTGTCTGTCCCAAATCCCTGACCAAGATGGCTGACCTTAAGGTTCATGTCTATTGTAGTATACTAATTCTATGACTGGACCAAAGATTCATCTTTAATCTCTGAGCTGGGCAAGTTAGACACCAAAAATTATGGTAGGCTGCTAGAGGGGAAAACTGCTGGTAGGTTAGGAGAAAATCAAGTGGATTAAACACAATGTAAATATTAAACTGTTTACATCAGTGTGGCCTAGGCCCTATGTAGTAGATAGACAGCAATCATGCCAAACTAATCAAGTTATTTTAACACATTCTTAAGCTCATTATGAATAAAGATGGTCCAAAAAAAAAGTGAAGTGTAACACTCCAAACATGTAGCCTACAAGTATGTAGGTACTAGGGCAAGATGATTAATGTACTTATAATTTTTCTGGTTGCATGAAGAGCCCCGAGCTCTTAGGACTAATTCTATTTGATTTGTGGAGAGTTATATCTACCACAAACCAAACCTGTTTTAATAGTTGATTGCAAAACATTGCTCTTAAAAACGATAATGAGAAAGTAAATAAAAAATGTTTGCCCTTGGCCTGCAAAAAGAACTTTATTAGGCAGCATTTTCATCTCACAGAAAAATAGCCATCTGGTGCCATCCAGTGGTGGTATTGTACAACTGCAGTTGAATCAAACGCGGTTAATCGTTTCCTATTATCCATACGAATTCTTAAAAGATTTTTGTACATTACCACTAAGACAATGCCACATTTGACAGTAATTGAAATTAAGCCTGAAATGCAATCATAACCATTGTGTTCGTACTTTTCCGCAACCAAGTTTAAGCAGACGCATTCCTGAGCATTTCTTACCAAGATTCAACCACATAGAAAACTCAAATTACACAAATTGAACAGAATTTATCAATTTTCTATTTGAAAAAAAAAGGTGATTCAGAGTGAAAAAACTATGAATGATCTGATCAGACATTTAAAACTCAGATGTTCAGTTAAATTCAATTGCAATCTTAAATTTTAAAAGGAGGAAGAAAAGTCAAAGGGTCTATAAAAGCAACATCGAATTCACAAAGCTTTTGTGAGCAATATACATGCTGCAGACAGTTTCACAATACATCTAAACATGTGACTGAGAACAAGGGTGTTCAGACCTCAGTAGCGGCGACCGAAGGCCCCGCCACCCTGCATCATCTGATTCTGACGATTCAGAGCTCCAGAGAGGGACTGGGAGGTCCCTGTTGTCATGTAGCCTCCTCCACGACTGGGGGTCAGAAAACAAGACACCATAAGGACCAGAATTGCTAAAGGATTTTGCACTTACTGGTCACACATTTCCAAATCCTACATTGGCGGATGTCTCAAAAACATAGTCAATATTGCCATACACATACATATACATATATTTGAGCTTACCTTGCCATTCCTCCCCGTGCCCCCATGTGACTTTGGCCTGGGATGCCCCCGTCTCGACCGGTTTGCCAGGTTCTGTCCCAGTCACGGCCCTCCCTGAAAGAAATCAGACAGTGATGAGCAGCTCAAAGCACACCTTGGCATCCATCTGGTGAGAGGTAAATTAAAATTGACAAAACCATCTAAAATCAAACTAACCTTGGATTAATAGTACGCTTGTCATAACTTCCTGCTGCGGTCCAGGTGTCCCTCCCGTGCCTCTCGGTACGGTCCGAGAAGTGCTGGTGAGGGAAGCACAATTAAAAACAAATCGCATCACTTTTTTTTTTCAAGGCACCAAATGCTGTAAAACAGTGGTGCGACATGATCAACAACTCATATTGGTGCCTAATAGCATACAGTGCCTTTGGGAAAGTATTCAGACCTCGACTTCATCCACATTTTGTTACATTACAGCCTTATTCTAAAATGTATTAAATTGAGGGGAGACAATCGTCACAATACCCCATAATGACAAAGCAAAAACCAGTTTAGACATTTTTGCTAATTGATTATAATAATTATTAAAAAAATAAAACATAAATATCACATTTACCTAAGTATTCAGACCCTTTATTCAGTACTTTGTTTTAGCACCTTTGGCAGCAATTACAGCCTCGAGTCTTCTTGGGTATGACACCACAATCTTGGCACACCTGTATTTGGGGAGTTTTTCCCATTCTTCTCTGCAGAGCTTATCAAGTGTTGTCAGGTTGTATGGGGAACGTTGCTACACAGCTACTTTCATGTCTCTCAAGAGATGGTTGATAGAGTTCAAGTCCAGGCTCTGGCTGGTCCACTCAAGGATATTCAGAGACTGGTCCCAAAGCCACTCCGGTGTTGTCTTGGCTGTGTGCTTAGGGTCATTGTCGTTGGAAAGTGAAACGTCCTGAGCGCTCTGGAATAGGTTTTCAACAAAGATCTGTACTTTGCTCCYTTCATCTTTCACTCGATCCTGAATAGTTTCACCGTCCCTGCCGTTGAAAAACATCCCCACAGTATGATGCTGCCACCACCATGCTTAACCGTAGGGATGGTGCCAGGTTTCCTCCAGAAGTGATGCTTGGCATTCAGGCAAAAGAGTTCAATCTTGGTTTCATCAGACCAGAGAATCTTGTTCCTCATGGTCAGAGTCTTTAGGTGCCTTTTGGCAAACTCCAAGCGGAGTTTACTGAGGAGTGGCTTCTGTCTGGCCACTCTAGCGTAAAGGCCTGATTGGTGGCGTGCTGCAGAGATGGTTGTCCTGCCAGAAGATTCTCCCATCTCCATAGAGGAACTCTAGAGCACTGTCAGTGACCATCGGGTTCTTGGTCACCTCCCTGACCAAGGACCTTCTCCCCCGATTGCTAGGTTTGGCCGGGCGGACAGCTCTAAGAAGAGTCTTGGCGGTTCCAAACATTCTTAAATGGAAGATGGAGYCCACTGTGTTCTTGGGGACCTTGAGTACCGCAGAAATTATTTGGTACCCTTCCCCAGATCTGTGCTTCGACAATCCTGTCCCGGAGCGCTACGGACAATTCCTTCGACCTCACGACTTGGTTTTTGCTCTGACATGCACTGTCAAATGTGGGACCTTGTATAGACAGGTGTGTGCCATTCCAAATCACATTCAATCAATTTAATTTACCACAGGTGGACTCCAATCAAATTGTAGAAACATCAAGGATGATCAATGGAAACAGGATGCACCTGAGCTTAATTTCAAGTCTCATAGCAGAGAGCGAGCGCGATACACACACATTTTTTTAATATTAAATTTGCAAAACAAATCTAAAAACCTGTTTTCGCTTTGTCATTATGGGGCATAGTGTGTAGATTGCATGAGGCCATGTCTCTTACCGTGCTATCCCTGTCTGCAACTACAGCCCGTGAAGTGTCCCTCCTACAGGAAAGATTACATTAAACATTACTTAACACAAACATTGATTATTGACCGAAACGTGTGGCATCCAACTACAAATTCACCACCATTCAGTTGGCCATTAAAACAGCTTTTTACTTAAGTATAAATATAAGCATCAATTAAAGTGACGCAGAAACAGGCGTAAAATACTTGAAGCCCTCCCATCATAAGACCTACATAACAGAGGTCATAAACAGTCATGACAACTGGTGTCAGCTCACTGCAAATAACTGTAGTCTACTCTGTACCTGTCAATGACGGCATCGTCCTGGTAGCGACCGCGGTCCCTGTGGTCAATGTCTTGGTAGCGCTCCTGGCGACCGAAGTCTGAGCGCCCCCCATAGCGGTCATCCATAGCCAGCCTCTTCTCCTGCCAGTCGTCTTTCCTACAAGCAGCAGGTCTTTGTCAGTCGCAATAAAATATTCTCAAACCATGCATGTCTTTAGATGACAGTCTTGKACACTGAAGATCTATAGTAAGGCTGAGGTTGTTATGTGGCCATATCCAGCCATCTATTCTATGATAAGAGACCTGGTAACTCAAACAGGGGTACTGATGCTGTGGAGAGGGGTGAAAGGGTGGCAGACGTGGATGAAGTGTGTACCTGTTGTCCAAGTCGGCATAGGGCCTCTTGAGGGGGCGGCGGTCCTGCTCGAAGCGCAGCTGCTCCTGCTGCCTGCGGAGCTCATCCCTCTCCCGCTGGATCCTCTCCTGCTCACGCCGGCGCTCGTACTCCACACGCTGACGCTCGCGCTCCAGGAACTCGCGCTCCATGCGGTCAAAGTTCAGCCGCTCCTTCTCCACCTCCAGCCAGTTTCTTTTCCGCAGTAGGCGCTCGCGCTCCTCCTTCTCCCGGAACAGGCGGATACGCTCACGCTCTGTGCGGTTGTCCACGCTGCTACGGTCTGGGCCACTGCCGCGCTCCCTGGGCCAAACAGAAAGCATAGGAGATATTTAGTGGAATCACTTTGAATGACCAGTCTCTTTTCAAAGCTTTCTAACAGTGTACAAGCTGGCTTCATTCTTAGCTTTGAGGTGAAATGTCGTGCAGCTATTGCAACTCCTCACCCAGAGTGCCTGCGTCTGTCCACCTCCCTGACCTCCCTCTCCCGCTGCCTCCGTCTCTCCCGCTCACGCTGCTCCTTGATCTGGTCAAACGACAGGATGTCCTTCTCTTTGCTTGTGGACTTGCGGTCGCGACTCTTGGTGCTCTGTTTTGAACAAGACAAAAGCTCATGTAGCGTAACCATTTTTACCACAAAAGTTTGAGGTGAAAGTTCAATAGATGGAGCATAGATGTCAGCGTTTGGGTAGCTTACCCGGTCTTTGCTTTTGGCTTTCACGCTGATGACAGGCTCTCCCTTGGACTTGTCCATCACCACTGTCCTCTCATTACGTTTGCCATCTTTTCCGACTTCACCTTCAGCCATTTCCTCTTTGTTGGCATCGGACCTGGATAGAGAAAATGGTTAAAAACATGAATCTAGTATCTGATGACATACAATGAGTACATAGCTTAATGTGTAATGACATTGACATGTTCTCAGAGCTTACTTGGAGTCTGAGGAGTGTCTCCTGTCGGTGTCAGACTTAGCATCGCTCTTGTCAGCAGGCTTCTTCCCAGCAGGCTCGTTCTTAGCCTGGAACAGAGGTCGGATTATAAAAATGGCAGACTTGCCAACCATGAAGATTTTTTACGAGTACCACTTCAGGGTGGCAGCAGCATCTCCAGCTCCAAAATTGGTACGCGTGCAAATCCCACACTTCCCAACATCAAATGCACTTTTTTTTTGCCTAATAATGATGTTGGCAGAAGACTGCCTAAGCAGGAATGGTATGCTAGACTTTCGGGTACTTGGTAATTGGATGCTTTTCAGTAGCTAACTAGAAAATGTTTTAATGTACACATTTTTACAATTAAATACATTTAAATGTATACTTTAAGCCCTATTCAGATGGGATTACTTTTACTGGGGGAGGTCGGGTAATGTAATTATGTGCACAAGCACAAAAAGTAAAATTTCAGTCACGTCCGAATCTGCCATGTCAGTAAATTTTCCATGGCAGGAGAGTAACATTTCCAACTATAATAACCTCCTCTGATAATAAAAGCCCTTTGCGAATCGGCATCCCTGTGTTGAGAGAAATGTTCGAGTTTGATAGGCGTTGCTCACGGTTTGAGCAAGAAATCATTAACTGATTTGATAAAATGTGAGCTGTGATGGAAAATGTTATGTTGGTGCTAGTCTATAAACCAATATGTGTTCATGCTAGTGACTGATTGATAGTGAGGATTCGTTCAGTGTCTGCAATTTGGCAGTAAACCCAGAAGCTCGTGAAGTATTGGTCGGTCACATGAATGAAGCAAACATTAAATTAATAAATTATGAATAAGCTAAAATCATGCAAATATGGCTTGCCTATCATATATAAAAGAGGACTAAACGGGACTGTCCCGTTAGAGCTCCTGACAGACATTCACTATGGTGCATCAAGTTTGATAGATCCTCTCCAGTGCACTGACAATAAACAATGATTCATTTAAGATTGACTTTGAGTGTCCCTGTGTAGGAATTTCCACAACACTGTGGATCGCTAAAATATCCTAATGATCACACTTCCACAATTCAAATATTATAACGACACTACAGCAAAGATGGTTTAACTTCTTTGGGATAGGGGGCGGTATTTGAAGTCCGGATGAAAAGCGTGTCCAAAGTAAACTGCCTGCTACTCAGGCCCAGAAGCGAAGATATGCATATTATTAATAGATTGATAGAAACTTCTGAGTGTTTTCTAAAACGGTTTGAATCATGTCTGCGAGTATAACATAACTTATTTGGCAGGCGAAACCCATAGGATAAACCAATCAGAAATTTTTTTTGGGGGGGGGGGTCACTCTTTTCAATGGTTTTTCATTGGGAATCCAGATTTCTAAGCGACTTTCTTGCATTTCCTATCGCTTCCACTAATGTCAACAGTCTTTAGAAATTTGTTGAGGTTTTCCTTTGAGAAATGAAGTAGCACCGTTCAGAATGAGGGTAGAGGGAAGTGTAATCTTTGTTAGAAGCGCGTGACCTGAAAAGCACTCTCCACTTTGTTTTCCTCCGATATTGAACACAGTATGTCCCGGWAAAAAATACATAAAGTTGTATTAGGAAAGTACATTGAAATGTTTGGACAAAGCTTATGAGAAATGTTGTAGTCGTGTTGCGCGAGTTGGAACCGGTATTTTTCTGGATCAAACGCGCCAGATAAATGGACATTTTGGATATATATCGACAAAATTAAATCGAACAAAAGGACCATTTGTGARGTTTATGGGACATATTGGAGTGCCAACAGAAGAAGCTCGTCAAAAGGCATGAATTATATCTTTATTTCTGCGTTTTGTGTCGCGCCTGGAGGGTTGAAATATGATTGTCTGCGTTTGTTTGCTGGGGTGCTATCCTCAGATAATAGCATCGTTTGCTTTCGCCGTAAAGCCTTTTTGAAATCTGACACGTTGGCTGGATTCACAACAAGTGTAGCTTTAATTTGGTGTATTGCATGTGTGATTTCATGAAAGTTAAWTTRTTTTAGTAATTTATTTGAATTTGGCGCTCTGCATTTTCACTGGATTTTGGCCAGGTGGGATGCTAATGTCCCACCTATCCCAGAGAGGTTAAAGAAACTTGGGTTATTAGTGTAGCCTGTTGTCGCCTGGACAAGCCTAGAAAAAAAACTTCCAGGCTTCCGTCATAACTGTCAATTTATTGAGAAAAATAATTATAGGGAGCATTTTGGGAAAAAAGAATRCTGTCTGAATCGTCCTCTGGCGTAACGGACATTCTGGGGTTATAAATACATAACCAACGTTCTCTAATAATGCTAGTCCCGTCTGAATAGGGTTTTAAATGATAAACATTGTAGCCAACACAGAAGTCTTGTGTTTGATACTACATGAAATTGAGGTGGTCAATGAAATTGAGGTATTATTTATTCAAATCATTGTATGTGTACAGTCTAGTGAAAATGCAAACTTGCATCATCTTAAATTTAATTTGTGGAGAAAATTCAGAATAATTCAATTACTGGATGCAATGTAGTAGTCTAGCTTGATGTAGGTCATTTGGAATATGAAACAACTAGGCCTATATGAGCTGGTTTCAGGGGAATGGCCCTAGCGCCCCTCTGATCTAACAGGTCCCAGAAGTGCTCAACGGGATTGAAATCCAGGCTCTTTGCTGGCCATGGCAGAACACTGACATTCCTGTCTTGTAGGAAATCACACACAGAATGAGCAGTATGGCTAGTGGCATTGTCATGCTGGAGAGTTATGTCAGGATGAGCCTAAAGGTACCACATGAGGGAGGATGTCTTCGGTGTAACGCACAGCGTTGAGATTGCCTAACAACGCCCCAGACCATGACGGACCCTCCGCCTCCAAATCACTCGGTGTAACGCTCATTCCTTCAACGATAAACGAGAATCCGACCATCACCCCTGGTGAGACAAAACTGTGACTCGTCATTGAAGAGCACTTTTTGCCAGTCCTGTCTGGTCCAGCGACGGTGGGTTTGTGCCCATAGGCGACGTTGTTGCCAGTGATGTCTGGTGAGGACCTGCCTTACAGGCCTCAGTCCAGCCTCTCTCAGTCTACTGCGTACAGTCTGAGCACTGATGGAGGGATTGTGCATTCCTGGTGTAACTCGGGCAGTTGTTGCCATCCTSTACCTGTCCCGCAGGTGTGATGTTCGGATGTATCGATCCTGTACAGGTGTTACACGTGGTCTGCCACTGCGAGGACAATCAGCTGTCCGTCCTGTCTCCCTGTAGCGCCGTCTTAGGCATCTCACAGTACGGACATTGCAATTTATTGCCCATATGCAGTCCTCATACCTCCTTGCAGCATACCCAAGTCACGTTCATGCAGATGAGCAGGGACCTTGGGCATCTTCATTTTGGTGTTTTTCAGAGTCAGTAGAAAGGCCTCTTTAGAGTCCTAAGTTTTCATAACTGACCTTAATTGCCTACCGTCTGTAAGCTGTTAGTGTCTTAACGACCGTTCCACAGGTGCATGTTCATTAATTGTTTATGGTTCATTGAACAAGCATGGGAAACAGTGTTTAAACACTTTACAATGAAGAGCTGTGAAGTTATTTGGATTTTTACAAATTATCTTTGAAAGACAGGGTCCTGAAAAAGGTCAGTTTCTTTTTTTGCTGAGTTTAGTATTAAGACTACAGGGCAGGCCAGAGTGGCGAGCTAGAGATCATTTTATCCTTGCCCAAATCGTCTGATTTGCTCAGCTCCAACTTTAGACAGTTAAAACTTGTTAGGAATAGGGTCTAGTTTCCTGAATTTCCACCTGACTGACGTGCCCAAAGTAAACTGCCTGTTACTCAGGCCCAGAAGCCAGGATATGCATATAATTGGTAGCATTGGATAGAAAAAAATAATGTCTGAGACTATAACAGAACTGATATGGCAGGCGYAAATCCAAAGAAATACCAACCAGAATGTTTTTGAGGTCCCAGGCTTTTACAATGGAAAGCTATGGGTCCTATGTAATTCTGGCTCCCAGATTGCAATTCCTATGGCTTCCACTAGATGTCAGTCTTTATTCAATGCTTTCGCTGTAAAGCCTATTGTAAATCGGACAACGCAGTTAGATTAACAAGAATTTATGCTTTAAAATACAAGTATGTTCATGAATGTTTAATATTATGATTATTTATTTGAATTGCGCCCTCCGATGTCACCGGATGTTGTTCCCAGGTGTCCCGCTAGCGGGAGGCCTATCCCTATTAAGTGAAAAACCACAATATGCCAAATAGAAGCCTATTTAAGGGGAGTTTTTCGATCCAGCTTATTTTGACCTCAAATGGCGTACATGGCACGCAAAATGCATGCAGGTTGGCATGGTCAATCCTCACTTCTCTGAATGAAGGCATCCCAACATTTGACAAAACTATAGGTTTAGAGCAGAGGCCACTGATATAGAAGATGGTAGATAATGACCCTCACCCTCTCCACAGAGATCATTCTACCGTGGAGCTCGGTCCTGTTCAGGTGGCTGATACACTTGGTGGCCTCCTCTGTGGAACACATGGTGACAAAACCATAGCAGCGAGCCCCAGGGCTCCGGGCGTTAGTCACCACTTTAGCTCCAACAACCTGATGTTGAGACGGAGAAGGATAGAACATTTAATTCATGGGCAGGGACGGTCCAAAAGTACAGTACCATTTCACACCTACATCTTGTTCAATTACATTCTTGCATGAATATATATACCAAAAAAGTACTTATTGTCCCCCCTCAGGATACTGACCTTTCCGTGCTTGCTGAACAGAGTCTTTAGATCAGTTGCTCTGGTGTTGGAGGAGAGGCCGCTAACCCACAGGTTTCTGCCACTACTAGCTGGAGCACTACCTGCAGGGCCTTTCAGAACAGACAAACATGAGCCAAATGTACAGACATTCATCAGAGCCGATTCAGCACCTCATTCAGGTGTGAGCAAGTCTTTTGCAATTTCCTACAATGGGCACATCACAATTACAGAATGAACAATGTTTACACTTACCCTTTTCATCTTTTGAGTCAGGCTTGCTACCTTTATCCTCATCAGAACTAAAGACAAAGAGAACACACAATTAATATCTGGAAGTGAGAAGACCTGGGGGAGGGGGCTCATCCAGATTAATCATACTTACCCTGTGCACATAGTAATTACCCCAGCATATACAACACTACAGTGATTTGGGTGGGTGTCAATGTTACAAGGCAGCCTTACATGGCCAAAGAAACTCCCAATACATTACTTTATGAAGGTAAAGAGGTGAGGTAGGGGTGGGAAATGACAAAATGATAACTTGACACAAATGCAGACCATTTTACATCCAGAAGAGCACCAAAACTTGCTACAAAAAGGACCCAATGCAACAGAGATAGCCATTGTTCTAGTAGACAGAAAACAACAAACCTCTTTTTCTGATCATCACCCTCAACAGAAGAGGACTCTTTCACTGTCGTTGATTCTGCAGCATTCTCTTCAGTCTTRTCCTCACCCTCAGCCTTAGAGACCATTTCCGAATCAACAGCGCTTTCGGTTTCACCCGCGCCCTGCTCGCTTACGCTAACAGCCTGAGCGCTCTCGCTTTCAGCGTCATCTGCCTCGTCGGGGACATTTTGTGTGTCGCCAGTGTCTTTCATTTCACTCGCAGTTAGCTTAGCAACGTCCATGTCGCTAGTCGACAGTTCAGGCTCCAAATTGTCTTCCTCGGCAACATTGACCTTGTCCCCGATGGTGGCTTGATCTTCTGTCGGTGGCTCCTGGCGCTCTTCATTTAGCGGCTCAGATAAACAAGACCCGGCTACTTTATCAGTTTCTACGGATTTAACAGGAATAGAATGGCACAGAGTTTAATTACTTCTGAAACACAGCAATGGTTAACGTGGAACTGGCAAGGCTGGAAAAGGACGTGGCCCTCCGCTGTCATTGAACTACGTATACACAGATACACACGTAACAAGAGACTGGAAAAACCAAAGACTGACCAAGCAGCCTAACTCCTCATTCAAGTCGACCATTTCAGTTCACCTGATCCCTAGGCAGAAAAAGATTTGATCTGAAGAAAGCCAAAAGATCAGCAGAGGCTCCATGAAGGTCCATCTTCATGCAATTGCTGACTTCATGAGTGTCCATAATCTGGTAAGTGACAGCGAATTCAGAATTCTTTTGGTTTGTATAACAAGTCCATTAGTCTCATCTCCAGTGAGAATATTAGTCAGTCCTAAAAAGGCTTTTGAATGGTTGGTTTCAAATGATGGGCCTCAGTCTTCTCTTCTTGGTCTTTGCGTGGCAAGCTAAAAACACTGCGTGCTAACTGCAACAACTAAACCTTTAATTACTGACTTTGTGCTTCAGATTGTTAACCAGTTCTGTTTTAATAATAGGAGGGTGCCCAAAACAGACAGATTCATATATCAGTGTTTAGCAATTCCAGTTAACAAGCATCAACACACAGTCAGCAATTTTCTTTGGATTTCCAGTCTCTTCCTGACCAACCACAGGCAAGAATGTTAATCTAAAACGACTTGCATACCGGATTTAACACTGCAAAAAGATAGTGTGCATTCATATCAACTTCCAACCCCTTTTCAACAGTACCTATTTCTTCCTTTGAGTCTTTGGGCTTCAGATCCTTCTCTTGAACCTAAAGGAATAAAAGGAAAATGTATCTTGTGTAACATGGCTCCTAGCACAAATGGGATTTTAGTCTATTTTCCTTCCAACTAAACACAAATGATAATGAAATGCGTTTGCATTTTATTTAAACTTGAACTCTTTCTTCTCTTAAATGTCTGCTAATTCAGGCTGTGCCTCCATAGAAAAAAAAGTGTGAGAATTTTGTTATCATTAGATATGACTGTGCCACAACAGCAGCAAGTTTGTCTCACCTCTTCAGGTTTGGCTTCACTCATCAGCTCAAGAGAGCCAGAGATTCCATTGTGTTCATCTTCGTTTGTGGCCTCTCCGTCAGCCAGGATCTCGGGGTTGACTTCATCCGACGGAGAGTTCAGGACTTCATCTGTGTCATACTCCTCCTCTGCCGGCATACTGTTGTCATTCTCAGCCTCATCAAGCACATTCATATCCAGGATGTCCATGTCCTGCATGTTGTCATCCTTGAATGGAATTATGGAAGGTGAATTTATTAATAGATTGTTATCCAGGGAGTGCATAGTGATTGCATTAGATAAAAACGATGGTAGATGCTCACCTGGCCATCACCCGAATCTTCCTCAATGGTGCAGTCCTCTGATTCATCATTCTCCTGTCTTTTCCCTGCAGACAAGATCGTAATTGGATCGCAATTAAAGATCAAAATTTGGGAGAAAAGTGGGGTTAAAGACGAATATTTAAGTCCCTAATATCAATTTACTCCAAGACATTATTGCTTAATTACGACCTTGCTCTCACTCCCTAAACATACCTTTGGAGGTCCGTTTAGCCAGTGCCGCCTTAGGAGTTGCATCGAGAACAACCACCATCTCATCTGGGTTTCCACCCTCTTCTTCAATCGCCTGTGGAGAAATTACATAAGGAAATACTATAGTTACCTGGCTAGCTAACTACGTTATATCTGGTTTCAGTTTAGCCAACTCGACTATTATCAAACACACGGCTATGTGGTCAGCTACAACACAGTGCTAGTTGGTGAACATTATCACTTACATAAACATCTGACAAGCCAGCTTGCAGGCCTTGGAGTAGTGTTTCCCTAACCTCTCCTCCAGTGCCTACAAGCGTTAAACCTACTCGATGTATTTTAGTACTAACACATCGGATTCAAATGGTCAACTAATCACTAAGGCTTCCATTTGTTGAATCGTGTATGCTAAACTAGTTAGTTCTGGAATACGGAGCGGGGTGCCCGAGGAGAGGTTTGGGAAAGCGCACCATGTGGCTATCACGCCCGCTCACAAAGGCCTTGCCGTTCGGCTACGCAAGGCCATGGCTAGCTGACGTTAGCTTCATTTATTTGACATATATAAAACTTAGTTAGCTAGCAAATTCTAGTGGTTATATATATCATGCAACTAACTAATGACGTGACACTGGTTCCAGTTCATTTGTGAATTATCATGATGCATGAGCACATCTAACTAGCTACTAGTTAGCATGGCTAACGTTACCTTTTTCAGCCTCTCTGTCAGCGTACTCTTGATGCCAGTGGCGTCCAGATTTCGTCTTTTTAATTCTGCTTTCAAGTCGATGACTCTCAGCTCCGACAATTTACGAATTTCTCCCTCAGGAATCTCAACGCCCCCTGCTTCTCCCGTCGAATAGTTTTCAGCCATGATTACACTGAGAAAACGTTATTTTGTTTGCAAGCACAGGTTAACTAATCTCTTGCACGAAACAAGCGGCCTACTGTCACAAAATGGCGCACTATGAACATGGAACTCCACTGCGCATATGTAATCTGAAAACAGTTTGTGAAAAGGGGCAGTGTTCTTATAATTGTGAACGCCTAAACGTGCTCTTGTTCTGCTTCTTTGAGTTTTATGTCGCGCTACACGCAGAAGTTGGTGGTGTATTGTTGCCACCAACTGAACGGGGGTGCAAAACATATACAAGAGAAAAGTAAATTCCATACGGGGAAGCGAAAATATACATGACTCCACACAAACTACAAATACATTTTTTAAATATTTTTTATATATTGAGTAGTTTGTGTGGATTCGTGTTAATTTTCCCTGAACACACTGAACAAAAATATTAACGCAACAATATCTACGATTTTACTGAGTTACAGTTCACATAATGAAATCAGTCAATGGAAATAAATAAATTAGGCCTAATCTATTGATTTCACATGACTGGGAATAGATACCTTTAAAAAAAAGTAGTGGTGTGAATCATAAAACCAGTGTGACCACCATTTATTTGCCTTATGCAGCACAACACGTCTCCTTCACATAGAGTTGATCAGGCTGTTGATTGTGGCCTGTGGAATGTTGTCCCACTCCTCTTCAATGGCTGTGCGAAGTTGCCGGATATTGGCGGGAACTGGAACACGCTGTCATACATGTCTACCCAGAGCATCCCTAACATGCTCAATGTGTGACATGTCTGGTGAGTATGCAGGCCATGGAAGAAATGGGACATTTTCAGCTTCCAGTGATTGTGCACAGATCCTTGCGACATGGGGCCATGCATTATCATGCTGAAACATGAGGTGGTGGGGGTGGATGAATTGCACAACAATGGGCCTCAGGATCTCATCACAGTATCTCTGTGCATTCAAATTGCCATCGATAAAATGCACACACAACGTCAAACACGTGGTCTGCGGTTGTGAGGCTGGCTGGACATACTGCCAAAATAACGCAGGAGTTCCTTCGGGACAAGTCTCTGAATGTCCTTGAGTGGACCAGCCAGAGCCCGGACTTGAACCCGATCGAACATCTCTGGAGACCTGAAAATAGCTGTGCAGCGACGCTCCCCATCCAACCTGACAGAGCTTGAGAGGATCTGCAGAGAAGAATGGGAGAAACTCCCCAAATACAGGTGTGCCAAGCTTGTAGCGTCATACCCAAGAAGACTCGAGGCTGTAATCGCTGCCAAAGGTGCTTCAACAAAGTACTGAGTAAAAGGTCTGAATACCTATGTAAATGTGATATGTTTTTTATTTTTGATCAATTAGCAAACATTTCTTAACCAGTTTTTGCTTTGACATTATGGGGTATTGTGTGTAGATTGATGGAGGGAAAAAACTATTTTATCCATTTTAGAATAAGGTTGTAACGTAAGAAAATGTGGAAAAAGTCAAGGGGTCTGAATACTTTCCGAAGGCACTGCAACTCCTCAGATGTAAAATCCTTTAATCCTTGAAAGAGTTCAGCTGCAGGATCAATGTCGATCGTTCTTGACTTATTTTTACTTCTGTAGTTCCATTTATCACCATTGCTATAAATGACACAACGTCCACTTTCTTTACTTGAAGAATGTCTGGATCCTGCAGGTGACATGCAGGCATCGCTGCTTGTTGCTGTGTCGGACCTTTTGCMATTTCTACCCTTTATAGCACCTTCTGCATAAAAGACGTTCTGAACTGCCCTGATTTTGGCCACCTCCACCTCTTTCACCATATTTGGGCATTCCAAGGATATTGCCTCATCACCACAGTTACAACACTTTATTCCTTTGCAATTCTCTTCTGCTATATAGTCTCTATCAAACGGATTTCCCCCCACACGTTCCACATCTCGGCTCCTTCCGTCTGCAGACACTTTTTACATGTCCAAACATTTGACATCCCTTACACTGCAAAGGCCTGGATATAAAGGCTCTGACAGGATAATAAACATATCCCAGCCTAAATGAGTTGTCTTTTGCGTACAATATTTGAGGGGCCAGAATCAAAATGTTCAAACACATTTTTATAAGTTATTTATGTCTGTTTAAAAAAAAGTTAAATCCACCATGTGAAAGAAATGTATTAACAGCATGCCCAAATGGTTATGCTTTAAGGCACTATATTTTCATAACATTAAGACAAACAACCATTACATGAGCTAAAAAAAATTGATTACATCAAGTATTCTCTACATATTCTTTAACATATAAACAATGCAGGTCATGGGATCAATTTGTTGTTAAGTAAGTTGCACTATAAGTTAATGTGTACGTCTGTAGACAAAACACAATGGGTTGCACGGCTTACAACACTGCAAATTGACATGACTAACATGAATGGAAGTTGTGCATGTTACTGAACCGATATGTGAGGTCCTCTACTTGACCATGAGGCAGGCTTTTGCTTGTGGTGAGAGGCTGAGGGGTGTCAGAATCAAACAACTCTGGACTGTCATCCTCCACAGGGAGATTTAACTTCCCGGGGGAAGATGGGGTGGCAGACACTCCTGGCTGTGAGTAATATGACCAGGTGGTGGAGGCTGAGCCAATGGAGGAAGTCTCTGAGGTAGGGAAGCTTGGCCCAAAGCCCTCTGGGAAGGAGGAGGAATGGCTGAAGGAGTGAAGGTCGAATGAGGAGGAGGCCGAGTAGGAGCGGGGAAGCCGAGGTTCGTGGAGATTGAGTTTGGATACCAGTGGTTTGCCCACAGTGACAGTTTGCCTCTCATGGACCTCCTCATCCAAGTTTGTATACTTATACTGAAGGCACACAGTGAATGTCAACTCCTTCTGTAATGAGAACAAACAAAGGCAGATGCGTCAAAGCTCAGAAAATGGTGATATTCACATAACTCAACGGCCTACACAGAGAAGGGATTCACAATCACCTTGAGCAAGGTTCTTACAGCGTTTCTGGGCACTCCCGTATCCCCAAACAAAACTGGTAACAATGATATCTGATTTAGAGTTCGAATACCAACACTGGTCCCACTGTTTTGGAGCATCCATGAGAGTCAATGTGTAAAATGAACCCTGACCTTAAGTCTCTGCAGTCCCTTCAGGCGGGTGTAGAGGCCTGGAAGCTCTGCAGGCAGGAGAATCTCCATTGGCAGTAAACTCCCTGCATCTAGGAGGTTCTCCTGATTACTCATCTTCAGATCCATATCCAAATCCTGCCATCATACAGAACACAATTGGAAACAGGAACAAGTATGATTGCATGTCCACATGACAGAAACATCAACTCAGCAAAAAAAGAAAGGTCCTCTCACTGTCAACTGCGTATATTTTCAGCAAACTTAACATGTATTTGTATATATTTGTATGAACATAAGATTCAACAACTGAGACATAAACTGAACAAGTTCCACAGACATGTGACTAGCATAAATGGAATAATGTGTCCCTGAACAAAGGGGGGGTCAAAATCAAAAGTAACAGTCAGTATCTGGTGTGGCCACCCAGCTGCATTAATAAGTACTGCAGTGCATCTCCTCCTCATGGACTGCACCAGATTTGCCAGTTCTTGCTGCTTGCTGTGAGATGTTGCCCCACTCTTCCACCAAGGCACCTGCAAGTTCCCGGACATTTCTGGGGGGAATGGCCCTAACCCTCACTCTCCGATCCAACAGGTCCCAGACGTTCTCAATGATATTGAAATCCGGGCTCTTCCCTGGCCATGGCAGAACACTGACATTCCTGTCTTGCAGGAAATCATGCGCAGAATGAGCAGTATGGCTGGTGGCATTGTCATGCTGGAGGGTCATGTCAGGATGAGCCTGCAGAAAGGGTACAACATGAGGGAGGAGGATGTCTTCCCTGTAACGCACAGCGTTGAGATTGCCTGCAATGACAACAAGCTCAGTCCGATGATGCTGTGACACACCGCCCCAGACCATGACGGACTCTCCACCTCCAAATCGATCCCGCTCCACAGTACAGATCTTGGTGTAATGCTCATTCCTTCGACGATAAACACAAATCCGACCATCACCCCTGGTGAGACAAAACCGCGACTCGTCAGTGAAGAGCACTTTTTGTCAGACCTGCCTGGTCCAGCGACGGTGGGTTTGAGCCCATAGGAGACGTTGTTGCCGGTGATGTCTGGTGAGGACCTGCCTTACAACAGGCCTACAAGCCCTCAGTCCAGCCTCTCTCAGCCTATTGCGAACAGTCTGAGCACTGATGGAGGGATTGTACGTTCCTGGTGTTACTCGGGCAGTTGTTGTTGCCATCCTGTACCTGTCCCGCAGGTGTGATGTTCGGATGTATCGATCCTGTACAAGTGTTGTTACACATGGTCTGCCACTGCGAGGACAATCAGCTGTCCGTCCCGTCTCCCTGTAGCTCTGTCTTAGGCATCTCACAGTACGGACATTGCAATTTATTGCCCTGGCCATATCTGCAGTCCTCATGCCTCCTTGCAGCATGCCTAAGGCACGTTCACGCAGATGAGCAGGGACCCTGGGCATCTTTATTTTGGTGTTTTTCCAGAGTCAGTAGAAAGGCCTCTTTAGTGTCCTAAGTTTTCATAACTGTGACCTTAATTGCCTACCGTCTATAAACTGTTAGTGTCTTAACGACCGTTCCACTGGTGCATGTTCATTAATTGTTTATGGTTCATTGAACAAGCATGGGAAACAGTGTTAAAACCCTTTACAATGAAGATCTGTGAAGTTATTTGGATTTTTACGAATTATCTTTGAAAGACAGGGTCCTGAAAAGGTCCGTTTCTTTTTTTGATGAGTTTATTACTGTGAAATGTTTAATAAAGAGTCACCAACCCTGACTGTGCTGCAGTTGAAGTCTATTGAACATATTAAGACATTGTGACAATGGAGAAGCTAACCTCAGTGAAGTCTGTGAGATGGGCCGAGCAGGACGCAATTTCCTTGGGGTTCTCCAATATTCGGGTGTAGATGATCATGACGTTGGAGAATTCTGCTGCGAAGCCCAGCTGCACCGTCACGCCACAGTCAAACTGCAGGTTACGGCTCTTTGGAAGAACTGGAAAGAGACAGCTAATGCTTATTGAAGCCGTCATGCAGTGCTTACTTAGGTCTACCAGAAAACGCATATCAGCTCCCAGAGCTAATGCATTGGATTTAGCTCTGACGGATAATGTAACACATATGACCTGGTTCAAAACCCAGTCGTTCACTCCACTAATGTACCTTGATTGAAAAATGCATGGTGAATAAGCCAAAGGTCTCACCATGTGCTATGGCCCACTGCAGGTTGCGTGCCGAGGTAGTCTCTGGGCAGCCGGAGCTCTGGATGCGGTCAGTGAGTGCACGTCGCTCAGAAAGATTACTGCGTAACTCTAGAGCCTGCCGCCCTCGTGTGATCTCACACCGACCCATGTCTGTACAGATACATGAACAAAACAGAGAAACTACATTAAGTTTGGGATAGAGGGCGCTATTTTCACTTTGGGAAAAAATAGTGCCCAATTTAAACGGCCTCGTACTCTATTCTTGCTCGTACAATATGCATATTATTATTACTATTGGATAGAAAACACTCTCAAGTTTCTAAAACCGTTTGAATTATATCTGTGAGTAAAACAGAACTCATTTTGCAGCAAGTGTCCTGTCAGGAAGTGAAAAATCTGAAATCGAGGCTCTGTTCCAGGGCCTTCCTATTCATTTGCTTGAAATCTATGGCTATACATGCACTTCATACACCTTCCACTAGATGTCAATAGGCAGTGGGAGGTGGAATGGGGTGTATAGCTTGATCTGAGGTCAAACGAGAGCTCTTGGAATGACGTGACCCCAAATTTCCTTTGTCCAGCAAGGCGCGGGAAGGAACCCTGGATTGCCTTCTGAAAAGCTTTCGTTATAGACGGCTAATATCTCCGGCTTTGATTTTATTTGATACGTGATAATATCATCGTAAAGTATGTTTTTTCAATATAGTTTTATCAGATTATTGAACGTTTATCGGGAGTTTTGGCGTTTTCCGTTCTCTGCATTTGGTGAAGATGGACAWCTTCGCYCCACTTGGCTAGCTWWGGTTGCTAATTCGACAGGKGAAGAGGACATTCTAAAACCAAACAACYATTTATTCTGGACAAAGGACRCCTTGTACAASATTCTGATGGAAGCTCYGCAAAAGTAGGAACCATTTATGATGTTATTTCGTATTTCTGTGGAAAATGTTTAGTACTATTTTCCGCCCTCATTGCAGGCGCTGTCTCGCTATAACGTAAGCTGTATGTCGTACTAAAGTTATTTTTAGAATTCTAACACGGCGATTGCATTAAGAACTAGTGTATCTTTAATTTGCTGTACAACATGTATTTTTTAGTAYAGTTTKTGATGAGTTCTTTGATTAGATTAGGTGAGTGTCAGAAATATATCCGGATAATTTTGTGCAGTTTGGCTACGTATTCACATTGTAAAACCACGATTTGTACCGCTAAATATGCACATTTTCGAACAAAACATATATGTATTGTGTAATATGATGTTATAGGACTGTCATCTGATGAAGTTTGTCAAGGTTAGTGAATAATTTTATATCTTTTGCTGTTTTTTTGCGATCGCTACCTTTGTGGTGAATGAATGCGGTTGTGTGGTTGGCTATTGTAGTAAGCTAATATAATGCTATATTGTGTTTTCACTGTAAAACACTTAAAAAATCTGAAATATTGGCTGGATTCACAAGATGTTTGTCTTTCATTTGCTGTACACCATGTATTTTTCATAAATGTTTTATGATGAGTATTTAGGTATTTCACGTTGCTCTCTGTAGTTATTCTAGCTGCTTTGGTGATATTTGTGATTGTAGCTGCAATGTAAAACTATGATTTATACCTGAAAAATGTATTGTATAACATGTTATAAGACTGTCATCTGATGAAGTTGTTTCTTGGTTAGTGACTAATTCTATCTCTATTTGGGGGTTTTGTGCAAGCTACCTGTGCTGTGAAAGAAATGTCTGTGCTTTTTTGTATTTGGTGGTGAGCTAACATAAATATACGTGGTGTTTTCGCTGTAAAAKATTTTTTTAAATCGGACATGTTGGCTGGATTCACAAGATGTTTATCTTTCATTTGCTTATTGGACTTGTTAATGTGTGAAAGTTAAATATTTCAAAAAATATATATTTGAATTTCGCACGCTGCCTTTTCAGTGGAATGTGGGGGGGGGTTCCGCTAGCGGAACCCGGGGGCTAGACAGGTTAACAGTCATTTGTAAAGATTGATATTCACAATATCAAGTGTCACAATACTTCAAAATATGTTTTAGTTTTTTTTTTACTTCATTAGTCATACCTTCGGCCACCCTGTCCAGCATGACAGTGACCTTCTCGTCGTCCATGACTCTCTGTTTGAGGAAATTGATGAAGATTCCATTGGACAGGTCGTCTTTATTCACCTCAAAGGCCTCTGCATCCACACACCTAGACATAATCAGAGATTAATTTAATATAACACATTCTGTGATACGTGTATGAGTGAAAGAGGTACTTTAAGTTGGCAGAGAAGCAACTCACGTGGCATAACCAAACACTATGTTTGCGGTCACTTTCAGTTGCCCTGGCTGTGGAGGGACGCCGTCGTTCAAGTTTCTAAAACAGTACAAGTTTACTACAGATATTAATTAATTTACAACATAACAGCAAAATCATTATTACATTATCATAGAGCCCAATCACATAGTTGATGCTGAGAACTGTACCTTTTGCGACACATGTCCAATAGAAATACATTGAGGCTCGTCTCTCGCTCCTGCATCCGCTGTAGCACATCCTGCACCCACAGGCAGTTCTCTGAGGTATAAGAAGCCGGGGCATCAATGGGCACCATGAAACTGTTCCCATAGTTCTCATAACCATGACCCGCAAAGTACAGAAGCCCTGGAACATGACGGGAGAGGAGGAACGGGAAAGGGATCGGCACTATTAGACACAGCTGGACAATGCAAATAATATTACTATTTAACTACTATGATTTCTTATAGTAACTAAACTGACCATAGACGCCGCGGTCGAGCAGCAGTAGGAACTCAGTTACAGCGCTGTGCATCTCCTGCCAGTTGAGGTCCAGCAGAGAAACCACCTTGAAGTCCAGCTGACGCAGCAGGTTGGTCATCTCGTGCACGTCAGCCATGGGCGCTCGCAGAGGCCTGTGGTGCAGGTAGTTCATGTTGCCCATCAGAAGAGCCACTTTGTCCGTGGCTTTGAAAAACAAGAGGAAATTAAGGTATGAGGAAAAAGGGTACATATCACAAACATTCTGTTATTAATGTTATTCAAATGGACAATCATATACAGTCATTTATGTTTATAAAGCTTTTTTTCGACACTGCATCTTCTTTTAGATGGCTATGTTGTTTACTGCACTTACCATATAATTTACTTATCTGCCTGGCAGGGCTAGGTGTGGCAGCTGTAAAACATTGTTTATAACATTGTTATGAATTAATCACATTACCACCCAAAAACATTGGTGCGACACAGAGTAGAAAAACAGTGAAGTTGGTTAAAATACTATCATGTCTGTACCAGCGTCTATTTCTCCCCAGGAGGCATCAATGGAGGAACCAGGGTCTACAAAAACCACAAACAAGGAAGTCAGTCAAAGCACTGTGTCATGTGCTTTCTGGGACAATCAAAACATATTCATAGAACCACTTCTGCACGAATCCTCACAACTAAGCCAACACTAAAAAGGAAACATACAAAATACGTCGTACAATTCTGACCACAGAACAGAAATAACAGACAATACAATTGTCACGTTCCTGACCTGTTTTCCTTTGTTTTGTATTTGTTTTAGTTGGTCAGGGCGTGAGTTGGGTGGGTTGGTCTAGGTTTGATTTTCTATGTTGGGATTTTGTGTTCGGCCTGGTATGATTCTCAATCAGAGACAGCTGTCAATCGTTGTCCCTGATTGAGAATCATACTTAGGCAGCCTGGGTTTCACCTGTGTTTMMTGGGTGTTTGTTCCTGTGTCAGRGTTTGGGCCACACAGGACTGTTTCAGYTTWGTCARGTTTGTTGGTTGTTGTATTTTGTAGTGTTTGTTGTTTTCCCATTAAAATATGAATACTTACCAATCCGCATCTTGGTCCGATCCATGCTCCTCCTCGTCTGAGGAGGAGAACGACTACGACAGCCGTTACAACAATCATTGCAGATGCACCACTCTCACCTATTTTGACATGGACCTGGTCGCTCCACACCTCATGGTATAGGTTGAACACCCTGCAGCTGTACATTCCTCGATCTGCTGTGGTCACACACAGTATCTGCAGACAACCACAACACATAACAACTCCAAACATGACAATCATATACAGCAAATGAACAGACACATACAAGTCCCAAGATGTCTGACATAATTGGACCTATAATTATGATACAGGCTTTTTAAACATAGAGTAAAAAAAGTAATCATATATTCAGGGGACCCAAAATGGCACTGACCCTCAGGGTGCTTATCTTGCCTGTTGGCATTAGTTGTTTATTGTGGTACCACTGGTACTGAGGAGGAGGGTTGGCCTCAGCAAAGCAGTCCAGACACAAGGAGTCCCCCTCAGCTACTACCTGGGGCCGGGGCTGACGGACAATACGCACTCCACTCACTGAGGGAGGGAAGAAGCTGCTACTGACACCTGAAACACAACCAAGGGGCCTAATGGTTATGACACAAAAAAAATGCAAGGTGAAGTCAATGTGATGAATTCAGGAAGGGCAGAGCCTAAATGRCAAGACAATCTTCTAATACCATTGTTGCATTGACTACATTAGTTCTACTGATTGAACTATATATGAAAATATAGTTGAATTGAGTTACCTGTGCTGGAGCCAGCTGACCTGACAATGCGGACATGTGCCCACTGGGAGAAGACGAAGTTCTCTCCATGGTTGACCCGGCAGATGTAGTGTCCCTGGTGGGTTGGGGTTAAAGGGCAAAGGAGCAGCTCTGGACCACTTCCACCCAGCACCTAAAGAGAGAATATATTATCTCACTCATACACGTTACAGTGTATGTGGGCACACAGTGAGTATACCAAACATTAGGAACACTTTCCCAATATTGAGTTGCACCCCCCACCCCTTAAACAAGTTGGCTGGATGTCCTTTGGGTGGCGGACCATTCTTGATACAGACTGGAAACGGTTGAGCGTGAATAACTTAGCAGCGTTGCAGTTCTTGACACAAACGGGTGCGCCTGGCACCTACTACCATACCTCGTTRAAAGGCACTTAAATCTTTTGTATTGCCCATTCACCGTCTGAATGGCACACCTACACAATCCATGTCTCAATTGTCTCAAGGCTTAAAAATCCTCCTTTAACCTGTCTCCTTCCCTTCACCTACACTGATTGAAGTGTATTTAACAAGTGACATAAATAAGGGATCATAGCTTTCACCTGTGTTCATCTGGTCAATCTGTCAGGGAAAGAGAAGGTGTTCTTAATGTTTTGTATACTCAGTGTATAATCACTGTAATATGCAATGGACTGACCTCTTCTTTGCCTTTGAACCACTGGTAGCCCATAGCAGCAGGACCAATAGCCTTACAGACCAGCACAACCCTGCCTCCCTCTGTAGCATGCTGGGCCTGGGGCTGCACTGTGATCTGAAACCGCTCCATCACTACACACACACATATACACACGCACAGTGACTGAGGTACCAAGTAAGGTGACAGAGGACACCTGTAGTGTTGCTAAAATAGAGCAGATATCATATATTTCAGAGAGAGAGACAGGCACGCAGAGGTTAAGACTGACCGTTAGCAGTGAGGTACTGCGCAGCTTCATGGTGCTCCATCTTCTTCAGGCAGTGCAGCAGGAAGCCCAGGGTGCAGGAGCGCTCAGACAGCCTCTCTAGGAGGTAGCGGCTGGGGCTGCCTGTCGGGCTGAGCACCTGGAGCGAACAGCTGGTCATCTCATTCTCACTGTCAATAAATGGTGACAAACCACTAACAGGTCAGGCTAAACATCGACATTCTCTCTGTATGGCTTTATACCATCATTAAGACTCCACAGCTTCACAACATCGCCATTAAAAAAAGTTACAGATTGAGTGATATCATTCGGTATAGATGACAAATTATTCTGTAAAGAATATGGGGTACGGACTCAGTTATCAACATCATAGCTCTAATGATTATGAGACAATGCTATTAACATTGAGTGTTTCATTTCAAAGTCTCACCTGCAGCGGAATCGAGGTTCCTCAGTGACAACTTTGGCAAGTTGTCTCCATCCACATTTGGCATTATCCAGCATGTCAGCTAACCTGCTCTGAGCTCCTTCACTCAAAGTCCCAATGCTGAGATTCCAGTCACCCATCTCTAGTCTGTCTTCAAACAATATTGTTTTTTTGTAGGGAAGAAAAGAAACAGCTAATGGTTATTGACCTTAGTTTTCACAGTTCTCAAAACATTTTGGAATAAACTTGTAACAGTGGTCATCCAGAGTCAAGCGTGCCAGTCACGCCTTGAGTGGCTGTGATGACAGAACACACTACAGAAGACACATTGTTCCAACCATAGATATCCTGTTAAATTACTAGAAGGGATTTCATAGATCCTCAAAGTTCCAGAATGGGAAGAAAATGGCAGCCATATTGGTCAGGGAAGAATCCCAAACAGTCTAATTGGAATGAATGGCAGTAGAGYCATAATCCTGATTTTACTTATACATGAAAATAAAATGCATGTAATATTTTAGAAATTGTGTAATATAATTATTGTCAACATAAAATAGTAATTTAAATATACATACAGTTTATACAGGGTTTATACCTATTTTCTTTATAAATAGCCTCTAAAATATATGTAAACAGATCTGAAATGTCTCCGTTTTCTTGTAAAGCTGTGAGTGCTATTATATGATACAATATGAGTACTTGTTGCATTTACAACTTGTCTAAGTCCTGTCATCAATTAGTTTTGGCAGGTGTATGGCCATGGATAGCGGAAGTGGAGTTTAGTCCGTTAGGCTTTGGATTSATTGCATTGTTTGAATGGAATGTTGGAATATTAGCAGTTCATTTGACCCATTAATGGAACCATTCCTCTAAAACCGGCTTGCTATAGCTTGCTAACAAACATACAGTGCAGATAAATTGTTCAAATACATTATTTTACACAATATCTAATCACAGCACTGGCAAACCATGGTTGACCAACTTGACCAAAATGGCTGACCTTTATATGATCATAACAACGTTCATGTCCATTCTAGTATTCTAATTCTTAATGCTATGGTTACAACTTTCACTTGGTGATGTTTACAGTGACTGGCAGTATACAAAGCCTGTGAAAAAATATTTGTATGATTGGACTGTACGTAGCCTAGTTAAAAGCTATAACAATTAAACAAGCACATTACAACATAACGAATAGGCCTAAATATCGGTCAACTGCTATCGCCTATTATCCGAATGTATCGCTCACTTAAATGAGTGACTGAAAGCGCACCCATTTACCTGCGTTCTATTCAGCTGCTTCCGGAATACCCTGAGATGAATTTCTTCGTCCACGTAAACGAGACTACTGTATCTTTATCTCAAAACTTACAAACGCCTGCCTCTTTACCGATTCCGACGATGTTTTCGATGAGATCAGAAGTCGTTCAATAGTTTTCAGTGGAAYAAGAGTCAAACCGACCGCTCTCATCTAGTTCAGAAATCTTTATCAATAATCATATATTTCGGGAACTACAGTAGTCCGTTTTGCCAATCTTGTCTCGGTGTGAATCAACTCTCACAATTGGTTGAACAATGTCTTGTTTCTCATTTTACATCGGTTCCTCTTTTTGTGTTGTCCCTTGTATTTGCATGAAAGCAACCATGTTCCCCTCAAGTTTACTTTCACCTTCCCTACGCCAATAGAATCACACCAAAACTCAGCGTCAGTGGAAATATGTATCAGAGAGAAGTTTGGAACTATCAGCAAAAGAGACAACTCCATCACGTTGCAGAAACACTAGCGGTTCATGGGTAAAATCACTGAGAAAGCCAAGCCAATAAAAAAAAGCTATTACAACCTGTTATGATAATTGCGTTGTTTGCTCTACAACCCATTCATTCATACGCCACCGTGAAATACAATAAGGCCGTGACAACAAATAGACAACAGTCACACAGTGGCGGAACAAGTTTAAATCCACAAAAAAAAAATGTATATTCACCATTTACACACAAAATCTTGCACGAAATAAGTAGATCTCAAAAGGTGACGAGAATAAACAAGGCCATTGTTTTCAGAAGGTCTCTAGCAGCAGCGGTGCATGTGTAAAATCACAAGCGACGGCAAGCCACGAAAAAAATGCCATATCACAATCTGTGATAGATATGCTGAGCAAACAACGCAATTACCTTTTTCAGGAGGGCCATATGAGATTTTCTATTCGGCAGGTGATGGAATAATACAAAAAAAAAAAAAATTAATGTAATAATTTCAGCTCGCAAAAATTCGGCCTATTATACTATTAGATGGAGAATGACCCTAGATAATCTCTACTATAAATTAATTAGATTTTACTACATATTTTTTCCCGAACCCCACTCACAATTCTATTAATTTCAGTCATTCGGCCAATCCTGGTTTAATATAATGGCATTAGCGATTTTTAGGCATATGCTGGTGGCAATGTTAATTATGGGATGACTTGGGATACATGATCCACGACCAGTGGTGGAAAAAGTTGCAAATTGTCATACTTAAGTAAAAGGAAACATACAACGGACAACACAAAAAGAGGAACCGATGATGACTCAAGTAAAAGTGAAAGTCACCAAGTAAAATACTACTTGAGTAAGTCTAAAAGTATTTGGTTTTAAATATACTTAAGTATCAAAAGTAAATGTAATTGCTAAAATATTTAAATACTTATGTAATATAAATACTTAAGCATTAAATCATTTCAAATTCCTTATATTAAACGAACCAGACAGCAACATTTTCTTGTTATTTACATTTACTGATAGCCAGGGGCACACCAACACTCAGATATAATTTACAAATGAAACGTGTGTTTAGTGAGGCCACCAGATAAGAGGCAGTAGGGATGTTCTCTTGATAAGTGTGCAAATGGACCATTGTCCTGTCCCGCTATGCATTCAAAATGTAACGAGTACTTTTGGGTGTCAGGGAAAATGTACGGAGTAAAAAGTACATTATTTTCATGAGCAATGTAGTGAAGTAAAAGTAGTCAAAAATATAAATAGTAAAGTACAGATACCCCAAAAAACTAATTAATTAACACTTTTAAAGTACTTTTACTTAAGTACTTTACACCACTGTCTACGACAGACAGCACATCTCAGTGTCATAGGCCTACCATAGAAAAATAGGCTATAGCCTATCTGTAAACGTTGATACATCCTGACAAAATACACCATATGAGTGGCCTAATGAAATTTTCTGGACCTTGTAAACTGTCGAGAATAAAGCCAAAACTGTTCCAAATGGTTGTATAATCAGGGCTTTATTTCCGCATGAAACACAAAAGGACGTTTGAGCGGTTATTCATATTAGCCTACATCACTGCAGTTTACAGCCTAGACAATAATTGTGTACTAACAATAATACATTTCTCATTGCACTGTGTTGTATCCTAAGACATAGAATAATTGTATTTTCCCAAAACATAGGCCTATATCTTCCATTTGATAATCTGCTACCTAGGCTGAAGGAGTGATGCAGCCTACAACCATGCATGTTGAATTATTCCAATAGCCTATTAAACTTACAAAGTTAGTCTTTAGCCAAAATAAAGACCATAGCTGTCAATGGAAAAAACCATGGCGCCCGAAACGTCATGATTGTGGGTTCGATTCCTGGGTCCACGAACGGAAAATGAATGCATGCCAACATACTGTCGCTTTGGATAAAAACGTCTCCTTAATGTCACATTGATTATTTTTGCACACCTCTCCACATATTTTAATATTCATATATTTTTTTGCAGTGGTGTGTGTGGGGGGTGGGGGTAAAATCAAGTATATTTGGGCCATTCCTGGGACGATTCTGGCCCTAACATGGCAGCTTTGGCTCAGTTCAGGCTGCCAGATCTGGCCCGAATGACTCAGGCCTAGTCTGTACCGACATTCATTTCAGACTCGTGCAGGATCCGGCTGCCAGACCCGGGCCAGCAGTTTTAGATCTGGCATGCCGGAATCAGGCCAGATGTGGGCCAGACGTTTTGTGCTACCTGGGAAGCCACACTGGCAGAATAAATTCAACCACAAACAACTTTGTTTAATCACAAAACCAGAGTGGTGAAGTCCACAAAGCAAATATTGCATGTAACAGTTATTTCACCTGCAGCATGGTCAAGCAAGTTCATGTTTTCAACAGTTTACTTAATAACTACTGATTTAAAACCAGTTACCACAAGTCAGCATAAAAACAACAGGAGCACTGCCTCTGCTATTCCAGTACAATTTCAAATTAAACATCATAAAATTAACAAGGCTATACATGCTTAGTTTAATACACTGAAAACTAACTTAAAATATACCCKAAAAAATTGTCCAATCAATGTTGCTAAATGTCATGTGGCTGTCCATGGTACAGATTTCAGTCTGTGTGTGTGGGTGTGCGTGCTTAAGCAAAACATATTTTTTGGACTCACCATACTTGTAGACTAGTTGAATGCCAATGCAAACCTCCTTTCTTGCTAGCTAGTTAATGGGAGCCTGCTAGGCTACATATTCAACTTCAATCATCTCAGGCCAGTGGCACAATATATACATTTATAGTTAGATCAGAATCGCCATCACAATCATTGGCCTGTACAGAGAATTAAGTCAAAACAACAAGTCCAAATCCCCATCTCCATCCATGGTTTAGGAATGGGAGGATTTAGCAAGCTAGCTACTGCAGGACAGCAACACAAGCAGACCAGAAACCGACACTGAAGTTTTGTCCAAATGCTTGCTGGTATCATTCAATCAAATGCTACGGGGGCAACATGTTATACTTTTTAGGTCCAGATAGCAACAGATAAATGGGCTACACATACTGAGACAGAGGGGCGCTGTTTCCCTCACTCCGATCATTTCTCCAGTGAGATTCAGACACTCAAATTATGAAAACACAGAGACGAAATATAATTTTATTAATATTTTGGTATTGGTCAAATATTTGGGGAAGCCTGGCTTCCCTTGGCATCCATGAACACGCCACTGTGTAGAATAATCACTTACAGAATAATCAAAACAGTCATTCTATTCACCATTGATACACAAAATCTTGCACGAAATAAGCAGATCTCAAAAGGTATTTAGGTGTTCTCTCTCTGACAAGTGACGAGAATAAACAAGGCCTTCATTTTTCTGAACGCGAACTTGGGACCTCTGCCGTGCTAGCACACATGACCGCCCTCCTGTAACGTCTTACCAGTCGGTGCTACGCGAAAAGCTAGCTATTAGCTGGCGCAAGTGTGGACACTTCAGGCTGAGGAGTAAGTTTCACACATCCCCATGTGCTACATTTCATCTGACTACTAAAAGATACCAACAACTATTTAGTCCAATCAACTTAAGCTAAATATGATGTGGCTGTCCATGGGACTGAGTTCTGTGTGTGTGTAAGTAGAAAAAACATGTTGACTCACCCTACTTGTAGGGAAATGCAAATGCCATCCTACACTTTTATAGTTGTTGTTGCCCTAGGCTACCTGACTTAAATGCTTGCTCGCTAGCCTAACTTCCTTTCATGGGCAATGATACACCAGGCCAGTTAATTAAAATTAGCCAACTACATATAGCTACATGTTGAACTTCCATCCTCTCAGGCCAGGGGCACAATGTTTGAATTTATGGTTGGATCAGAATCTCCCTTATAATAATTGGCCAGCACGGAGAATTAAGTAAAACCAAAACTCCAAATCCCTGTCTCTATCCATGAAAAGGGACGATTTTAGCTAGCTAGCCACCGGAGGACAACGACACAACAATTCAAGTTTGTTTCTGTCAATGACGTTTTGCTTCTGATGTGATTGGTGTCAAGCCAAATCCTAACTTTTCACACGCTTTGTATACTGCCAACAATGTCATACACTTTTTGAACAGACAGCATCATAGATGGGCTACACATACTGAGACAGCAGGGAGAGACAAAAGATACATAATTTTGTATGTTCACAGAGTATTACAGATGCTATCTGCAAGGTGTGAATCAAAACTCATACCCTCACATAATTCTAAAATAACATGTCTGTATGCGTCATCTTTTTCAAAGAAGCCTACACATGGTAACATTTGAGATTAGAAATCAAAATGCAAAAGTTGAGATGGATTCAAAATCCAGGTCTTTCTATTTGCCTTATTTTACAGTACAAAGTCCAAGTTCTCGAGGTGATGGGTTATTCCTTTTCAGCAGAAAGATGACATACAGGCTGAGAGTATTGACTCAGTCAAGTTACAGCTGTGCTATAGTGTCTGGTGTCCAGAGAACACAGTTCTGTAGAGCAGCTGATCGCTGCCCCGGGTCCTACAGCTTCTTCCCTATGTGTAACCTGTTAAAGCGCCACGTGCTCCTTCCTCAGGACCTTTCAGTATTCACGGCTATCTGGCTTCAGCTCATGGATATCCTTAAGGGGACCCAGCTGTAACTGGAACAGCCTGGGAGGCAGAAGCTTGGTGTCACTTAAATTGTTTATAAAGCTTTTGTAATTATTCATTAATAAAAACACACAACGCTACATGTTTATAACAAAAGCTGATATTCATGGACATGAAGTAGAGCATTAACAGGAAGTAGAGCATTAACAGGATATATTTATATTTTTCAAGTGAAAGCTATAGCTCAAAATATCCCACAAAAACACAACTGATCTCCAGCTCTCTTTGTCAAGGTAGTATCACATTTGAGCACTTACCACTCTGGATATTCCTTGTGTGGTTTAAGTGCAGGGTTGTCTCCTTGCTTAAAAATGTTGACTCCGACAGCATGAGAGGTGAGCTTCACAGGGTCCTTACACACCTCTGGCCCCTTCAGCACATCTTTCACGATGCCCTTGCCTTTCCCTTTGGCAGCTGGCAGAGAGAAAACAAGTTGGGATAAAAACCTGTTATGACTCATTCAACACTTCAGCATCGCTATCACTGTTCTACAAAACATGGAAACAATGAGTTAGAGAACATGAACAAGATTGGACTCAAGATTTTTGCCCAGTGTTATGTTAAATACATCTAATTGATCCCATATTTATAGATATAAAGTCTTAAAAATCAGGTAAATTAATTAATGCAATAGATTTAACATTGGCTAAAGACCCAACTGATCCACGGAAGATACCATTTCCATCGCTATTTACATGGCCGTAACACATCTGGACAAGTGGAACACCTACAGTATGTGAGAATGCTGTTCATTGAATACAGTTCAACATTCAACACTATTGTTCTCTCCAAGCTCAACCCCACCCTCTCCAACTGGAACATGGACACCCTGACAGGCAGACCAAAGGCTGTGAGGATTGACAACACCTCCTCCACACTGACTCTTAACACAGGGGCCCCCCAGGGGTGTCCTCTTTCCTCTGCTGTAGTCCCTGTTTACTCATGACTGTGTGGCTTTGCACGACACCAACTCCATCATCAAGTTTGCTGACGACACCATGGATGTAGCCCTGATAACCAACAACAATAAGTCAGCCTATAGGGAGGAGGTAAGTGAACTGGCATTGTGGTGTCATGACAAATACCTCTTCCTCAATGTGAGCAAAACAAAATAGTTGATTTCAGAAAGCAGAGGAGGGAACATGCCCCGATCCACATCAACGGGACTGCAGTAGAGTCATACATTTTAAGATCCTCTGCGTCCACATCACTGAGGACTTGACACGGACCAACAACACCATCACTCTTGTCAAGAGGGCGCAACAGCGTCTCTACTTCCTAATAAGCCTGAAGAAATTTGGCATTCCGCCCCGGGTCCTCTCCAAATACTACCGCTGCACCATCGAGAGCGTTCTGGCCGGTTGCATCACGGTCTGTTACGGGAYTAGCTCCGTCCACGATTGCAAGGCCCTCCAGTGGGTGGTGAAGAAGGCCAAGTAGATCACTGGGAACGTGCTCCCACCCATCCAGGATATCTACTTGAAACGGTGCCTGAGAAAGGCACGCAGCATCATCAGGACCCCACACTCCCCAGCCATGAGCTGTTATCTCCCTTACCGTCGTGCAGACGGTATCGGAGAATGAGGTCTGATAACAACAGTTTCTATCTACAAACCAGACTGCTGAACACTTGAACTGGACTTGACCACCTGCTCTGATTCTCCGGACCTTAGCACACATGCACACACACACCTGCTGCTACCAGACTCTTATTATACTGCTCAATTTATACACTTGCCTCCATCTCCCCTTCCCCAATATACGTGTAAATATTGGACTATAAATTGTGCCTTCCTGTATTATAAAATGTATTATTCTATTCTACTTTCATTTACCTTATATTCCATTTTCTTATATTTTCTTAATTTATTTTTGTTGCATTGTAGAGGAGAAACCTTCAACTAAGCATTTCGTTGGACGATGTATACCATGCGTATCCTGTACATACGACTAATACAACTTGAAACTTGATATTGTCCTGAATGTTATGTGGCAAGGCAACATTCAGATGTAATCTAAAGATGCAGTGCCTTGAGATAAACTTCACCATTTACAGAGATAATATGGACAAGCAAAGGCATACAGAGGATACAGGCAATTATTCAGTGGGTGTGGGTGAAAGAGCTATTTTGATTGCACAGGAAGTTATGATCGGAACTGTGCATCACTGTGGGCATCCTGACCATAAAGCGGCATATAGACTCCTACTAGCAAGTAAATAGCTACCTCACACTAGAGGTCTTCACAGATCCACCTGTACCTGAATACTCTTATTTTAAAATGTATTAAAATAGTTTCCCCCCCACCATCGACCTACACACAATACCCCATAAAGACAAAGCAAAAACTGTTTTTTAGAAATGTTAGCAAATGTATTACAAATAAAACTGAAATATCACATTTACATAAGTATTCAGACCCTTTACTCAGTACTTTGTTGAACACCTTTGGCAGCGATTACAGTCTCAAGTCTTCTTGGGTATGACGCTACAAGCTAGGCACACCTGTATTTGGGGAGTTTCTCCCATTCTTCTCTGCAGATCCTCTCAAGCTCTGTCAGGTTGGATGGGAAGCGTCGCTGCACAGTTATTTTCAGGTCTCTCCAGAGATGTTCGATCAGGTTCAAGCCTGGGCTCTGGCTGGGCCACTCAAGGAGATTCAGAGACTTGTCCCGAAGCCACTCCTGCGTTGTCTTGGCTGTGTGCTTAGGGTCATTGTCCTGTTGGAAGGTGAACCTTGCCCCAGTCTGAGGTCCTGAGCGCTCTGGAGCAGGTTTTCATCAAGGATCTCTCTCTACCTTGCTCCGTTCATCTTCCCTCAATCCTGACTAGTCCCTGCCACTGAAAAACATCCCCACAGCAAGATGCTGCCACCACCATGCTTCACCGCAGGGATGGTGCCAGTTTTCCTCCAGATGTGACGCTTGGCATTCAGTCCAAAGAGTTTCCTTACCAAGGCCCTTCTCCCCCAAGAGCTCAGTTTGGCCTTCTATGTGTGCCTTTCCAAATCATGTCCAATCAATTGAATTTAGCACATGTGGACTCCAATCAAGTTGTGGAAACATCTCAAGGATGATCAACGGAAACAGGATGCATCTGAGCTCAATTTGGAGTCTCAAGGGCCTCCCGGGTGGCGCAGTGGTCTAGGGCACTGCATCGCAGTGCTAGCTGCGCCACCAGAGTCTTTGGGTTCGCGACCAGGCTCTGTCGCAGCCGGCCGCGACCGGGAGGTCCATGGGGCGACGCACAATTGGCCTAGCGTCGTCCGGGTTAGAGAGGGTTTGGCCGGTAGGGATATCCTTGTCTCATCGCGCTCCAGCGACTCCTGTGGCGGACCGGGCGCAGTGCGCGCTAACCAAGGGGGCCAGGTGCACGGTGTTTCCTCCGACACATTGGTGCGGCTGGCTTCTGGATTGGAGGCGCGCTGTGTTAAGAAGCAGTGCGGCTTGGTTGGGTTGTGCTTCGGAGGACGCGTGGCTTTCGACCTTCGTCTCTCCCGAGCCCGTACGGGAGTTGCAGCGATGAGACAAGATAGTAATTACTAGCGATTGGATACCACGAAAATTGGAGAGAAAAAGGGGATACATTTTTTTTTTTAAGAGTCTCGAAAAGGGTCTGAATACTTATGTAAATGTAATTTCATATATATTTTTTAATTATATATACACACACACACATTTGCAAAACATTTCAAAAAACCTGTTTTTGCTTTGTCATTATGGGGTTGAGGAGGAAAAAATGTAATTTAATCCATTTTAGAATATGTGGAATGTGGAAAAAGTCAAGGGGTCTGAATACTTTCCAAAGGCACTGTACGTGTACTATTGCTGGGCTGGAACAGAAGTCAGCTCACCCAGTAGACCAGGGATCAGTGGAGCGAGGTTTGCCAACCCTGGTATTTAATGCATTCTTTTCACCAGAATTAAAATTAAAATTAAACATTTTTTTGGACCTGAACAAGTCAGTTACGAATAAATTCTTATTTACAATGACGACCTAGGAACAGTGCCTTGTTCAGGGGCAGAACAACAGATTTTTACCTTGTCAGCCCGGGGATTCGATCTAGCAACCTTTCAGTTACTGGCCCAACGCTCTAACCACAAGGCTACCTGCCGCCCGATTAAATTATGCTTTAGTAATAATAGCCTACTTGTTTTACTAAGATGTCTAACCTTTACATATGAGTTAGCTTACTAGTACACTTTGAAATTATATGAAAGTGTTGATTCTTTGAAGTGTTTAAACTTGTTAACTTCAAACTATTATTCAAGATAAACCATTGTTAATGTTGATTGATCACAGCTCCGTCAGTAAAGAGGGTAAGGGAATCTATCTTGTCTGTGTTGTATTCTCAAATGAACATTACCTAGTTGTAAGCTCTCCAATTAGATTTATTTGACTGTCACTATTTTCAGGATATCAGCCATGTGAACCCATTTTGCAGCTGATAACGGCATGCAACACCAATGCAGCCATAGGCCTACAGCAGCGGTTCCCAACTCCAGTCCTTGAGTACTTCCAACAGCATACAGTTTTGTTGCAGCCCCAGACAAACATACCTGATTCAACACAGAGGGCCTTATGATTAGTTGACAAGTTGAATCAGGGTGCTTGTCCGGGGCTACAATAAAACTGTGTACCATTGGGGGTACTCGAGGACCCGAGTTGGGAAACACTGGCCTACAGTATGATGGCATTAGCCTAACTCACACATTTTTTACATATTGTTGAGTACATGTTCTCAATTTTTAAAACGATACCAGTAGACAATGTATGAGGCTAATCATTATAATAGATGTTTTACATGCATTGTGCTGACATGAAATAGTTTTGTGCAAATCCAACCCTTGTAATCTAGGTGGTGAAATGTCTAGAAGCAGGAGATGGGATCTTTAGCTTAAAACATCCACCACCATGTTCAATGCCAGATACTTTTCTCCCAGAAGATCCGAGTGGCACTTCGGAAGTGCCACTGGTATAATGAAAATGGTTTTCCTAATACTACCACAACAATTACATTGTTTATGCTAAATGTGTTTATATATATATATATATATATTTACTAGTTAGGCTATWAGAAATACTTTTTATTCAATAAAGCAATGCAAAGCAGAAATGACAAAACACTTTTAATTTCACCCAAACAACAATATAGCCTATTATTAAAGTAGAGTATGTTTATAATTTCATAAATAAGTACATAAATAAGCATTTTACATGTTGTTCCAAAATAAATGTATAACTGAGGGATGTCTCCTTTCATATCTGGAAAAGGACGAAGTTATAGAAGAAACTGATGTTGCTGCAGCACTGCTCATCTTCACAGGGGGAATCCAGTCGACATACAGTACATAAACAAATAAAGGACACCTGATGTTAGAATATCACTTCTTCAGATCAGCTATACCACCAGGGCTCTTAATTGTCTGGTTGTGTTTAATTAATTCAGTTGTTTTAGTGTCATAAAGATTAAATATGTTGTTGGGCTGGAACAACCAGTCAACACAGCAGGTTGTCCTAACCCATTGAGGCGTTTTTCCTATGCTGTAATGTCCATACATTTTCTCTTATGAATAAAGTTCTCAAATGATCATTGTTTTTTTTGGGGGGGGGGGGGGGGGTTATATGGACCTCATATTGTACATTCTACAAGGGTAGAATGTATCCATCTTTTGTCAAATTAACGTAATTTGACTATTTGTTACAGATTAGGAGTATTCAAGTAGCAGGTTAGGATAATTAGGTTAAGGTAAGGAAAGGCGTTAGCTAAAATGATTGTTTTACTTTTGACGTCAATTTGACAAAAGCTGCATCCCTTCTAGCCATGACTACGTTTCATAGGCATAGATTACATGATTACATTCAAGACGAGGAATGATCTGTTGTCGGTGTCAGCAGAGTAGGCCTAGCCTACCATCGTATTAAAAAATATGTGGCTAATGTCTCCAGTTATATAAAGTGTAGCAGAAATGTAGGAAATGTTTATCAAAGGCCACATTTCTCCCAGACAAAGGAAAAAAATGTCTCTGATATAGCCAATCTACTCATCACATTAGGAATAGTAGGCTTACATTACTCTGCAAATGCGATAATAAATGCATGCAATCCTTTGTTATCAAGGTGCATATGGTGAAGAAATTGCTTCCCCAAAACTTGAAACTCACTCGACACATGCTTTTAGCTAGACTACAAGCTATCTAGCTAGCTAATTTTGGCTAACTTAGTGTTGTTGTTAACACCTGGTTAGCATAACAGCTAAACAAAATTTGAAAACGAGCAGACTTACCATTGATGAAATAACCGTAAAAGAACCTGTACTGACAGTTGTCTGGGTTCAGATCTTGACGGGCAAAAAACTGTTTCTTCCCTTTTCTTACAGTTTATGAGTCTTATCTCCTTGGTGTCACCAAAGGTGTTTCATGACTGCAGGGAATCTGTAAACATATATTTTTCTGTTGTCTTTCCTGCCTTGTTAGAGTAGCCATATACCGTTCAGAAAATGACATGGTGATGAATTAACTACACTGAACAAAAATATAAAACGCAACATGCAACAATTTTGAAGACTTTACTGAGTTACAGTTCCTATAAGGAAATGCGTCAATTTAAATACAGATGAAGTGAGAAGTTTACATAAACTTAGGTTGGAGTCATTAAAACTTGTTTTTCAACCACTCCACAAATTTCTTGTTAACAAACTATAGTTTTGGCAAGTCGGTTAGGACATCTCCTTTGTGCTACATTTGTGCTACATCTACATTGTTTACAGATAAATTATTTCACTTATAATTCACTGTATCACAATTCCAGTGGGCCAGAAGATTACATACACTAAGTGTAATGTGCCTTTGAACAGCTTGGATAATTCCAGAAAATGATGTCATGGCTTTAGAAGCTTCTTGACATAATTTGAGTCAATTGGAGGTGTACCTGTGGCAGGAAGGAGACGTGCTCTGTCTCAGAGATGAACGTACTTTGGTGCGAAAAGTGCAAATCAATCCCAGAACAACAAAAAAAGACCTTGTGAAGATGCTGGAGTAAACAGATACAAAAGTATCTATATCCACAGTAAAACGAGTCCTATATCGACATAACCTGAAAGGCCGCTCAGCAAGGAAGAAGCCACTGCTCCAAAACCGCCATAAAAAAGCCAGACTACGGTTTGCAACTGCACATGGGGACAAAGATCATACTTTTTGGAGAAATGTCCTCTGCTCTGATGAAACAAAAATAGAACTGTTTGGCCATAATGACCATTGTTATGTTTGGAGGAAAAAGGGGGAGGCTTGCAAGCCGGAGAACACCATCCCAACTGTGAAGCACGGGGGTGGCAGCATCATGTTGTGGGGGTGCTTTGCTGCAGGAGGGACTGGTGCACTTCACAAAATAGATGCCATCATGAGGATGGAAAAATGATGTGGATATATTGAAGCAACATCTCAAGACATCAGTCAGGAAGTTAAAGCTTGGTCGCAAATGGGTCATCCAATGGACAATGACCCCAAGCATACTTCCAAAGTTGTAGCAAAATGGCTTAAGGACAACAAAGTCAAGTTATTGGAGTGGCCATCACAAAGTCCTGACCTCAATCCCATAGAACATTTGTGGACAGAACTGAAAAAGCGTGTGCGAGCAAGGAGGCCTACAAACCTGACTCAGTTACACCAGCTCTGTCAGYAGGATTGGGTCAAAATTCACCCAACTTGTAGGAAGCTTATGGAAGACTACCCGAAACGTTTGACCCAAGTTAAACAATTTAAAGGCAATGCTACCAAATACTAATTGAGTGTATGTGAACTTCTGACAGACTGGGAATGAGATGAAAGAAATAAAAGCTGAAATAAATCACTCTCTACTATTATTCTGACATTTCACATTCTTACAATAAAGAGGTGATCCTAACTGACCTAAAACAGGGGATTTTTACTAGGAATAAATGTAAGGAATTGTGAAAAACTTAGTTCAAATGTATTTGGCTAACTTCTAACTTCAACTGTAAATTCATTAAGTCCTAATCTATGGATTTCACATGACTGGGAATACAGATATGCGTATGTTGGTCACAGATACCTTAAAAAAGCAGAGGTGTGTATCAGAAAATCAGTATCTGGAGTGACCGCCACAATGCGACATCTCCTTTGCATAGAGTTGATCAGGCTGTTGATTGTGGCGTGTGGAATGTTGTCCCACTCATATTGAATAGCTGTGCGAAGTTGGTGGATATTTGCGGGAACTGGAACACGCCGTCGTACACGCCAATCCAGAGCATCCCAAAAATGCTCAATGGGTGACATGTCTAGTGAGTATGCAGGCCATGGAAGAACTGGGAAGTTTTCAGCTTCCAGGAATTGTATACAGATCCTTGCGACATGGGGCTGTGTATTATCATGCTGAAAGGTGATGGCGGAGGATGAATGGCACGACAATGGGCCTCAGGATCACGTCACACTATCTATGTGCATTCAAATTGCTTATCCCAGAGGCCGACCCAAAAGTGGTCGCCGCAGGAGAGGCAGACGGAGCGGCCTACTGGTCAGACTCAGAAGGCGAGCACACCATCCACCGCTTCCTAGCATATTAATCGCCAATGTCCAATCTCTAGATAACAAGGTGGACAAAATTAGGGCACGAGTTGCCTTCCAGAAAGACAGACATTGTAAAATTCTCTGTTTCTGGGAAACATGGCTCACTCGGGATATGTTGGCAGAGTCGGTACAGCCACCCGGTTTCTTCACGCATCGGGCCGACAGACACAAACATCTCTCTGGTAAGAAGAAGGGCGGGGGTGTATGCCTTATGATTAACGACTCATGGTGTAATCACAACAACATACAGGAACTCAAGTCCTTTTGTTCACCTGACCTAGAATTCCTTACAATCAAAGGCAGACCGCATTATCTTCCAAGAGAATTCTCTTCGATTATAGTCACAGCCATGTATAACCCCCCCCCCAAGTAGATTTTAACAACGCTAACCTAAGATCATTACTCCCTAAATTCTATCAGCATATTGAATGCCCAACACGAGCTGGCATAATTCTGGATCATTGCTACTCGAACTTCCGCGATGCATACAAAGCCCTCCCACGCCCTGCCTTCGGCAACGCTGACCATTAATCCATTTTGTGTACACCCAGCCTATAGACAGAAACAAAACAGGAAACACCCATGCTCAGGTCAATACAGCGCTGGTCTGACCAATCGGATTCCACGCTTCGATAACGTGGACTGGGATATGTTCTGGATAGCCTCAGACAACAACATTGATGTATACGCTGAATCGGTGAGCGAGTTTATTAGCAAGTTCATCTACGATGTTATACCCACTGTGACTATTAAAACCTTCCCTAACCAGAAACCGTGAATTAATGGCAGCATTCGCGAAAAAAAAAGCAAAAAAAAAATGCGAACCACCACTTTTAATCATGGCAAGGCAACCGAAAACATGACCGAATACAAACAGTGCAGCTATTCCCTTCGCAAGGCAATCAAACAAGCGTCAGTATAGAGACAAAGTAGAGTCGCAATTCAACGGCTCAAACACAAGACGTATGTGGCAGGGTCTACAGTCAATCACGGATTACAAAAAAAAAAACACCCCCGTCGCGGACATCGATGTCTTGCTCCCAGACAAATTAAACAACTTCTTTGCTCGCTTTGAGGACAATAGTGCCACTGACACAGCTCAAAGCATGCGAGCTCTCCTTCTCCGTGGCCAACGTGAGCAAAACAGTTAAACGTGTTAACCCTCGCAAGGCTGCCGGCCCAGATGGCATCCCTAGCCGTGTCCTCAGAGCATGCGCAGACCAGCTGGCTGGTGTGTTTACGGACATATTCAACCAATCCCTATCCCAGTCTGTTGTCCCCACATGCTTCAAGATGGCCACCATTGTTCCTGTTCCCAAGAAAGCTAAAATAACTGAACTAAATGACTATCGCCCCATTGCACTCACTTCTGTCCTCATGAAGTGCTTTGAGAGACTAGTCAAGGATCAGATCCCCTTCACCCTACCTGATACCCTAGACCCACTCCAATTTGCTTACCGCCCCAATAGGTCCACTGACGATGCAATCGCCATCACACTGCACACTGCCCTATCCCATCTGGAAAATAGGAATACCTATGTAAGAATACTGTTCAATGACTACAGTTCATTGACTACAGCTCAGCATTCAACACCAAACTCATCATCAAGCTTGAGACCCTGGGTCTCGACCCCYCCCTGTGCAACTGGGTCCTGGACTTTGACGGGCCGCCCCCAGGTGGTGAAGGTAGGAAACAACATCTCCACCCCGCTGATCCTCAAAACTGGGGTCCCACAAGGGTGAATTCTCAGCCCTCTCCTGTACTCCCTGTTCACCCATGACTGCATGGCCATGCACGCTTCCAACTCAATCATCAAGTTMGCAGACGACACTACAGTGGTAGGCCTGATTACCAACAATGACGAGACGGCCTACAGGGAGGTGAGGGCCCTCCGAGTTTGGTGTCAGGATAATAACCTCTCACTCAACGTCAACAAAACATCCACATTGGCAGGACAGTAGTGGAGAAGGTGGAAAGTTTTAAGTTCCTCGGTGTACACATCATGGACAAACTGAAATGGTCCACCCACACAGACAGCGTGGTGAAGAAGGCACAACAGCGCCTCTTCAACCTCAGGAGGCTGAAGAAATTTGGCTTGTCATCTAAAACACTAAAACTTTTACAGATGCACAATCGAGAGCCTCCTGTCTGGCTGTATCACCGCAAGGCTCTCCAGAGGGTAGTGCGGTCTGCACAACGCATCACCGGGGGCAAACTACCTGCCCTCCAGGACACCTACAGCACCCGATGTCATAGGAAGGCCATAAAGATCATCAAGGACAACAACCACCCGAGCCACTGCCTGTTCACCCCTCAATCATCTAGAAGGCGAGGTCAGTACAGGTGCATCAAAGCTGGGACTGAGAGACTGAAAAACAGCCATCACTAACATAGAGAGGCTGCTGCCAACATACAGACTGAAATCACTGGCCACTTTAATAAATGGACTTAATATAAGATATCACTAGTCACTTTAAATAACACCACTTTAATAATGTTTACATATCCTACATTACTCATCTCATATGTATATACTGTATTCTATACCATCTTGCCTATGCAGCACGCCATTGCTCATCTATATATTTATATGTACATTTATATGTACATTTCCTATTCATCCCTTTACATTGTAAGATAGTTGATGTGAATCTGTTAGATATTAGTGCAGTCGGAACTAAAAGCACAAGCAGTTCGCTACACTCGCATTAACATCTGCTAACCATGTGTATGTGACCAATAAAATTATATTAKATTTTTTCCCCATCTCCCCAGTACAGTTGAAACCGGGATTCATCCATGAAGAGCACACTCCAGCGTGCCAGTGGCCATCGAAGGTGAGCATTTGCCCACTTAAGTCACTTACGACGCCAAACTGCAGTCAGGTCAAGACCCTGGTGAGGACGACAAGCACGCAGATGAGCTTCCCTGAGACGGTTTCTGACAAGTTATGCAGAAATTCTTCGGTGGTGAAAACCCACAGTTTCATCAGCTATTCCGGTGGCTCGTCTCAGACCTGGCCACATGTGAAGAAACCGAATGTGGAGGTCCTGGGCTGGCGTGGTTACACATGGTCTGCGGTTGTGAGGCCGTTTGGACGTACTTCCAAATTCTCTAAAACGACGTTGGAGGCGGCTTATGGTAGAGAAATTAACATTAAATTCTCTGGCAACAGCTCTGGTGGACATTCCTGCAGACAGCTTGCCAATTGCACGCTCCCTCAAAACGTGAGACATCTGTGGCATTGTGTTGTGTGACAAAACTGCACATTATAGAGTGGCCTTTTGTTGTCCCCAGCACAAGATGCACTTGTGTAATGATCATGCTGTTTAATCAGCTTCTTGATATGCAGCACCTGTCAGGTGGATGGATTATCTGGGCAAAGGAGAAATGCTCACTGACAGGGATGTAAACAAATTTCTGCACAACATTTTAGAGAAATAAGATTTTTGTGAGCATGAAACATTTCAGCTCATGAAACCAACACTGCGTTTATATTTTTGTTCACTGTAGTTTTAGGCACTATTATCATACAGTTTGGGGTAGCCACTCAGCTATTGTCATTAGGATGAATGCGGTGGTCTTCCAACATGGCCACCAGGAGGCGTCATATGTCAACTGCAAGAATGTAGGCTTACCCTGGTGTGACGTTTTGATAACCATGTAAATCTCTCTTGGACAAGGTGACTTTTATCAATATATTCAGCTCTATTTACTCTCAGATTCCAAAATGCTAATTAGCATCAAAGTAGACATCATGCAAGACTACAAATCCCTGCAGGCTCCTGCACGTCATCTCTAGCTGACACCTTTGCTAACAGGTATTATGTAAATTTAAAACTTGCACAAGACAGTTTAAAGAATTGTAAATTTCAAGAAATTTAGCCAATTTCTTCATGACTAAATTTAGATAGGAATCTCTGGATTAACTACATTTGCCTCGATTTGGCAGTCTCATCCAGATCATCATGGCATTTGAAGTTCTTTATGATAGCCATATTACCAGCTAAATAGCATTTCATGTTTAGGGGGTAAATACAGGCAAATATATTGATAAATCATCTTGTCCTAGAGAGATTTACATGGTTATCAAAACCTCATGCCAGGGTAAGCCTACGCAGCCCTTATTTGAAGTGTTTCTAATATCCTTATGGGAAAAATGATTGGAACCATTTTCTTGTTTGACTGCTAGGTTTTATGGGTATTATGACTCATTATGTGGTACTCTATAGCAGGGTTTCCCTAAATTGGTACAGAAACATGCTGAAAAGATTATGTGTTGTTCAATGTACATGTAACCAGGTCAAAAATCTGGCTATTTATCACGGGAAATGTGGTGACAGTGTCCAAGTAGGCTTTGACAACATGTAAACTATGTTTCGTCTCCAAGGTTTGTTTAAAAAAATAATTACATTTGCACAATAAGCACTTGCTGTCTCAAATACGTTGTTACACTTGTTGTAGCACAAGCACACTTGTTGTTACACTAGCTAGCACATTTCTGCCATATTAGCATTGCCATGAAATCAGTGAAAACAAGACATGGGTATTATCGAATACATTTTCCAAGAAACCCCCACTTCTCCTTACATGGTTCCTTTCGAAACGCCCACTTTTCATGAGAGATGACATATCAGTAGGTGGGAGCATAGAGACCCTGGGAGATGACGTTGGAGCTGGACCCTATTGAACTACCTGTCCATCCAGAATCACAACATCACACCGGCTTCTGCCCCATTGAAGCGTGCACATCGTTTTCGTGACGTTGTCAGCTAAACCATCTATGTTAACTACTCATACTGTAATCATATAAATAACTTTTGCTCACTGTGCCTGTTATTTATCTGTACCTGTGTATTGTTCATTACTCAGTTATATTTTCTAATGGAACTAACGTTAGCTAGATTAGATTATACATTTTATAGAAACCATTTAACGTTACTTACCAACTTTCTTTGCGTATCCACATGTCGGAGTTTTATACAACAGGTTACTCATACAAAACCACACGGGTGTATTGGTCACAAGGCATTTCATTGTCATTGTAGAGCAGAATAAACCGTACCCTGCCATCCTTTCGTGAAGCGTTGGGGATTAGCTAACACAACAGGCCACTGCGCATGTGTTTGACGTTCAAAATCCCCATATCTGGTCACGTTACTGCCACCTACTGGGATGAACGTACGGTACTCTGCACTAGGTGGCAACAGACTACCATTCATGAAACTCATCTGCGTAACAGCGAGAGAGGAAGAACGAAATCTACGTCAACAACAAAAATGTCGGATCAATACGCCACCGTCCAGAAAGGTTCCCTGAAATTGAAAGGAATAGGCGTCGTTTCCGCCGGTAAAAAGTATGTATTTCATGTTATTATTACTTATAAGTCAATGTGTTCTTAAAATTGTCCACACCTTACTATGTTTAAAATGGAGTAAAGGAGCAAAGTAGTTACCTCTCTGTCCCTATAAACCAGCTAATACAGCTAGAACAATGAGCCAGATATTTCACCAGATTTATAAATGTGAAGCATCCGGTTGGCGTTTCCACTCACAGCCAAATATGGTGACGAGAGGAAGCCCAGTGGCCGGAAGTAGGAGTGAGATGAATTTTGGCCGACATTACTGTACATTTTCTCATCGATAAAACATCTCCATASAGTTTTATGTTTCCAAAACTAGAATATATCACAGAGTGGACTGCGTTTTGTAGACTTTACAATTTGCAAAAGTTTGCCAGCTAAGCTAACCATCTCGCTAACTATCAAACATGGTAACAACAGCTAAATCATATTTTGTTCACTGTAAATAGTTACATAGTGTTAGCCTTCTCAAATGTATGTAGCTTTTAAGTGCACCGGCCATCAGTCCATCAGCACCGTTCTTTACCCAACCTGCCTCAAGCTCACTCCTGGCCCCTTACACTAAGTCTGAATTTGTCCTGCTAGGTGACCTGAACTGGGACATGCTTAAACCACCTGACAAAGTCCTAAAGCAATGGGGCTCCCTAAATCTTTGCCAGATTATTACCAATCCCACAAGGTATGACTCCAAACACCCAGAAAAGGCTACTGTCCTTGATGTTATCCTCACAAATTATCCTGATAGGTATCAGTCTGGTGTTTTCTGTAATGACCTTGGTGATCACTGTTTTACAGCCTGTGTTCGTAATGGCTGCTCAGTGAAACGGTCTGTCCTGATTTGTCATGGGTCAGATGGTTTAGACCCTTTCTTTAAGGTTGCTGCCCCTATCATCGCCAAGCCTATCTCCAACCTTTTTAATCTGTCTCTCCTTTCTGGGGAGGTTCCCATTGTTTGGAAGGCAGCCAAGGTTCGTCCTTTATTTAAAGGGGGAGATCAAGCTGATCCTAACTGTTATAGGCCTGTTTCTATTTTGCCGTGTTTATCAAAAGTGTTGGAAAAACTTGTCAATAATCAACTGACTGGCTTTCTTGATGTCTAGTATTCTCTCTGGTATGCAATCTGGTTTCCGCTCAGGTTATGTATGTGTCACTGCAACCTTAAAGGTTCTATATTATGTCACCATTGCCCTTGATTCTAAGCAATGTTGTGCTGATATTGTTATTGACTTGGCCATAGCTTTTGATACGGTAGACCATTCCATTCTTGTGGGCCGGCTAAGGAGTATTGGTGTCTCTGAGGGGTCTTTGGGCTGGTTTGCCAACTACCTCTCTCAAAGAGTGCAGTGTTTTTCCAAGTCAGAAAATGTGCTGTCTCAGCCACTGCCTGTCACAAAGGGAGTACCCCAAGGCCATTTATATGCAGATGATACAGTTTTATACTCAGCTGGCCCCTCCCTGGATTTTGTGTTAAATGTTCTACAACAAAGCTTTCTTAGTGTCCAACAAGCTTTCTCTACCCTTAACCTTGTTCTGAACACCTCAAAAACAAAGGTCATGTGGTTTGGTAAGAAGAATGCCCCTCTCCCCACAGGTGTGATTACTACCTCTGAGGGGTTAGAGCTTGAGGTAGTCACCTCATACAAGTACTTGGGAGTATGGCTTGATGGTACACTGTCCTTCTCTCAACACATATCAAAGCTGCAGGCTAAAATTAAATCTAGACTTGGTTTCCTCTATCGTAATCGCTCCTCTTTCACCCCAGCTGCCAAACTAACCCTGATTCAGATGACCATCCTACACACGCTAGATTACGGAGACATAATTTATAGGTCGGCAGGTAAGGGTGCTTTCGAGCGGCTAGATGTTCTTTACCTTTCGGCCATCAGATTTGCCACCAATGCTCCTTATAGGACACATCACTGCACTCTATACTCCTCTGTAAACTGGTCATCTCTGTATACCCGTCGCAAGACCCACTGGTTGATGCTTATTTATAAAACCCTCTTAGGACTCACTCCGCCCTATCTGAGATATCTACTGCAGCCCTCATCCTCGACATACAACACCCGTTCTGCCAGTCACATTCTGTTAAATGTCCCCAAAGCACACACATCCCTGGGTCGCTCCTCTTTTCAGTTTGCTGCAGCTAGCGACTGGAATGAGCTGCAACAAACACTCAAACTGGACAGTTTTATCTCAATCTCTTCATTCAAAGACTCAATTCGTGGACACTCTTACTGACAGTTGTGGCTGCTTTGCTTGAAGTATTGTGGTCTCTACCTTCTTTCCCTATGGGCTGTTGTCTGTGCCCAATAATGTTTGTACCATGTTTTGTGCTGCTACCATGTTGTGTTGCTACCATGCTGTGTTGTCATGTGTTGCTGCCTTGCTATGTTGTTGTCTTAGGTCTCTCTTTATGTAGTGTTGTGTTTTCTCTCTTGTTGTGATGTGTTTTGTCTTATATTTATAGATTTTTAATCCCAACCCCAGTCCCTGCAGGAGGCCTTTTGGTTGGCCGTCATTGTAAATAAGAATTTGTTCTTAACTGACTTGCCTAGTTAAATAAAAGTAAACAAACATATAAGCCTAATCTAGTATTTACCTCAAAGCTCTAGCTGGTTTAGGCTAGCTATGTAGCAGGCTAGCTAACTCCTCACTAACAACCCTTCATCTGTTGGCATTATTTTACTCTTTTAGAAAGAAGAAGAAGAACAAGGAGAAGAAGCATCGTTTGGAGCAGCAAATTAATACAAATAAAAATGAAGAGGAGGAAACCAAGAGTGGATACATTGACAAAAGAACACCAGCTCAAATGGCTTTTGACAAGATGCAAGAGAAGAGGGTAATAATTATTGTCCTAAATGTATTGTCCTACTGATGTTCTAGCACTGAAATAGAGACAATGTTAGTCATGGGATAAAAAGACCTACTTCCTGTTTAAAATACCAATATTCACACACAATTTTTTTATGTTTCTTTCAGCAAATGGAGAGAATTTTGAACAAAGCAGAAAAAACTCACAAGCGGAGAGTTGAGGTAAGACCTTATTATTTGAAAACATCTGCATGAATTTACTGTAATTCAGAAAATACACTTGGACATTTGAGTTCTACAAACTCCTGGCATTTACAATAAACAAAGGTATTTTTGTTGTATTGCAGGATTTCAACCGTCACCTGGACGCCCTGAAGAACATTACGATATTCCTAAAGTCAGCTGGACCAAATGAAGAGGAATCCTGGACCATTTTCATTTTAGAATTGCTTTAGAAGAAGAAAAAAAATTGCCCATTGTTACCCATGCTGTGTCATTTCTGTTGTATATTAGTCATTTATATCATATATTAGTCATTATAATTTTATATTTTTTGAACATCTTGGCATAGTTCTGTTATAATCTCCACCCGGCACAGCCAGAAGAGGACTGGCCACCCCTCATAGCCTGGTTCCTCTCTAGGTTTCTTCCTAGGTTTTGGCCTTTCTAGGGAGTTTTTCCTAGCCACCGTGCTTCTACACCTGCATTGTTTGCTGTTTGGGGTCTGTACAGCACTTCGAGATATTAGCTGATGTACGAAGGGCTATATAAAATAAACTTGATTGGTAATTTGTGTGACTATATTTTGGTTCCATACATAGAATTATACTAGATTAGACATGCTGTGATGTGTATTGAATTAAACTGAGTTACTTTTCCTTGTCTGGAATTTCACAAATTTATTCACCTTACATTTTTTACATTAGTATTGGTTGTGTGTAGTTCATTGCTGTCAAGACTGAAACGGTCAACGACAGGTGGCATTTTCCAGGCCCAATTGCAGAGCCTTCTATTGTAAAGTAGAGGGCTGAGCTGTGGTCTCTTATAACACCACATGCGTACAGTGTAGTCACTCAATATATTAATTACAATTAGCATAACTTGTAATCTAAAAAAATATGTAGCAAATTATGTATGAAGGCAATATTTGTATTGGGAATAGACAGACAGCTTCCCGGAAGTAGAGCAATATAATAGTAAATATTAGCAAAGGTTTTCTATTATATTGACAAGATAGTCGAGTAATCGCTCCAACAATGGAAATACATGTCCTCAAAGGTTGAAGGCAGGCGGGAGGGGGCGAAAAGGTTTGACCATTCTAGCTAATAAGGTCAGATACGCGTGTCAACAACAGGCATAACTCTGATTATAAAGTAGTTTTGTTGTTGAAATACCGCGTGCGTTAGTTTATTCGTAACAATCGAACTCGAAACTTATATTTGATCAAATAAGCCTCACGTAGCAAATTAGCAATTATATTATTTTGATGACCAAATTCGACACTCATATTCAAAAGTTCCTCACTTTCGCGGTCTTGTTTTCGTGAACAAAATTTGGGCGGAGTAAACCCTCTCGCTTCGCTTCTTCCTCTCTGATGTTAGCCGGCAACACCTAGCACTCCTAGGTGGATGCTATCGTACCGCCGCATGTTTTAGATATTATAAATATTTTTCACCGGTACCAACTCGTAAGTTACGACGAGCTAAAAGCAAAATGTCAGCAAGTGCGGTGTATGTGTTAGATCTTAAGGGCAAGGTAAGAGGAACTGAGATTAGCTCAGCCAGCTAAAGAGCTAACGTTAGCTAGCTTAATCTAACATGGTTCACGTTAAAATGTTTACTAAAGGATCACACATTTGATGGCCAATTTACAATATGTAGCTAGTTACTTTACATTCTAAGAAAAATATACAATAGTGTATTTGAGATGGCTAGCTTTTGATGTTGATACGGGACATTAATAATATGCATTGTAGCTAGTTACTTAGCTAGCATCTACCCCACCCAGCTAGACTGGTATTGGGATCAGATTGGGTTCAATGAATCACGTAATGTATTGTGGCCAAATTCTGCATGATAATGATAATGGTTGTGGTGGCCTTGTGAACAGTATACTGTATCACAAGCCTGACAAGAGCCCATACCATCCATGGATGTCATCATGATCACCAACATTTGCCCCCATCCTAAGGCCTGTTTGAGAATGAAAACACACTTTATGTGAAGCCTCAAATGCATAGTCTCGTTAGACCCATGTAGATTTTTGTGTTCCATATCAAAGACACTTGAAGATATGAAAACATGATGCCATTGATGCCAGTTCATGATGTCTTCAGGAGGCACATACCATGTAGGACGGAGCGATAGCTAGAGAAGTAAGTTCCTGTATATTTTGTTTCACCGCTCCAGGTTCTGGTCTGTCGTAACTACAGAGGAGATGTGGACATGTCAGAGATCGAGCACTTTATGCCCATCCTCATGGACAGAGAGGGGCAACTTATCCCCTATCCTGGCCCATGGAGGGCCGCTTCATGTGGATCAAACACAACAATCTGTACCGTATCCTTACTGCCACTTACTCAACCTCTCACAAAGGGGATTAGAGTGACTACTGCCTCAGTATTCCTTTGCCTTTCCAATATATGTTTCTCAATAGAAATGGAAATGCTTCCATATTTTGCTCTGGGAAAAGGGAGAGTGATGGTTGGTTTGACTGCTCAGGTCAAAGTACACTTCTCTCGCTGAGAGTTCAAACAATGGATAGGTTTAGAACAGGGCTCCGGGCAGCCGAGCGGAAATGGAGGAAAACTCCCTCCCTGCGGACCTGGCATCCTTTCACTCCTCCTCTCTACATTCTCCTCTTCTTCTCTGCTGCTAAAGCCAATTTCTACCACTCTAAATTCCAAGCATACTGCCTCTAACCCTAGGAAGCTCTTTCCACCTTCTCCTCCCTCCTGAATCCTCCCCTCTCCCCCTCCTCCTCTCTGCTGATGACTTCGTCAACCATTTTGAAAAGAGGTCGACGACAATCCGATCCTCGTTTGCTAAGTCAAACGACACAGCTGGTTCTGCTCACACTGCCCTACCTGTGCTTGACCTCTTCTCCCCTCTCTCTCCAGATGAAATCTCGCGTCTTGTGACGGCCGGCACGCCCAACAACCTGCCCGCTTGACCCTATCCCCTCCTCTCTTCTCAGACCATTTCCGAGAACCTCTCCCTTAACTCACCTCGCTCATCAACTCATCCTTGACCGCTGCTACGTCCCTTCGTCTTCAAGAGAGCGAGAGTTGCACCCCTTCTGAAAAACTACACTAGATCCTCCGATGTCAACAACTACAGACCATATCCCTCTTCTTCTCTCCAAACTCTTGAACGTGCCGTCTTGGCCGCTCCTGCTATCTCTCTCAGAATGACCTTCTATCCAAATCATCAGGTTTCAAGACTAGTCATTCAACTGAGACTGCTCTTCTCTGTGTCACGGAGCGCTCCGCACTGCTAAAGCTAACTCTCTCTCCTCTGCTCTCATCCTTCTAGCCTATCGGCTGCCTTGATACTGTGAACCATCAGATCCTCCTCTCCACCCTCTCCGAGCTGGGATCTACCGGCCGGCCCACTTGGATGCGTCTACCTGACAGGTCGCTCCTACCAGGTGGCGTGGCGAGAATCTGTCCGCACCACGTGCTCTCACCACTGGTGTCCCCAGGCTCTGTCTAGCCCTCTCCTATTCTCGCTATACACCAAGTCACTTGGCTCTGTCATATCCTCACATGGTCTCTCCTATCATTGCTATGCAACGACAACACAATTAATCTTCTCCTTTCCCCCTCTGATAACCAGGTGGTGAATCGCATCTCTGCATGTCTGGCAGACATATACAGTGGATGGACGATCACCACCTCAAGCTGAACCTCGGCAAGACGGAGCTGCTCTTCCTCCGGGGAAGGACTGCCCGTTCATGATCTCGCCATCACGGTTGACAACTCCATTGTGTCCTCCTCCCAGAGTGCTAAGAACCTTGGCTGATCCTGGACAACACCCTGTCGTTCTCAACTACATCAAGGCGGTGCCCGTTCCTGTAGGTTCATGCTCTACAACATTCGCAGAGTACGACCCTGCCTCACGCAGAAGCGGCGGCAGTCCTAATCCAGGCACTTGATCTCCCGTCTGGATTACTGCAACTCGCTGTTGGCTGGGCTCCCTGCCTGTGCCATTAAACCCCTACAACTCATCCAGAACGCCGCAGCCCGTCTGGTGTTCAACTTTCCAAGTTCTCTCACGTCACCCCGCTCCTCCGCTCTCTCACTGGCTTCCAGTGAAGCTCGCATCCGCTACAAGACCATGGTGCTTGCCTACGGAGCTGTGAGGGAACGCACCTCCGTACTAGGCTCTGATCAGGCCTACACCAAACAGGCACTCGTTCATCCACTCTGGCCTGCTCCGCCTCCTACCTCTGAGGAAGTACAGTTCCCGCTCAGCCAGTCAAAACTGTTCGCTCTCTGGCACCCCAATGGGGAACAAACTCCCTCACGACGCCAGTCAGCGAGTCAATCACCACCTTCCGAACACCTGAAACCCCACCTCTTTAAGGAATACCTAATAGGATAAAGTAATCCTTCTAACCCCCCCCCCCCTTAAAGAGTTAGATGCACTATTGTAAAGTGGTTGTTCCACTGGATATCATAAGTGAATGCACCAATTTTAGTCGCTCTGGATAAGAGGTCTGCTAAAATGACTTAAATGTAAATAATGTAAAATGTTCACTTCTTGAAAATTCCACTTGTAGTTCGTTCTCAAACCGGCCTCTTTTTTTAAGGTAGATACAAGTCGACTTATGTTGAAAGCCCCACATCAACTTTTCACCTTAACAAATGTTCCATCAGTTGTAGCAACGTCTAAGAAAAATGCCTGTGTCTCCTTGGTCTTCTCTTTCCTCTACAAAATTATCCAGGTGAGTTAATTAGTCTCTATAATGGTGTGTGGTGTGCAGTAGTCTTATTTTCCAATAACCCATAGGTATTACTGGTGGTTAACTGGTAAAAAAAATGTGTTGTATCTAGACTCAGCCTATTGTCTCTGCAGGTTTTCTCCGAGTATTTTAAAGAGTTGGAAGAGGAGAGTATCAGAGATAACTTTGTCATCATCTATGAGTTGATGGATGAGCTGATGGACTTTGGCTATCCTCAGACTACTGACAGCAAGATCCTTCAAGAGTGAGTATCCTACCTAGCCCTTATTCTGTCTACAAAACTCTCTCTGTACAAACCTATGTTTAGCTTCCATTAAACAGTTTAAAATTCCTCCAAGTTAAACATGATTTAATAATGTAGTAGTGACCTACAGTACTGTGTATACAGTTTATCTTCCATTTCACCTAAACACCCAGTATGCCTGCAGACAGACAGTTCCTGTCATTGTTGTCCTGTCCTCTCACCAGGTCTGTCTCTGTTTGTTTGTAGGTACATCACCCAAGAGGGGCACAAGCTGGACACAGGGGGCCCGCGCCCTCCTGCCACCGTCACCAACGCTGTGTCCTGGAGGTCAGAGGGCATCAAGTACAGGAAGAATGAAGTCTTCCTGGATGTCATCGAGTCTGTTAATCTTCTGGTACGGCGCCTTGTCACGTCGTGTTCTAAGTCTAACACTCGCCTCCCTCTAATACATTCTTGGCTTGCAATGTTTATTATTTCTCTATGACAAAATTATTCAGTGTTTTATGGAAGTACTATCAACCATTTTGAACTTAGACGCATTTCTGCAATTGTTGTAAACAGTTTGACACTTTTCCCCCTTTCTCTCCTCTGTGCAGGTCAGTGCGAACGGTAACGTGCTGCGCAGTGAGATCGTGGGCTCCATCAAGATGCGTGTGTTCTTGTCAGGGATGCCTGAGCTGCGTCTGGGCCTCAATGATAAAGTTCTGTTTGAGAACACTGGCCGTGAGTTCCTCTGCACTGTGTGTCACTGGATTGGTTACAGTTCAGTTAAAATACAAATGCATGTCAGATTTCAAAGCTGTTTCTGTCTGTATTCTCATCCCAAATTGTAGACACTAATGCGTGACTTAGCCTTTTGCTTAGAATTTCCCATCGACATCATTGTATGATTTGCAAGGAAGTTGGAGTTGTGTGCTGTGCGCACATATTTCAAGTTAGGATTCAGCTCTTACCTCTAATCTATTTAAATTCTTAACAGAGCTTGTATTTCTCTCAGAAAACTGTACTTGTACCAGGTACAATCCTCTCATGCCCTGACTCTCTCTGTTGCTGTGCTCACCACAGGAGGGAAGAGTAAATCAGTGGAGCTGGAGGACACAAAGTTCCACCAGTGTGTGCGTCTGTCCCGCTTTGAGAATGACCGTACCATCTCCTTTATTCCCCCCGATGGAGAGTTTGAGCTCATGTCCTACCGCCTCAACACACACGTGGGTACTGTATGAGAGAGAGAGGCCAGTTTCATTAGATGGGCTTGTCATTATGGATCTGTTTTACAAAGATATGAAGTCTTTGACAAAAAAAGAAACATTGTTCATGAAGCTTCTCCATCGAAAGGGCTTCTTAGTCCAAGACTAGGTTTAATCTCTGTCCAGGTAACCGCCCCCTTTATGGGATGGGCATGCAATTAGAAGTGTACAAGTTAAAGCTGGAATCCGTACTTGGTGAAACTGCCACGTCCGTTTTGTAATATTAAAGCAGTAAAGAAGATACTTTAAACAACTAACACTGTTTTTTTCCCTCGGGCATTGCACATCATTGCACATCATTGCACATCATTGCACATCATTGCACGAGCAATAAAATAGCAGAGTATTTATTGCAAATTTTTTACTCTCCGTTTCATCAACTAAACAAAACCGATAACAAATGCGCTGTGGCAGACAGTGACCCTCTTTCACCTTATGCAGATTTCAGCTTTAAGGAATTGCTATTTTATTTATGCATATGAGATGATGACAGGCCATTTTGCATGTAGAAGAAAGACGTGTCAATGCAGAAATGACCCTTTTCGTTGTATTGATGAGTTGTTTTTTAAGCCTATGAAATGTATTGTCCCCAGGTGAAGCCCCTGATCTGGATAGAGTCTGTGATAGAGAAACACTCCCACAGCAGGATCGAGTACATGATCAAGGTAAACACCAGCCCTGCAACGTTACCCAGCAGCTAACAGTATGCTCTGGTATCAAATCAATAGTTGACCACAAAGCTGTCATAAATGCAAATAGCACGATCTTCAGGAATGGCATGTATTAGCCTCTCTTTTTGTGTCTAAGGCCAAGAGTCAGTTCAAGAGGCGCTCCACAGCCAACAACGTGGAGATCCACATTCCAGTTCCCACAGACGCAGACTCGCCCAAGTTCAAGACCACGGTGGGCAGTGTCAAGTGGATCCCAGAGAACAGTGAGGTTGTCTGGTCCATCAAGTCATTCCCGGTGAGCACAACAACACACTGGACTGCATGCTAGCGTAGACCATAGTTCTCAAAGTGCGGTTCTTTTGAGTGTCTGAACATCCATAACCCCAAAGATATCATMTGTCACTTAACTGACCTGGATACATTTATGTAAAACAAATCCACATTATCCTATCTCTTGATCTGTTTTGTCTTGTCCCAGGGGGGTAAGGAGTATCTGATGAGAGCCCACTTCGGTCTGCCAAGTGTGGAAGCAGAGGACAAGGAGGGGAAGCCCCCCATCAGTGTGAAGTTTGAGATCCCCTACTTCACTACCTCTGGCATCCAGGTGAGCATCCTCACTGCAGTACCTCTTCTATCCTCCAGGAGTCTCTTGTTGCTGTTACTGGGAGACTGGGAATCATTCTAACACAGGATGGCGCTGTTGTAACGCGGATGAGGTCTGGCTGCTCGCGCTGAGAACCTGAGGTGTGCTTGAGATCGTGCTTGGTTTGCTGCTTCAAAGACTGGTGTCGTGTGTGCATGGTTCTGTTGTAGGTAGAACTGCTGTCGTTTTTAATACAGACCGTACAATAGACTGTCAGTCAACACAGGGAGAACAACATCACTGTAGCGTTGGTCTGGCGGGTCTCTCTGTAACATTTCGACACTACAGAGTTAAGGTGTCGTTGACAAGCTACACTCAGAAGGATGTACACACATTCAAATAGTTCTGCACAGGTACTGTATAGCCAGCATCAGACAACTGCCGAAAAATGAACTGCTCCACACACTTTTTATTTAATTTAACTAGGCAAGTCAGTTAGGAACACATTCTTATTTTACAATGACGGTTAACCCGGACGACGCTGGGCCAATTGTGCGCCGCCCTATGGGACTCCCGATCACGGCCGGTTGTGATACAGCCCGGGATCGGACCAGGGTCTGTAGTGACACCTCTAGCACTGAGATGCAGTGCCTTAGACCGCTGCACCACTTGGGAGCACCAAAAACTCACTGCTTTTAAGACTAACTTTGTTTTGCTCTGTTTTATTGAAATGTTGTTTCTACCCATAATACTCAGACCAAATGGTCAATAGGTAGTGGATGGGCTGGTTAAGATGAGAACAATTAGGGGCAGAGTACCAGTGTGCAGGTCCTTATTTAKGTCAGGCAGTGTTCTGGATGAGTGTCAAGCTCTCCCTGTCAGCCCTCTGCTTCCAGATCTGACACCAGGGAAATTACATCAGAGCCCAGAGAATCAAAGGAAAGCCTTTTGGTTGGCTCAGTGTGGGGTTTGCTCGCCTCGGGTCTTTGTTTCCTGGTGAAAAACGAGCATGGCCAACTTATTATGGAGACGCACACCCTCACATCAGCACTAAAACAAACCGTTTGCGTCTCCATACAGGAATACAAAGCTATGAAGTCAACCCATTACACCATTGTAGGGATTAACATGGGTAAACGGGATCCTGGGACTGTCCCGGGAACACTCTTCACATTACCCCCCCAAAAAATTAAATGACAAGACCCGGGAAATTACATTTTTCCTTAAAGTGGCATTGATGTAATTCCACAAAATACATGACATGTGTAGCAGCAGATTAGCAAAAAATAAAATGGCACATTATCCAAACAGGTTGTTGCATGGAAGCCTTGAGTCTAGGATATTTACTTCACACAAAGTCACCATAAATTCAAAGCACACGCATAATTGACACTGCCGAACTGCACACGCGACCCGAATGCTGTTAATAAACCCTACAGGAAACCCCTACAGTACAGCCTAGGAAAAAATGTGTGCCTCTTTTTGAGCTGTCGTTGTGACTTCAGACAGTCACACATTTGATAGGCCCCTATGCACAATACACTACATCTGTCAGTCTTGTAAAAATTCAGAGGCCCGAGGGGAAATCTTCTCCTGTCATAGAGCCTCGGCTATTCTTCAATCCCACTGAAACCCCAAATCCTTACTTCTGTCTCGGGTGAAAAATCCTAACTTTATTCTGTGATCCATTAGGTTGTATTATCGAAGAACGTCTTGTGCCTATGCATGTCAAAATACAGCTCTAACATTTCCCCCGCTTTTCTCCTACTTGCTGCCCATCTGAGAGCTTCGGTAGAGAATGTGTGATCAACAAACGGTGTGAGAGTATATATGGATGTTATTTTTTTAAACAGTTTGTACCTGTTAAGAATCTTTTTAAAACATTTCCACTCTTCATCTCCTCGTTATTCATGAGCTGATCTGCTATCTGTATAATCATCAACTCCATTTTGCCAAATGTAGGAGAGATTCTGTCATTCGTTGAATGTTATCTAGCAAGCTTAGCAACTTTGTTCATTTGACTTTTGTTTGTATGATTCGACAACTCTATACTCTCGGTGCGTCCTGAGTGCACTATTCGTTGAGATGACCCACTGCTGAAATGCACTGAATTGAGGAACATGATAATGGCCTGTTTTGCAATGTCATTGGCGATCAAAGATAGTTACTCAATCATTACTAAATATCAGTTTCATTTGCTCTGAAATCTTTACATAGTGGCGCTGACAAGATGTCGCAACGTCCCTCTCATTTTGGGAGAACCCAGGCGTTTTCACCATGTCTTGGTTTTAAACGCTTTAAATGGCCACTTTGTGGACTCCAGAAAGAATAGCTACAAAACGAATAAACAAACATTTCAGATTTTTTGCAGTTTTTCCCAGGATTCTCGGGATGAATATGAATTATCTTCTGAACAATCTTAATCCCAATATCATTGTGCTGCAGCGCTGTGTTTTTGAGCTGTACCAGCAGAACATTTTCAGCATTAGTAACAATCTAGCTTAGATTTTCAAGTTTGCCTAGGGACATCTCCGCTAACCTGCCATGCATTTGGGCTAAACACAAATTAGGCACTCTGGGGGTGCAGGGAATTGGTTATTAAAGTTGAGTTAAGAGTCAGTAAAGCAGGAGAAACTCAAGCCTGTTATCTACACCTCCATTGTGTCGTATTGTAAATGTGCAATGCTAGCTCACAGTGGTGACATCAGGTCACATTGCTGGAAAGCCGCATTGGTGTCTAGTGGTTACCTCACCTTCCATAGCAGGTTTATGTGTGCGTTGGGCTGGTTTCCTTTCTTTTTGTACGAGTGTATGACGTGTTCACAAGGCCTCTTGTCTTGCCAGTAGAGCCACAGGATATGTTACCTGGTCTCTATCTCAATTTACCCTCTATGCAAATTCACTATCAAACTGTTTTAATAAATTAGACAATCTGCCCAATATATTTCTATACCCTAATGTTAGAGCCAAACATGCTCTGCTAAATTAGAGCTTTTCTCCGTTTTTGGTGTCATTCCCATATCAATATTTTGCAGTGGCGTCCCACACAGAATTGAAAGGCAGAGGATTAAATTACACTTTGCTTGAAATTCTCTGGAAATGAGGATGTTCTGGCAATAATGGAAAATGAGGGATTTCATAATCCAATGGCGCGACAGAGACATTCAGTGTCTTCCTGTTGTAGTGTTCTACCAGAGAATGTTCTCTCGAAAGGTTTCATCATCACTACAAGATGCACTCGTAACAGCCACACTTATTTAACCCTAGTGGTGGCACCTTGAGGAAAGGGTTGCTTGTAAACCGAAGCCCCTCAAAATAACTCACTCAACCAGAGATCAATGGAGCCTTCATCAGAGATGCTACTTTTAGCTACTAGAAGCTACTATTTAGGGGTTTTGATGGGGAGCTATTTTGTGGCCCTGGCTGACCCCAAGGTCGCTACGCTGGTGTTCCAGGGCCTCTTGAACTGTGCAGAGCCCCTGTGGCCACTCCAACGGAGCCCACCGCACGCCACCAAGGATCTCTGCTAGCATTAAGGGAACATTAATGCAGCCTGGGCTTATTACAGGGAGTACGCCACTTACTGCTCAGTGTGTGTGTGTCTGTGGGTGCGTGCCTCTGCATATGCCTGGCTGCATGTGTGACCATGTGTTTGCACACTCACGCTCTCCACGCTACCCGGTCTCTCGCACACGACACACAGCACCAAGGGGGGAAAAAAGGAACCACATCATCAACTCCTTGATTAGACAGCGTGGTATATCAAAGTGGTGTTTTACCCCACCGCCAACCAGCCAGGCCTACAGGCAGATGTGCATTAAGCCCCCCAGCCATATCCCATCTGAGGTAGAAAAGGGAAGTTTACCACCAGAGTGGTTTGGGCTGCTCCAGAGGCATAGGCTACTGGGTTTCTTTATAGCCTGCTGATGGTAGGGGGGGAAGCCACATCAGGGCTCATCTGTCCCCCTCCAGGGGATAATTACAGCCAGGTTCCCCCTCCCCTCAGACACAGTGGCGTGGCCCACCAGCCCCTCAGAGAGATGTACTCCATATAGGCCTAGTCAACCACCAGAACAGAACGCTTGGCCAACTGCAAAATACTCATGTACTACATTATTTACAGTAAATATATCATAGTCTGTATCATGTACTGAATAAAAAAAAATAAAAAACTGGTACTGTGTATGAAGATGATAACTGTATTTGGCACAGGCATCATCACAGAAATTCCGGTGTGGTATCAATTTCACATGCGATTTGATGGATGTGCCTCTGCTGTCATCTTTGTAAGCACATGATCGTTTGATCTTCATTTAATGTAAATAAACTGTTCTTCCTGTTATAAACAGAAATGATCAGACGTCTATCAGTAGTTAGTAGAACTGTCCCGTGGGCCTAGTTATTTCAAAAGAGAACTTCAAAAACAAGTTGTTTGTTGGACCATGGTTGACGGATTCATTGCCTAGTTCCGCTTGAACGTTCAATGAAGCTCTTACCTCAGGCTGATCAAATCAAATGGCTGTTGAAAAGGTCAATTGTCGACCAGACTGCCTGGAGAAACCGCTTGTTCTACACAGCTACTGTCTGGTATTCACATTCTCTAACATCTCAGAGAAATCCTCAACACTGAGGACACATTCATCCCCAAGATAAATCTGCTCTATTTCAAGAGAGTGTCCTTAAAATATGGCATTCTTAGCTTGGTCCGACTGTGCCCCAAACTTTGGAACGAATGTGTGCGAATGTTTGTGCCTGCTTTGGCCTTACAGTAGTTTAGAACAACAAACATCTACATTTGTAAGGCACCAGACTACTTAGACACAGAGTAGTAGGCTACACCTCGATTTAGCTGCATTCATTACAGCATCACGTCGGCCAACCTTGTTACGGTCTGTGACTAACTGGCAGTGTAGGAATAAGAAGCTACCAATTTCACCACCGGCAGTGTAGAGTTGTAGACGGGTCAACTAATGTTGGAGACTTTGGGACGAGAAAAATCCCCTGTCCTTGTTTCACCCCGTGGCTACTATTCCTGCATCTCTTTTGATCAAGGCTATTTCTCACTGGGACTTGGTCTTGTTGGCAAAACCATAGAAACGATGAAATATTGAATTGGCTCAGTTAGCATATCACTTTTAGGCAAGATAGGAGACTTAGGAGGTTAGCATGATTCTGGCTGATAAAAGTATGGATGTATAAATGTAGGCCAGATGTAATGGATGTGTTGGACAAAAACATCATTTATAATCTTTAGTGATATATATGAGGTGATCGCATAGTTGAGGGTTGCTACATAACCACCAGGCCATGCTACATAACCACCAGGCCATTCTGATGGTCCTTGTTGACTTGCATTGACCTGATAGCACCCCTGTTCTGCCAATGACAGTCACTAGACCTAACTGATGTTAGCCTTGACCTGCCAGCACTGAGATCCTCCTGTTCTCACAATGTCTAGACTGCAGACACACACACACAGCTCTGAGACTGTTCAGACAGTCCTCCTCCTATATGCATATAGACATATTCTTTCTGCATTGTGCATTGGCCGTATGATCTGCCTCGAACACCCTTTTAGATTTTAAATCACACTTGAAATAGGCGTTGTGCACCTAAATGGGAGGCGATTTGTACAGCTCACAGTCCAAATACAGCGCTAGTCTGATATGGATAATGTCAGGTCAGCAGACCGATTTACCTCTGTGGAGTAAATTATGTGTTTGTATCCAACTATGTTTCCTTTGCACCAGAATGCGGGATTGTAGCCTTTTTTTGTCGAGGAACGCAACAGCACCCTCTCTGTAAAGCTGTTTGTTTCCTGTTATGAGAAGAACCACCTTGTGTGTCTTGGAGGCAGGTTGTGTTCTGGTACCGGCAGTGTTCACACCTTTTCTGAGAGGAAGATGAAGGATGCGTTTTGGGTGGCCGACTGCATGCCTGTTGCATCTTCATCAGGACCCCCAGACAGACGGCCCACACCCAGAGGTGTTTGTTGAGGAGCCTGTTAGGGCCGGTGTCCTGTTGTAGCATGGGTTTCTTCATTACGGCCCAGTTGTGATTTATGGTACCCTTGTTGTAAAGTGTTTCACTCCCTAAAGCAAAAACTATCATCTTTCCCATATGGTGTTGATAAAAAGCTCAGTATTTATGTGAAGAGAGCTGGGCTGCGGTGCGGTGTGCTGTGGCCATTTACACATTGTCAAATCTGTCTGTCAGTGTAATTCTCTGGGCGGTTATTGCAAGTGTTTTATCCTGGAGAAGATTTAAGGCTTAATCCCCCACTCTCTTGTTCTGTTAGGATCTCTGAATGCCTTAAGGTTCTCCTCGTTTCAACGAAAGCCCAGCCATGAAACAATAGGGAACTGTTTTACGATGGGGTAATATGAAGCTCAATCCACTGATAAGCTCACCACAGAGATAAGCATGTTAATTTATGCTGTTTGTTTTATAGGCCTCAGTGTAAATAATTAGATTTTAATGACAATAGTAGTTAACTCCCTGTCATGCGTTCTGCTTACTATCTAAGTTTTCTCGTGTGACATGGCTCAATTTGGTAAATTCAGTTATGTAATATCATGCAATATGTGTGCCCTTGCTGGGTCTTGTTCAATAGGTTGTAGTTTCACAAGAAGGGCAAGTGAAGAATTTATGACATTTCACATAGGATTGGGAAGTGCCAGTTCCCTAATTTTGTATTAATATCTACAAGTTTCTTAACTACCAGCTCGTTTCTCTCTTGAATGTGAGAGAAGTTCCCATCATCTACAGACATTGGCTTTGTTTGCAGGGCATGTATGACCTTATGGGTGGAACTTGGCATTGTTAAAGTTAGTATTTTAAGTGAATATAAAAATAATCTTCCTTGTAAAAACAACACAGTATCATGTATAGTTAAACCCTATTTTGTTATATTCAATGTACTTTACTTGACTGGTTTTCCAAACAGGCTCAGAATGACATGAAATGCACTGAGTGTACAAAACATTAGGAACACCTACCTAATATTGAGTTGCACCCCCTTTTACCTTCAGAACAGCCTCAATTTGTATCAAATCAAAATCAAATCAAATTTATTTATATAGCCCTTCGTACATCAGCTGATATCTCAAAGTGCTGTACAGAAACCCAGCCTAAAACCCCAAACAGCAAGCAATGCAGGTGTAGAAGCACGGTGGCTAGGAAAAACTCCCTAGAAAGGCCAAAACCTAGGAAGAAACCTAGAGAGGAACCAGGCTATGAGGGGTGGCCAGTCCTCTTCTGGCTGTGCCGGGTGGAGATTATAACAGAACATGGCCAAGATGTTCAAATATTCATAAATGACCAGCATGGTCAAATAATAATAATCACAGTAGTTATCGAGGGTGCAGCAAGTCAGCACCTCGGGAGTAAATGTCAGTTGGCTTTTTTAGCACGTCCGGTGAACAGGTCAGGGTTCCATAGCCGCAGGCTATGTCAGGGTATGGACTCTACAAGGCGTTGAAAGTGTTCCACAGGGATGCTGGCCCATGTTGACTCCAATGCTTCCCACAGTTGTGTCAAGTTGGCAGGATGTCCTTTGGGTGGTGGACCATCCTTGATACACACAGGAAACTGTTGAGAGTGAAAAACACAGCAGCGTTGCAGTTCTTGACACAAACCGGTGCGACTGGCACCTACTACCATACCCCGTTCAAAGACACTTAGATATTTTGTTTTGCCCATTCACCCTCTGAATGACACACACACACACACACACACACACACACAATCCATGTCTCAAGGCGTAAACATCCTTCTTTAACCCGTCTCCTTCCCTTCAATCACACCGATTTGAAGTGGATTTAACAAGTGACATCAATAAGGGATTATAACTTTCACCTGGTCAGTCTGTCATGGAAAGAGCAGGTGTTCATAATGTTTTGTCCATTCAGTGTATGTATTCCATAGAATTTGACTGCTTCCTCCCTTTAGTCACTGTTTGTGCTAGGTGTGACGATGGACAGGTTTCGTGATGTTTGCTCACTCTTGTTTTTAGGTGCGCTACCTGAAGATCATTGAAAAGAGTGGCTACCAGGCTCTGCCATGGGTTCGATACATCACACAGAACGGAGGTAAGGCTAAAACTAGACATTCACACCCTTCTCACCAAACCTCCCAATGAAGACTGATCCTCAACCCACCATACTGTAATAATGATCTCTCGTTATCCCAGCCACCAAACATCTGCATATGAAACGCACTGTCATCTGCCATCAATCCTATGTGTTGAGCTATGCATGTCTGAACTGCCACGTGTCTCTGCTCCTGTACTCTGGCTCTTCTGCTTCTGGGTGGGCCCCCCACGTTGCTCTGTTGCCCCTCACATAAATGTTTGGGCTTTTACTGGTTTCAATAGTTTTAGTAATTGCAGCACTGAATGTTGCTTCAGGGACTGTTTTGCCCTGCCTAGGAATAAGTCTAGGGGACACTGCTACCAAGTGGTCTGTAACTTCCTTCACTGGATTTTCCCGTGCTTCATGCAGTGCTGTGTGGTTCTATTATCTCCCCTCTACTGTGTGCCATGTTGTAAGGCTCTACAGTACAGTCTACAGTCCGTCTCTCTCCAGGCCTCTCTTCCTGATCAGGTTATCTGTGCAGGTGGTCTGAGACGGGCCCCTCCCCTCCCGACTCTAATTGGCAGGAAGGAAGCATCCAGGAAATAGCGTTGTTCTTGGCGGCCGCTGGCCAGCTGTCGTACTGCACTACACCCCAACTAATGGCTGTCTTACTTATACACCGGCCCCCGCAGAGCAGAGCCAACCAACATATTCATTACCTCCGATATCAACCAGAGGAAGGCATTCGTCTCCGCCGACAGTTTGTTTTGATACTTTGTCAATCGGGGGGTTGAATCTTTTGTTCCGAGCAGTCTTTGGTGTCTGCGCCGTGCGAGGCCAGACTACAGGTCCTGGTTTTGTTGTTGTCTGCCTGTGTGGCTTGAAGATACAGTAGAAGTCTAGCTTAGCTCAAATCGGAATCGCTGATCCTGATGGAATTCATGTCAATATTTTCACTACAATAAAAGTAGATTCAATGGACAAGAAACAATATCTCCAGTGATCCAGTCTCACCAGAAAGTATCATGATATTTGACAATATGAGTCCCGGGAATTCTACGGCTCCATTTTGTCTCAATCCCCTCTGACATAGATGAGTTCCACCTCCATTGTCTGCAAGGAGAGCGAAAGCCAACACATGCTGAAGCGGTTATGAATGATGCTGCAACTCTGACATTGATACTATCTTTTGAAAAAGAGTGAAAAAAGGGGGGAAAAACAGGAGGGGGGGAGCTCTGAGGTCCCAGAGTACTGAGAGAACCTGCTAGTGTAGCTAGAGGGGAGGGCGGGCCGGGGAGAGGCTTTTGCCAAATGATGGTGACCTATCCAGTTTGGGGTTAGCGGATGACGAATGTAGGCAGCCCACAGGGACTCCATGTGCACGCCCTTGCTCTTAAATGTTTATCTTACCTTTTGTTTCGGGGTTATTGCCAGTGCATTTAGCCAAGGAATGATTTAGGAATGCACATGTGAGTAGGGGAATTCAGGGCTGCTGAAACTGAAAGCATACTTTTTCCATCGCCCCTCTCACAATGTTTCTGATAGGATCTAATTAAACAGGGACCTGTGGGTCTGTTGAATTACTTGTCTTGAGTATGGGTGATAGATATCATACTGGGGAGGTTAGACCTTAACGTGGGTGGATCGCTGAATACTTACAGTAGATGTACTGTATATAGACTGAGTTCTTTAGTTGACACAGATATAAAAAATGTAAGAACGGTGCCATCATACTGCACTGTTGTATCTCACCAAAAGGGAAGGTGTAGATCCCCATTTCCATACATCTGTATTTGTTATGTTCATGTGTGGTGTGTTCCGCTTAGGGTTAAACAAATACTACACCTTTTTGTTATTTGAGTTAATGCCCCTAACTTTAATTTAAAAAATCAACCCTGTAATTAAACAGATTTTGACATGTTATGGAAGCTGTCAGGGCAATTAAACAACACTGATCACAATGGTGCAATTACAAACTAGGTGTGAAAACAAGATATCTCATGTATGCTACCTCATGTGCTCTGGCCACTGCCAAGTTTTACTTCCACGTTCACCCCCAAGGCCCCAACTGAATAGCCAACGCCACCTGAATTGCCTGCTTGCATCATCCTGATGAGCTCTGGGTTCTGGTGGCCAAACTGGTCAACAGTTTCCAGACTGATTCCTTGCCAGGGCCCACCGCAGACTTCCACCGCACCACCATTTTGTGTATTTTTTCCCCCTCCTATGTAATTTTGTTGATCAAAAGAGCTGCAACGTTAGCGGAAAGATGTCCCGAGCCTTAACTGACGATTCAATCTTCATGAGATTGATTTCATTAAAAGAGCTGAAATGTAATTAGGCATCCTTAATATTAAGCGTAGTACCCTTTGTGGTTTTATTAACTTCTTCTATTAACGTTTACACGTTCAAAGGGGAAGGTCAATAATAATAATTCTATGTCTAGGTGACATCTCACTGTTATCAAACAATGAAAGACAAATTACTTCAAATTCCACGTTTCATATCACTTTTAAAGAGGACCAGTATTATTTTATGGGGAAGCGATACACGACACCGTACAGCTCTAGAAATAAAGCACTGGCCCTAACCCAACTAGAGGCCTTGATGCCTTTGGCAGCCTGACAGTTTCTTCAGGCTGAATGAAAAGCCTTGTCCTATTTGCAGAGCGCCCTAGGGGCCTTGATGTGGCTGTAGGTCCTGATTGGCATATTGGTGGCGGTGAGGTCACAGACTGGGCTGTCGTTGAAGACTGGTGGAAAGTGTAGGAGTGGTGTGACAGGGTAATGCCACCCCCAAGGACCTGTGGCTTTACCCCTGCACCGACAAGCACTTTGTTGTGGACCACGGCGAGCCAATGGCACCTCATCTGCGTGTCCCTGTGTGTGACTGTGCCATGGCCAGGAGCCTGAGTCAGCAAGGCCACGCGTTGGCTCCGTCTCCGCAAGACGGGGGAGCATTTCTGGGGAGAGGGGCGCATGGGACCAAARTAGAGACCTCCCATGAGCGTGTAGTAAAGGTCTGTAAACACAGCCTATCAATTACCACAGCCAAAGTAGTCCTGAAGACTTAAGCTGTCTTATTCTACCCCTTTAATGTTCTCCTCACTCAAAAGCCATATAGGAAACCGGCATGTGTTTGATGGTTAAGAGGACAGTCATTTTCAAGGAGGCTTGGGGGGGGGAATAAGCCACCAGACCCATTGTCTAGCCCATGGCATGTGCACGCTACAATTAGAAATAGTTCTCCAGGCGAGTCGGGGTAATTTAGACTGATGTGTAGACTGGATTCAAGAGTTCCGTTAAGTCTCATATTTTGTAAGAAATGTCATATTGCAGAGAAGTAGTATTTAGAAGTTTATTAGGTCTGTTAAAGTTGTTTTGAAGGGGTCAAAAGTCTTTTAGTTTTATTCACATGAAAACATTGTCAAACTAACAATATGAATAGCCACATTTAGAAAGCGAACCGTTGCGTTTTACTAGAAGTAAACATGTTATGATATTTAAAGTGTGTGTGGCAGGCACATTTGGGTGTCTGTGTTAGACACTTCATAACTACCAAATTTGACACGTCATTTCTCGAACCACCGTCACGTTAAAGGATTTACAAATGTCAGTAGTGCGTTTGAAAGCCACGTCACGTAACAATACTATTGGGCTCAGTTCACCATTGTTCCAAGTGCCTCTGGTTCCCCATAGCAACCACAAAAACACTGCTCCACCGTAGGCTTTGCACTTAATTGCTCTTAAAGCAGATATGATTTAAGGCAAATGAAAACCAGATACGCTGGGCTTATGGGGCAAGCGGTTTCACCACTCCATGTCTAACGTTCCACACACCACACTGTTTCCATAACAAACTTTGTTTTTTACATTTTTATTATTGTTATCATTACAGAAATTGAGGCTGTGTTCTTTAGGCTAAAGAGTGTGATTTTGGAGAGGTTTCCACAAACAGACGGTACTGATCTTGTTAAATCCGGCCCATGCTGCGTGCATGCCCTCGTCGCAAAAGTGAATTCGCACAGTCCACACACACATACATACTGTACATACACACATAAACAAGTACACAATCTGTTGTGTGTGTGTGAGAGGGAGTGCGGATGTCATGCTCACCTCTACTCAAAACTCAGATTCCTGAACAGATAAGCAGTCAGAACTTGGCTTGAGCGAAGAAACCAGACTCCACACAGCTGTGTGCTTCCCATTGTAAATGTATGTGTATTTAAGATGTTTATTTACGAGTCATGCTGCCAAGCATAGCACCAGAGGAACTTAACATCTCCGTACAAACACACAGTCTTTGGTCTGAGGGAACTAAAATAAGGAAACTTATCCTTGAGCTGGTTCTGCTGGTTTTAACAAGAGTTTTCTCTACTTATTGTCTTTCTTCTGTTAGTTTTATAATGGGTGGAGCCAACTCCCACTAGACGAATCACATTTTATTTAGTTTGGCTCTTGGAGTAATATTTAAACGTTAATGAATTGTGTGTTTTGAGGTCAAGATGGAAGGGTAGGGAAAGGACTTCTCTGTAAGTGTTCGCTTAGCTTTTATGGCCAAACCGATGTTTCTAGATCAGTCAATATTCATGTATATGACTGCCAGCGAAATGGATGTTTACTAATGAGTTCACGAATTGTTTAATTATTTTACTTTTTTCTCCAGATTACCAGCTCCGAACCCAGTAGAAGCTGCAGCAGAGGAAGGAAGGACCCATATTTCCAGGATGTATATTTACCTATAGTCCTATGTCATGGACCGTTGTTGTCAACTGTCTTTATTTTTGTTTTCATTTCCATCTTAAAGTTTGGTTCAAATTTAGTGCCATAATACAAAAATGATACTCCTCTGAAAATTCTGAATCTAGGCTTTTACTTGGTTTCAGTTGTATTCCAAAAGCAGTGAAATATATAATATTTCTAGAGTTACTCAAAGGTAGGTCAGTTGCAAATAATAAATACAGTTATTGATACTTTACTTCCCTGTGGTCTAGCGTTCTAAGCTGCTGTCTCCAGATCACATATACTGCTGCAGCATGGCTTTTAATCTGTACCACTGCTATTTTCTCTTCTGTCCTTCCCCTCTGTCCTTCCTCTATCTATCCTGTCCACTAAAAACTGAAATAAGTGAGTGGGACTGACACTCCTTTAAAGAAAAAAGGTACTTACCCTTTTTCCATCTAAATTACATGCTTGAGATTGTATTTCATAGGTCAATTTCAGGTGTTAAGTTGTGTGACCAACAAAACAGTACAGTGTTATAAGAAGTTAATGTGAATTGACAAACAGCTTTCTTAATTTCTCTGTTCCATTTACTTGGTGATAGCCTGACTCAAGGCTGAAAAAGCTCTTCAATATATATTGTTTGTGTCGCATCAGTCTGTGTGGCTGTTATGAGAGAGGGTGCATTGGTACATTCATGCAGATCAAAGTGAGCACTTAAAATAGACAAATTGTAATAAAATATGTGCCACATTAGTTCTTATGTTTGTCATCACTCCAAAGTTACAGGTCCTTTATGCCACCATTACCCCTCTTAAGAATAAAATCCTGAATGCTTATTAAGGATGTATTATTTGCTAATTATCTGTTTATTCATTTTAAAACAGTTTTCTCATTTGACAATTTGATCTTTAATTTGTTTTTGGGTTTCTTATCCTCACATTAGTCAGTGGAATTAACATGACTGTTGTGACTTTTTTTTTAAAGTTGAGAACAAGTTCTCATTTACAACCCGGCCAAGATAAAGCAAAGCAGTGCGACATATTAACAACAACATAGAGTTACACATAAACGTACAGTCAATAACACAATAGAAAAATCTATGTACAGTGTGTGCAAATGTAGAAGAGTAGGGAGGTAAGGCAATAAATAGGTGATGGAGGCGAAATAATTACAATTTAGCATTAACATTGGAGTGATAGATGTGCAGATGATGATGTAATGATTGTGCCTTTTAAACAGCTTGGAAAATTCCAGAAAATGATGTCATGGCTTTAGAAGCTTCTGATAGGCTAATTGACATCATTTGAGTCAATTGGAGGTGTACCTGTGGATGTATTTCAAGGCCTACCTTCAAACTCAGTGCCTCTTTGCTTGACATCATGGAAAAATGAAAAGAAATCAGCGAAGACCTCAGAAAAAAAATTGTAGACCTCCACAAGTCTGGTTCATCCTTGGGAGCAATTTCCAAACGTCTGAAGGTACCACGTTCATCTGTACAAACAATAGTACGCAATTATAAACACCATGGGACCACGCAGCCGTCATATTGCTCAGGAAGGAGACGTGTTCTGTCTCTTAGAGATTAACGTACTTTGGTGCGAAAAGTGCAAATCAATCCCAGAACAACAGCAAAGGACCTTGTGAAGATGCTGGAGGAAACAGGTACAAAAGTACCTATATCCACAGTAAAACAAGTCCTATATCGACGTAACCTGAAAGGCCGCTCAGCAAGGAAGAAGCCACTGCTCCAAAACTGCCATAAAAAAGCCAGACTATGGTTTGCAACTGCACATGGGGACAAAGATTGTACTTTTTGGAGAAATGTCCTCTGGTCTGATGAATCAAAAATAGAACTGTTTGGCCATAATGCCCATTGTTATGTTTGGAGGAAAAAGGGGGAGGCTTGCAAGCCGAAGAACACCATCCCAACCGTGAAGCACGGGGCTGGCAGCATCATGTTGTGGGGGTGCTTTGCTGCAGGAGGGACTGGTGCACTTCACAAAATAGATGCCATCATGAGGTAGGAAAATAATGTGGATATATTGAAGCAAAATCTCAAGGCATCAGTCAGGAAGCTTGGTTGCAAATGGGTCTTCCAAATGGACAAGGATCCCCAAGCATACTTCCAAAGTTATGGCAAAATAGCTTAAGGACAACAAAGTCAAGATATTGGATAGGCCATCACAAAGCCCTGACCTCGATCCTATAGAACATTTGTGGACAGAACTGAAAAAGCGTGTGCAAGCAAGGAGGCCTACAAACCTGACTCAGTTACACCAGCTCTGTCAGGAGGAATGGGCCAAAATTCACCCAACTTATTGTGGGAAGCTTGTGGAAGGCTTTCCGAAACGTTTGAGCCAAGTTAAGCAATTGTAAGGCAATGCTACCAAATACTAATTGAGTGTATGTAAACCTCTGATCCACTGGGAATGTGATGAAAGAAATACAATCTGAAATAAATCATTCTCTCTACTACTATTCTGACATTTCACATTCTTAAAATAAAGTGGTGATCCTAACTGACCTAAGACAGGGAATTTTTAATAGGATTAAATGTCAGGAGTTGTGAAAAACTGAGTTTAAATGCAGTTGGCTAAAGTGTATGTAAACTTCCGACTTCAACTGTAGGTGACCTGGAGCCAGTGGGTTTGGCGACTTAAGCTAGCTATTAAATGGTTATACATGTACACTCACCCTATTCATGAAATTGTATCGCTCAGTCATGTGGCTGTGGCTTGTTATATAAAGCAGGCAGAGAAACATTCAGTAACTTTTCGATTGAAAAATGACTGACGTAAGCGACTTTGAAAATGGTATGGTTAGGACTGTGGCGGTCACAACATTTCGTCGGCCGGTGATTGTCAAGCAAATAACTGCCGGTCTCACGGTAATTGACCGTTAATTAACATAAACACATTTAGCATCACCTGGCTTCTACACATAGCCTACAAGCCACTGATGCAGACATTTTGAAACAGCTACATTTTAAAAAGTATATTAAATACATGTAATATAGCCTACTCTTTCACAATAAATCCATGATTTCTTTTAGACAGGTCTTAAGAAACATGATATGAAGAAAATGTAGTCTTACTTCAGAAGAACAGAATAGCATACTCTGAGTTGTCCTTATGTTAGGTCCTCATCTGGCTATGCCATATGGCTGTGGGCTACACTAGTTCATTTAGCAGACAAGATTTGCTTAGAATTCCGTGTAATTATTTTATATTATGAAGAATGCAATTGTACAATGCTGAATAAAATAGGATATTTTCTCCAAACGCAGCTATTTCAGGTTGAGCGGTTAAAGAAATAGGTCCACCTATATGCTACATTTAGAGTTATTAATGTAACTTTAGTTCTACAAACATTGGGCTAAATGTTTTGATTTTTAATACATTGTAAGGCTGTATGGTGCGACTCAAATGACGAAAGGAATGAGCTCTGCTTTGTTTTTTGCACAGACTGTATACACTTCATCAGTCTCTCATTCACAATTTGACAAGCACTTGATAATGCCTCGAATTTCCCGACGGAATCCCCTTTGTGTGGACGTAATGGCCCATAAAAAAGTCCATGGCTTTTGCGGCTCTTGGGCTAAATATAGTAATGGTAATTCCTTTCTCCCTGAGTGCTGCGTGCTCCGAAGCACCTCTCACAGAACAGCGCAAACTGGCTCTAACCAAAATAGAAAGAGGAGTGGGAGGCCCCAGTGCACAACTGAGCAAGAGGACAAGTACATTAGAGTGTCTAGTTTGAGAAACAGACGCCTCACAAGTCCTCCACTGGAGGGTTCATTGAAGTAGTACCCGCAAAACACCAGATCACCATCACTGGACAATTGAGGAGTGGAAAAACATTTCCTGGAACATGACAGCGAGTTCAGTTTACTTGATTGGCCTGCGCACTCCCCAGACCTCAACCCAATAGAGCATCTTAAGGATGGAATGGGCTGTTCACAGCATGCATGTACCACCGTCCAATCTGCAACAACAATAGTGTGAACGCATCGTATCAGCATGGACCAACATCCCTATGGAAGGTTTCCGACACCTTGTAGAATGCCCCAATGAATTCAGGCTGTTCTGGAGGCAAAGGGGGGTCCAACCCGGTACTAGATGGGTGTACCTAATAAACATAAACTGGCCAGTGAGTGTATAGTGCTAGCAGATCTTTTAGATGACTCGTACGAGTTAATATCAGTGTTAACAGTTGACTGCATGGATGTTTCAATAAGTTCTCAGAAGCTAGGCCAAAAGCTGTAAACCTTGAATTTTGCCAAAAATATCCCACTCGGATACACTTTCCCCCTCAAAGTTTTGTCATCTTGGTCTTGTTTGCTTTAAACTGTTTATGTTCAAATCAAAGGACAACAGTCCTAGTGGTTGTGTGTTTGGATTTGAGGTTTGTCTGTGTTTATTGTCCGTTCCTTTTTAATCACAACAAAGTTTATATGAGGCCAGAGCATTTGGATACAGATATATGCTGAAAATGTATCTAAAAATGTTATGTTTTTTCAGTTCACAGCCAAATGATCTTTCAAAATGAAATCAAATAAAATAGTTTTGTTGGACATACAAAAGTCAGAACTTCATCATCCAACCAAGCCATTGCTTACTCTTGAATTCTATGACACAAGGTACCCTTCAAACAGTTATAATTAGGAAAAGCTTTCAAGTGATACTGCTTTTAGCAGAGATATTGACTTGCCTGTATTGTTATCCATATCTTTAAAATCAAGCATCAATAAAGTAGTTTATCAAAAAGAGCTTGGTTATTTCCTTTGTATTAATAAACTACTGCATTATGTTTAGGCCACACAACTACTGCAGCATGTTTAGGCCACATTTGAATACTTTGAAAATGCATCCTTCCACCACCCTTTGCTGAAGTAATCACTTGACATGACTGTCTGTGAAAGCTACCTACTCTATGTTCTATGTAGTGGCACCCCTGCTTACACCTATCCAAGGAAGGATGCATTTTCAAAAAGCATACAACTATTTGAACAGGTCTTAGATATCTTCCACCACAGACAATTTGTGTTACTCAACTTTTTTTCCTCAGAGGTGTGATGTAAGTCAGTCCAGATGCTGTGTTGGGTGCATGCCTCACATGCTCCAGTCCAGACCAGAATGGAATATCTCCCTGCAGACCACTGGTTGAGAATAGCATGCATGCAGACCTGTGAGGCTCTCTCTCTAAAACAAATCTATCTGCTATTTACACAACATACGTCTGTGTGTCTTCTCCCCCTTTACACTATTACGATGTAACAACGAAACACAGCAACATGGCCTATAAACCAAACGCTGCCAGTCGATGTATTGCTGTGTATCAAGGATGAAACTAAGAATAGCCTGCAAACAAGGGGTCTGACTGGTGTGCACATGGACCAGGAAGTGACAGGCTGTTTTCTCTGTGAGTGTACACACACACACACACACACACACACACACACACACACACACACACACACACATTCACACACACACACACACACACACACACACACACACACACACACACAGTGTGTCTGAAGCTGTCCATATGTGTTGAGAGCTGAATAGGAGGAAGATGACCGCCGGGTGGCTTCCCTGGACAGGGCCAGCCAGTCTGCCCTTGAAGCTTATTTTAGACCTGTTGAGGGGAGGTCTGTGACTGTGTGAATGCTGCAGGTCCGGCCTGGGCCTGTGTGAGGTCACGTCCTGAGTCACAGAGTGCAGCGTTTGGGAAAGAAGCCCTGGAATGTGGAGGAGGAAGTGATTCAAAGTGGGGAACAAGGGATCACACTGGGCAGCGTGGGGCTGCCTGACTCAGATAGATTCATTCCTCCAAAACACACATTTTTTTGCTCTCACACACATGTGGATGGGGACAATGGGACAGTCGCCTTCAGAGCTGGCATTCCCAGACCCTAGACCTGCATTCAGCTGTGTCTGCATTAGACATAGAGTACCAGTCAAAAGTTTGGACCCACCTACTCATTCCAGGGTTTTTCTTTATTTTTAGTATTTTCTACATTGTAGAATAAGAGTGAAGACATCAACACTATGAAATAACACATATGGAATCATGTAGTAACCAAAAAAGTGTAAAACAAAAGTAACCACCCTTTGCCTTGATGACAGCTTTGCACACTATTGGCATTCTCTCAACCTGCTTCACCTGGAATGCTTTTCCAACAGTCTTGAAGGAGTTCCCACATATGCTGAGTACTTGTTGGCTGCTTTTCCTTCACTCTGTGGTCCAACTCATCCCAAACCATCTCAATTGGGTTGAGGTCAGGTGATTGTGGAGGCCAGGTCATCTGATGCAGCACTCCATCACTCTCCTTCTTGGTCAAATAGCCCTTACACAGCTTGGAGGTGTGTTGGGTCATTGTCCTGTTGAAAAACAAATGATAGTCCCACTAAGCACAAACCAGATGGGATGGTGTATCGCTGCAGAATGCTGTGGTAGCCATGCTGGTTAAGTCTGCCTTGAATTCTAAATAAATCACAGACAGTGTGTCTTGGCCCAAGCAAGTATTTTTTTAATGGTGTCCTTTAGTAGTGGTTTCTTTGCAGCAATTGGACCATAAAGGCCTGATTCACGCAGTCTCCTCTGAACAGTTGATGTTGAGATGTGCCTGTTACTTGAACTTGTACTGTGAAGCATTTATTTGGGCTGCAATTTCTAAGGCTGGTAACTCTAATGAACTTATCCTCTGCAGCGGAGGTAACTCTGGTTCTTCCTTACCTGTGGCGGTCCTCATGAGAGCCAGTTTCATCATAGCGCTTGATGGTTTTTGCAACTGCACTTGAAGAAACTTTCAAAGTTCTTGACATTTTCCGCATTGACTGACCTTCATGTCTTAAATTAATGATGGACTGTCGTTTCTCTTTGCTTATTTGAGCTGCTCTTGCCATAATAAGTATTTTTATGAATCATGCGGTTGCCTATTTAGATGACGAAGAATAGTTTTTATTCAAAGTTTTCCTTTGCCATCACTATAATGGGTGCCTATATTATTTTTATGACAACGTTAATGTCACTCTGTCTCATTCTTCTATAATAACACTGAAACTGTATGTGCTTTGCTGCACTTAATAAATGTAGTTGATTTATTATAATAAGTATTTTACCAAATAGGGCTATCTTCTGTATACCACCCCTACCTTGTCACAACACAACTGATTGGCTCAAACGCATTAAGAAGGAAAGAAATTCCACAAATTCCACAAATTAACTTTTAACAAGGCACACCTGTTAATTTAAATGAATTCCAGGTGACTACCTCATGAAGCTGGTTGAGAGAATGCCAAGCGTGTGCAAAGCTGTCATCAAGGCAAAAGGTGGCTACTTTTAAGAATCTCAAATATAAAATGTATTTTGATTTGTTTAACACTTTTTTGGTTACTACATGATTCCATATGTGTTATTTCATCGTTTTGATGTCTTCACTATTAAAATCAAATCCAAATCAAATCAAAATGAATTCATCACATGCACCAAATACAACAGGTGTAGACCTTACAGTGAAATGCCTACTTACAAGCCCTTAACCAACAATGCGTATTTAAGAAAAGTATAGATAAGTATAGATATAGATATAGATAAGTAAAAAATAGAAAATAAAGGTAACTAATAATTCAACAGCAGCAGTAAAATAACAATAGTGAGGCTATATACAGGGGGTACCGGTACAGAGTAAGTCGAGGTGATTGAGGTAATATGTACATGTACAGTTGAAGTCGGAGGTTTACATACACCTTAGCCAAATACATTTCATCTCAGTTTTTCCACAATTCCTGACATTTAGTCAGAGTAAAAATGCCCTGTCTTAGGTCAGTTAGGATCACCACTTTATTTTAAGAATGTGAAATGTCAGAATAATAGTAGAGAGAATGATTTATTTCAGCTTTTCTTTCTTTCATCACATTCCCAGTGGGTCAGAAGTTTACATACACTCAATTAGAATTTGGTAGCATTGCCTTTAAATTGTTTAACCTGGGTCAAACGTTCCAGGTAGCCTTCCACATGCTTCCCACAATAAGTTGGGTGAATTTTGGCCCATTCCTCCTGACAGAGCTGGGTTAACTGAATCTTTTTCAGTTCTGCCCACAAATGTTCTATAGGATTGAGGTCAGGGCTTTGTGATGGCCATTCCAATACCTTGACTTTGTTGCCCTTAAGCCATTTTGCCACAACTTTGGAAGTATGCTTGGGGTCATTGTCCATTGGATGACCCATTTGCGACCAAGCTTTAACTTCCTGACTGATGTCTTGAGATGTTGCTTCAATATATCCACATATTTTTCCTACCTCTTGATGCCATCTATTTTGGGAAGTGCACCAGTCCCTCCGGCAGCAAAGCACCCCTACAACATGATGCTGCCACCCCCGTGCTTCACGGTTGGGATGGTGTTCTTCGGCTTGCAAGCCTCCCCTTTTTTCCTCCAAACATAACAATGGTCATTATAGCAAAACAGTTCTATTTTTGATTCATCAGACCAGAGGACATTTCTCCAAAAAGTACGATCTTTGCCCCCATGTGCAGTTGCAAACCGTAGTCTGGCTATTTTATGGCGGTTTTGGAGCAGTGGCTTCTTCCTTGCTGAGCGGCCTTTCAGGTTATGTCGATATAGGACTCGTTTTACTGTGCATCTAGATACTTTTGTACCTGTTTCCTCCAGAATCTTCACAAGGTCCTTTGCTGTTGTTCTGGGATTGATTTGCACTTTTCGCACCAAAGTACGTTCATCTCTAGGAGACAGAACACGTCTCTTTCCTGAGCGGTATGACGGCTGCATGGTCCCATGGTGTTTATACTTGTGTACTATTGTTTGTACAGATGAACGTGGTACCTTCAGGCGTTTGGTAATTGCTCCCAAGGATGAACCAGACTTGTGGAGGTCTACAATTGTTTTTCTGAGGTCTTGGCTCATTTCCTAAGATTTTCCCATAATGTCAAGCAAATAGGCACTGAATTTGAAGGTAGGCCTTGAAATACATCCACAAGTACACCTCCAATTGACTCAAATGATGTCAATTAGCCTATCAGAAGCTTCTAAAGCCATGACARCATTTTCTGGAATTTTCCAAGCTGTTTAAAGGCACAGTCAACTTAGTGTATGTAAACTTCTGACCCACTGGAATTGTGATGCAGTGAATTATAAGTGAAATAATTTGTATGTAAACAATTGTTGGAAAAATTACTTGTGTCATCATGCACAAAGTAGATGTCCTAACCGACTTGCCAATACTATAGTTTGTTAACTTCTCTAGGGTATGTGGGACGCTAGCGTCAACAGCCAGTGAAACTGCAGGGCGCCAAATTCAAAACAACAGAAATCCCATAATTTAAATTCCTCAAACATACAAGTATTTTACACGATTTTAAAGATACACTTGTTGTAAATCCAGCCACAGTGTCCGATTTCAAAAAGGTTTTACGACGAAAGCACACCAAACGATTATGTTAGGTCAGAGCCAAGTCACAGAAAAAGACAGCCATTTTTCCAGCCAAAGAGAGGAGTAACAAAAAGCAGAAATAGAGATAAAATGAATCACTAACCTTTGATGATCTTCATCAGATGACACTCATTGGACTTCATGTTACACAATACATGTATGTTTTGTTCGTAAAGTTCATATTTATATCCAAAAATCTGAGTTTAGGCGGGACGCTACTGTCTCACTTGGCCAAAAGCCAGAGAAAATGCAGAGCGCCAAATTCAAATAAATTACTATAAAAATCTAACTTTCATTAAATCACACATGAAAGATACCAAATTAAAGCTACACTGGTTGTGAATCCAGCCAACATGTCAGAATTCAAATAGGCTTTTCGGCGAAAGCAAACYATGCTATTATCTGAGGATAACACCATAGTAAACAAAGAGAGAGAAGCATATTTCAACCCTGCAGGCGCGACACAAAACGCAGAAATAAAAATATAATTAATGCCTTACCTTTGACGAGCTTCTGTTATTGGCACTCCAATATGTCCCATAAACATCACAAATGGTCCTTTTGTTCGATTAATTCCGTCGATATATATCCAAAATGTCCATTTATTTGGCGCTTTTGATCCAGAAAAACACCGGTTCCAACTTGTGAAACGTGACTACAAAATATCTCAAAGGTTAACTGTAAACTTTGCCAAAACATTTCAAACTACTTTTGTAATACAACTTTAGGTATTTTTTTACGTAAACAATCGATAAAATTGAAGACGGGATGATCTGTGTTCAATACAGGATTAAAACAAACTGTAGCTAGCTTTCTGGTCACGCGCCTCTAACAAACAGGACACTTCGAGTGACCCTCGTTCAAGATGGCCGTACTTCTTCATTACCCAAAGGAATAACCTCAACCAATTTCTAAAGACTGTTGACATCCATTGGAAGCGGTAGGAACTGCAAGAAGGTCCCTTAGAAATCTGGATTCCCAATGAAACTCCATTGAAAAGAGAGTGACGTCAAAAATAAAATTCTGAATGGTTTGTCCTCTGGGTTTCGCCTGCTAAATAAGTTCTGTTATACTCACAGACATGATTCAAACAGTTTTAGAAACTTCAGAGTGTTTTCTATCCAAATCTACTAATAATATGCATATCTTATCTTCTGGGGATGAGTAGCTGGCAGTTGAATTTGGGCATGCTTTTCATCCAAAATTCCGAATGCTGCCCCCTACCCTAGAGAAGTTAACAATACATTTGTGAAGTGGTTGAAAAACGAGTTTTTATGACTCCAACTTAAGTGTATGTAAACTTCCGACTTGAACTGTAGGTAGAGTTAAAATGACTATGCATAGATAATACACAGAGAGAGTAGCAGCAGTGTAAAAGAGGGGGGTTGGCGCAATGCACATATTCTGGGTAGCCCTTTGATTAGCTGTTCAGGAGTCTTATGGCTTGAGGGTAGAAGCTGTTAAGAAGCCTTTTGGACCTTGACATGGCGCTCCGGTACCGCTTGCCGTGTGGTAGCAGAGAGAACAGTTTATGACTAGGGTGGCTGGAGTCTTTGACAATTTTTAGGGTCTTCCTCTGACACCGCCTGGTATACAGGTCCTGGATGGCAGGAAGCTTGATGTACTGGGGCGTACGCACTACCCTCTGTAGTTCCTTGCGGTCGGAGGCTGAGCAGTTGCCATACCAGGCAGTGATGCAACCAGTCAGGAAGCTCTTGATGGTGCAGCTGTAGAACCTTTTGAGGATCTGAGGACGAATGACAAATATTTTCAGTCTCTTGAGGGGGAATAGGCTTTGTTGTGCCCTCTTCACGACTGTCTTTGTGTGTTTGGACCATGATAGTTTGTTGGTGATGTGGACACCAAGGAACTTGAAGCTCTCAACCTGCTCCACTACAGCCCCGTCAATGAGAGTTGGGGCGTGCTCAGTCCTCCTTTTCCTGTAGTCCACAATCATCTCCTTTGTCTTGATCACGTTGAGGGAAAGGTTGTTGTCCTGGCACCACACAGCCAGGTCTCTGACCTCCTCCCTATAGGCTGTCTCATCGTTGTTGGTGATCAGGCCTACCACTGTTGTGTCATCATCAAACTTGATGATGGTGTTGGAGTTGTGCCTTGCGATGCAGTCATGAATGAATAAGGAGTACAGAAGGGGACTGAGCACGCATCCCTGAGGTGATGAGGATCAGCGTGGCGGATATGTTGTTACCTACCCTTACCACCTGGGGGCGGCCCGTCAGGAAGTCCAGGATCCAGTTGCAGAGGGAGGTGTTTAGTCCCAGGGTCCTTAGCTTAGTGATGAGCTTTGAGGGCACTATGGTGTTGAACGCTGAGCTGTAGTCAATGAACAACATTCTCACATAGGTGTTCCTTTTGTCCAGGTGGGAAAGGGCAGTGTGGAGTGCAATAGAGATTGCATCATCTGTGGATCTGTTGGGGCGGTATGCAAATTGGAGTGGGTCTAGGGTTTCTGGGATAATGGTGTTGATGTGAGCCATGACCAGCCTTTCAAAGTGCTTCATGGCTACAGATGTGAGTGCTACGCGTCGGTAGTCATTTAGGCAGGTTACCTTAGTGTTCTTGGGCACATGGTGGTCTGCTTGAAACATGTTGGTATTACAGACTCAGTCAGGGACAGGTTGAAAATGTCAGTGAAGACAGTTGATCAAGGCCAGTTGATCAGCACATGCTCGGAATACACATTCTGGTAATCCTGGTGTTGATCTGTTTAAAGGTCTTACATCGGCTACGGAGAGCATGATCACACAGTCGTCCGGAACAGCTGATGCTCTCATGCATGTTTGTTTCAGTGTTACTTGCCTCGAAGAGAGCAAATAAGTAATTTAGCTCATCTGGTAGGCTCGTGTCACTGGGCAGCTCGTTGCTGAGCTTCCCTTTTTTATACAATGTAGAAAATAGTACAAATAAAGAAAAACCCTGGAATGAGTAGGTGTGTTCAAACTTTTGACTGGTACTGTAGGTTAGTGCTCATTGTCAGCATAATTTCAAACAATAGGTTCTTGTTATGGGTTTATGACTATTTTGAATCAACAAATACAACTCATTGAGTACCATATGGTTGCATTGTACAATATGTTTGACATACAACACATAAATTGTAAAACATGTTTTTATTAGCTGAAATTGCTACTCCTTTTTACATGCTACTCGTTAACACACATTTAAGTATCAGAAAAAAGTTACTTTGACTTTTATCAAAGTATCAGGCTATGTTTCAGGCTAGATAATGCTCAACCCTTCAAAATGTTTAGACTGTTTTCCATCCATATTGCGGAAGTATCGCGGAAGATCAGCGTTAAAATATAAAGATAATTTCCGATTGAGCCAACATATGCAGCGTTTCCCATGAATGGAGTCTCTATGAACACGGGAACTTTGCCTTTAAATTTCAATCAAACTATATGAGGGATTTCCACAATCATTTGGATAGCCATGCTAGCTTTGCCCTCATGTGAGTGCTAGCAAGCAGACTAGGTAGTGCTAGGTATCAACAGCCAATCCAGTAGGGTCTGGAAGCTATGGTGAGCTCAGATCGTTCAATAGCATTGCGATACCGGGGAGTATTTGCATAAAGTTCAGCTTTCCCCAACTTTAGTCTGCTCCCTTGCCATATGCTCATCGCCCAACGGTCCCTCCGCCCATTTCATTCAAATTGAAAGGGGCTCCGTTGTTTCATCGCCCCCATCGTTGTATGTGGAAATGCACTGTAACACAGATCTTCCGCTATACTTCGGCGATACGGATTGAATCTAGCCTTTAACCTGTCAGTCAGACAGAGAGAAAGGAAGACGGATCACCTGTGTAGCTCAGACGGACACATCGCCAGGCAGCTGTGCTATCATCTCATCTCAGCAGCTCTCCAACACCCTCCAGTATGCCAGGTACCTGTGGTATGTAGGCCAACTGGATCTGCAAAGGAAACTTGAAAACGGAGGTTCAATGGACGGCGTTTCTCTATCGTTAAACAGTAATGCACATGGTGCTGCGTTAAAGCCTTCACCAGGGTGCTCAGTACAGTTGGCTCCTCATGAGACTTTGTTGAATGATGTGATAGTAAGTAAACTGCTTGGAACCCATGTAGATCCAAATACATTACGCTGCAACAGAACAGAAAGAGAGCGAGAAAGGGGGAGATATACTGTACACACGGAAATAATGACAGAGAGAGAAAGAGAGAGAGAAAGAGAGAGAGAGAGAAAGACATTAATCCAATTAACGTGTCTTTCAGACGGAGTGATGGAAGAGTGTGTTTATGCTCAGATCAACAGGCAAGGCAAATGCTCCATTTACTAGGAATGAAAGACTAGGCCTTGATACGTTAGGGGAGAGAGCTTTACAGAAACTGTAATATAATGAAAAAAGGAGCGATACAAAGGTCAATAAAAGACATTCAGACATCCATCCGGTTTCCATTCCACTGTATGTGCCATGTAAATGTGGAATTATATATGACCAAGGAGGAGAATGCACAGGCACAAGTTCTCACTTGCTGGGCTCTTACTCGAGCATAAATGAATCGCACCATGTTGCATTATACCTCTTTGTGGCCATTTTGGGACGTGTGCCCTGGTCTTCCTGGCCATTTTTTTTCTTCTTCAATATGCCAGCCATCCCCTTTGACTCATATAATGATTTATTAAAATGCCCTTCAATGTATTTATGGATTTGACCTTGTCATTATGTCTCCAAATAGCTCCAGGTGGTTATCGGGTTTAGAAACAAATGTCGCAGATTGTTTTGGGTCCCATTCAAAATAAATCACAGTTTTGAACAGTCTTATCTGAAGGTAAAACCCCCCGGGAGTAAGCGTCTTTGTATTCTTAGCCTGTGGCCCTAACCTTGGTGTTGAGCCTCCGCTCTGTGTGGGTGGCTTTGACTTGGGTCACAGTTAGCAGAGTGCAGCAGCTGAACTGGGATCAGCCATAGTCCATTTAAAAAGCTTAATAGTTGACCATTTACTATGGTTCTGTTTACATTCTAGCTGCTCTTGTGCAACTGCCAGGGATCCTAATAGTAGCTGGGATCTGGCTTAATGTACCAGATCAGACTGTGAAAGCCAGACAGGTCCATTGAGAAAGAGAGATGTGGCCACACCAATTTACCAAATACAGCCAGTCACTGTGACTCACTCACTGGACCTCTGGCTACACTCACCTCTGGCTTCAATCATGCCTTTATGTCCTTATCTATGCAGAATAACTTCCTGGCACGCAACCACTGACATAACTTCTGAACTACTCATGTCACAGCAATGGTTCAAACAGACAACCGGTGCAGCCTGAACACTAATCTGAGAATGCTGTAGTGACGTTGATGGTTATAAGATATGGAAGGAGCAGGGGACTGAAACTGCACCGTTAGTATCATTTTGAGTGATATTCGGGCGTTGCTCATCTATACACACAAGGGGAACTATAGAACACATCAAATGTGTGAAATCAGGATGTGGGTACCCATGCTGAGGCTAGAGATGAGAGGGAAGGGTACTAACGGCGAAGACTGACACCACTCCTCTGGATCTAGGAACTAGAGAATGCAAAATACATAGCACATGAATTATCACATTATTACTACGCTTGGTAAGAGACAGCAGATTGAGATCTATCTAGACAGTGATACGATTGTATGATGTCCGTCTTTCAATTTAACTTTATTGTTAGCCATAGAAAGGAAAAACGTCCCTCTATAAACGTAAACATGTTTACGGGAAATTTGAAATAGCTGTTCCTGAGCCTAAAAAACATTTTCAGATGCTTTTGTGGAATTCGTTGTATTCAGAATAATGAAATCGTCGGAGGTAAAAAAAATCTGTCGGAGAGAGATTTGAGGCCAGTTTAGACAGATAGATGAAGGTACTGAAGTCTGACTGGACACTGTTCATGTGTCTGGCTTTTCTGGTCACACTAGGATAGAATCTTTAGCTTAGTACAACTGCAGTACTGCTGAAGGAGAGACTGGCGGCGCTGTCATCCACTCACTCCATCACACCTCTCTCTCCCTTTCTCGGATCTCCTGTAACAAAGCAACGTAACAACAAAACATTCACATAAAAAACTATTTAGCTAGTTGAGTCATTTACAATTCTTAATGGATTGATATGAATGAGTCCTGAACTGTACACGGCTCTTTGTTGGAATACACAAAATGCACTCAATTACAAGCTGAATGTTTGAGGTTTTGCGGTAAAATTGAGGACAACCACTTGAAACAGGGAGCATTCCTAAAATGAGCTCTACAGTTTCAGTGAGAGGTCGATCGCAGGTTGTGACCTCATCCTGTCCTGATTTTGCACTGAACAACACTTTATAGACACTGCATAAACTACACATGACTTGTTGCGTCAGCTGGTTACAACGTGTGATGTGGTTAAAAACAGCACATCCACCTGGCCCTCTGAAGACTTAAGTTAATACTAGAGCTGGGACGATTACTATCGACACCGACAATACCGGTCACTCATCACAGGCATTTTGCTAACATCATTCATTGCGATAAGTAGCCTTTACTAGAGAAATGTGAAATGAAAATAGAAGTTTGAAATGAAATAAGTTTGCCAATATGGGTGATTGTTAATGGGACAATTGATGTCTACAAACATCAAGCTAGTAGTAGTAGTTTAAAGGATAATACTAATACAAATTGTGCGTATCAACGTATCGTTAAATTATTATTATTATTTATTGTCACATACACCGGATTTATCGTTATCGCATCAATTCAGGCAATTTATCGCAATATGGAATTTATGTCCATATCAGCCCCTTTCTAGTTAATACCCTTTGAAAACAATTCAGTTTTTTTCCCGTTTCCACAGAAAGTGTATTATGAGAGATAGAGAGACTTTTAAGCAAGAGCTCTTGATTGCAACACAGCATTAATGCCCACACACAGGCTAACCAGACGCCCACTAGGCCTTGGCTAATGGTATGTTTACCTGTGTTCTCATGCGATTCCATCATACTTCTTCTGTCAATGGCCTGTGAAACCTGACAATGGTCCTTTCTCCTTGTTGAGCCATTAACAATCAATCCCTCCTCAGCTGTCCAATAGACTCAGGAGGGAATTTCAATTAGTACCAAATCAATCACTGCAGAGCAAACTGGCACTAATCCCTGCTACCTAGCTCAGGTGCTAATGAGGAAATTAATGCAGCTTTAGTCCAATCAATGCAAAGCCTGTTGGATAATGGGGTTTATGCCCTACCGCCTGTTGTTAGTGTAATGAAAAATATGACTGTTTCTGAAAAGACACATCTACTTAGTGGACAGGCTCAGGAGATAAAGCAACGGTTAGATGATGATCGTATTGGTTTTCTGACACCGAAATACACACACATACGCTATCAGCCCCTGAGAGTACAACAGAGAGACATAAAACAGACAGAGGCCACAAGCACAACACACGTACAGTCACATACACACACACACACAGGCTGAATCCCTCCTACACACTTCCAACCATTTCCAAGAACAGGTGGCTTATATCAGTGACATTCCTCTGAATTGTGTCCAGTTGAGAGAAAATCAAGTTTGTATGAAGTCTCAAATTGAATACATTTGTTTAACTTTCACTACGATTTCTCAACGCTTTTGATTACAGTATGATTGTAATCTTTTTAAAAATCCCTTCACAATTGTGCACACAGGATTCAAAGACGGAAGTTACTATTATGGAACTTGCTAAATTGTTCTGTTCAAACACTTCTTTACCTTCTTCAAGGAATACAGCGATATTTACCTTGCTGTTTAAACTCACTTCAACCTACCAACCACACATATCATAAAAGAGATGACATTATAATGGGTCTAAGATGAGTGCACTTGAGTCATATAAAAGTCTGTTGGCATTCCAAAGTACATGGCTTTGATATGAGCCAATTAGGAGCAGCTAGGTAAACCGCTATCGGATTACGTGGGATTCGACCTGCGCCCCCACAGTGACAGGTACGCTGCACCCCACCGAAGCTCTGTGTTTGTTACGGTCTGGCGCCTCGTCGCCTAGCAACCCTCATTCTTGCAGGGAAGCCCTTGCGTGTGAATGAGGGAGCTCAGTGCGTGACGTCAGCAGACAGTATTTCCCCACATGGAGGGGGTAGTAAGCCACGGGTAAACGGAAGGGGGAGGGGGGAAGTTAAAGGCACCAATGTCTATGGTATCGCCGCCACACTGGCTGTATCTGACTGACTGACAGAGAATCACAGGTTGTGATCAGACTCCCACACACACAGGCATGCTACCTGACAGACTGGGGAGGGCGGTACTGAGAAAGGAGGGGGAGAGCTCAAATGTACCTGAGTGAAATAGCTTCACTCATATTGTTTATTTGATTACCGTGTAGTGTAGATATGCATCTGGAGTATAAAAAATATTTTTAGGCCCCCTGGTTTATGATTTCGTCATGTTTGTGCATGAGAGAGCAAACATGTACACTGATAGATACTACACATCTCTTTGGAGAGATGTGTAGTATTCTCTAAGCATTCCATTGGACTCAACAGAGTACAGTCAACTCAGGTATCTCTCTGAACTTTATCTAATGTAAAGCAGATACAAAGTCGGCTTGGATCCTTTGAAATGGATACAGTGTATAGTTCCGGATTTCCCTAGTGCTGTGTCTGTAATGTGATGGCCCCGGGCAGACAGACAATGCTTTGGCATGTTTTGTGCTGCGGTCGCACTATTTTGGAAAATCTGGCGCTTGAGTAATATGTATCTCGGAGGTACACTGACGCTCAGGTGATTGCACAATGCAAAAGGTACACACACCGGTTTGCACGCTGCCATGGTAATGGGGAATAATAAAGAATGAGTCATCCACACAGAGTTCTAGAAGTTCTCACTTGGGCCTGATCAAGGGTGTGCTGCATACACACACACACGCCACGAACTGCCACACTAACACACCACACACACACACACACACACACACACACACACACACACACACACACACACACACACACACACACACACAGTAGGTTTGGCCGAGGTCCACAATGAGCGCCGTCCAAGTTCTAGTGGTGCTATAGCTTCTGATGGCACGACTTCCTGCTTGAGGTTGACATGCAAGCTATGTGCCTCTCCATATACTGTAGGCGTCACTATGTCAAACATTCTCACCGTTTCACACAGTGTCTAAAAGTGAGTTAAAGTTCCGTATGTACAGTATTTGACAAAGAGCACTGAAGCATTTAACAACTCAAAGTTGTACTTCAGAATAAAGAATGACAGTAAAAGGACATACTGTACTATCTCTGTCATTGTTTGTTAGTGGCACTCATAAGGAATTCTTATCAAAAGCAGGCACATGATGATCATACATTTCTACTGGGAGACAAAACCAATACCACAATGTGACAGTTGCCCATGACAATGAATCATTTATTGTTAAATAAGCATCACGCTTATGTGACTAATTCAGCTATGAAATGGAAATTCAACACAAACATAAACAGTTGCTGCATTAGCAATTACATGTCAACAACCACTGATCGTGTCTGAAGCTAGAGCGCATTTGTAGTGACTCAACTATTTACCTTTGACCCCAGCAAACAGACCAGAGTTTAACTTTGACAGAACATGCACACGTTGTTTTATAGTTGTATTTTTAAAATCATTTTGTAGTTGTATTGTTTGTATATCATTGTATTTTACACTTCTGTGACTGTCCTTGTCTATCAGTGGATCAGTGTTTTGTTACTTGTCATGTTTTGTGTTTCTTGTTGATCCCAGGAAGCTCATGGGGATCCAAATAAACAAATAACATCAGTGCTTGGAAGGATCATGCGAGCCAGCAGCAATCCCCTAAAAAAGCATGTTGATTTTTGTTAGGCTTAGGTGTGTTGGAGAGGCAAGACATGTGTTTGAGATCAGAGTCCCCCTTTGACAGGGGGCTTTGCCCTCTCATTGTCTCCCCCCAGACACACTCAAGTCTGGAGTTGTCCTGACAGCGTTCAAAGGGGGCTTCAGTCAATAGTTACCTTGAATTTCCTGTTTAATTAACCTTTTCTTCCAGAGAGAAGTCTAATGTAGTTTGACCTGGTATCGCTAATGTCAGCTATGGCTCTGAGGGGAATTTTATCTAGACTTGAGGTAAAACGTTGAGACACGGCAACTAAGCATAAGTGTCAGCCTTAAACACAGCCATTTGCTTTAACACCTATGATCAGCGATTTTGTGCTGACACACACTCAAATACAGTATATGCAAATCTAAGACCAAAAGTACCTTTGGCTACTCACAATGCTGTTAAGTATTTATTGTTTTCCCCCTATCACTCAATTCTGGTGCTCACGCTACATGTACACTACACTACCCATCAACATCTGTGTGTCCTTCCTAATCAGTCCTCCCTTCTCTCCATCTGCTTCTCTAGAGTTCCCTCTGAGGCTGCAGGCTAACCACCGGTGTGACATGTGCACTGCCTGCCTCCATAATTTGGTCCCCTCTCCACCAAAGACTACTTTCCATAACAGCCATGAAGTGGTTTAGTGCCGTAACTGCTTCAAGGGAAGTAAAAATAACCCATAGACACGTGTGCTTCTCATTTGACTCGGGGGGGGGGGGGGGGTAGAAGATGGGCACTCACTCATTGTGACCTATTTACTTTGAGTTGTTATGATTAGGCACAAACCAGTAGGCAATTTACAGATTATTTCCTTCAAATAAGAGGGTAGGTTTGTGCAAGAGATGAAAGTTCATAAGCACCAAGAGGAGGAAAAATCAGTTTTTCTGGTCAAATAGGGGGAGTAAAAATAGACGACACATCCCACATAATGACATGTACAAATAGCACACACAAAAAGATTGTTCTTCATGAAGAAAACCAAGAAGAAGATGAGATAAGGCGGGGCACCAGATGTTGAATATCGTGACATCTCGACGCTGCTCTTCTGCTTGTGTCTCTAAACTGACAAAAAGCACAAAGTCGTATTTTGATGTTTAGCCAGAAGAAAATGTGCAAAGTAATCTATTCATGCTTTATTCATTACAGAACAGTTCTATACAATACACTGAACAAATACACTGAACAAAAATATAAATACAACATGCAACAATTTCAAAGATTTTACAGAGTTACAGTTCATATAAGTAAATCAGTTCATTGAAATAAATAAATGAGGCTCTAATCTATGGATTTCACATAACTGTGAATACAGATATGTATCTGTTGGTCACAGATAGCTTTAAAAAAAAACGTATGGGCGTGGATCAGAACACCAGTCAATATCTGGTGTGACCACCATTTGCCTCATGCAGTGCGACACATCTCCTTCACATAGAGTTGATCAGGATGTTGATTGTGGCCTGTGGAAGGTTGTACCCACTCCTCTTCAATGGCTGTGCGAAGTTACTGGATATTGGCGGGAACTGGAACACGCTGACGTACACGTCGATCCAGAGCATCCCAAGCGTGCTCAATGGGTGACATGTCTGGTGAGTAAGCAGGCCATGGAACAACTGGGACATTTTCAGCTTCCAGGAATTGTGTACAGATCCTTGTGACACGGGGTCGTGCATTATCATGCTGAAACATGAGCTGATGGCGGTGGATGAATGGCACGACATTGGGCCTCAGGATCCTGTCACAGTATCTCTGTGCATTCAAATTGCCATCGATAAAATGCAAATGTGTTCGTTGTCCATAGTTTATGCCTGCCCATACAGTAACCCCACCGCCACCATGGGGCACTCTGTTCACAACATTGACATCAGCAAACCGCTCGCCCACATGGCGCTATACCCGCTGTCTGCCATCTGCCCGGTACAGTTGAAACCGGGTGTCGACACAGGATTAATCTGTAAAGAGCACACTTCTCTAGCGTGCCAGTGGCCATTGAATGTGAGCATTCAGGTCAAGACCCTGGTGAGGACAACGAGCACGCAGATGCGCATCCCTAAGACAATTTTGGTTGTACAAACCCACAGTTTCATCAGCTGTCCAGGTGGCTGGTCTCAGACGATCCCGCAGGTGAAGAATCCGGATGTGGAGGTCCTTGGCTGGCGTGGTTACACGTGGTCTGCTGTTGTGAGGCTGGTTGGACGCACTGCCAAATTCTCTAAAATAACTTTGGAGGTGGCTTATGGTAGAGAAATTAACATTAAATTCTCCGGCAACAGCTCTGGTGAACATTCCTGCAGTCAGCATGCCCATTGCACTCTCCCTCAAAACTTGATACATCTGTGGAATTGTGTTGTGTGACAAAACTGCACATTTTAGAGTGGCCTTTTATTGTCCCCAGCACAAGGTGCACCTGTGTAATGATCATGCTGTTGGATGGATTATCTTGGCAAAGGAGAAATGCTCACCAACAGGGATGTGACCAAATTTATGCACAAAATTTGAGCGAAATAAGCTTTTTGTACTTATGGAACATTTCTTCAAACTTTTATTTCAGCTCATGAAACATTGGACCAACACTTTACATGTTGCATTTTTATTTTTGCTCAGTGTATGTTCATGGCAATTGCATCTCATCATTTTTTTTGTCTTAGTCATACTAATGTGCAATGTAATCTATGTGTCTATACAATGAAAGGTGGAACAGTTCAGAATAATTACAAGTCCTAAAAACAGAGTTGTCGTTCCATTTCACAACACGAACACTCCTCCTCCTATATGAGCTTTTGTCACACATTGCGACAGAGGAAAACATGACGGGCCACAGGCCACGTACTCATGAAGGCTTGGCCCTCCCACTCTCATACACTACCTCTGTGTATAGGTGTGTCAGTGATGCTACACAGATCCCACACACACCTATTACAGTTCATTATAAAGATCTTTATGTTGATCAAGATTTTTTTATGTTGACCCACCTTTTGTTGGACACCATACATTCTTATTTAATTGCTGATGTAAAATAATGATCCCATATGGGTGTGCTTCATGCGTTGTGGAATCTGTGGCCAGGCCATGTGCTCTGTGGACTACTCTATGTAATGAGTAATACAAGTGGGCTGTTCACATATGGAAGGAAGTTAGCTTAAATGAGCGATGATGCAAAACATCATCATAAATAAAAATCCCTCTTACGTGACCATTGAACTGCAGGTCACCTCCTCTCCCTTTGGCTGAGCTTGACCATGACACACAGTCAGGCTAAAAAGTCAGTGGTCAGGCCTTATGACCAAAAGTGATTCTCGGCAGTCACTCTCTCACACTTACTTCCTGGTGGGGTCATCCTGGTGGGGTCATGGCCTTGTGACCCCAGTGTAGTCAGAGGTAGAGGACGGCCCATCACTATAACATCACTTAAAAGTACACGTAGAGCTAACATTAATGACATGCATGTCAATCTCTCATGGCTCAAAGTGGAAGAGAGATTGACTTAATCATTACTTGTTTTTGTAAGAGGTGTTGACAAGCTGAATGTACATATAACATCTCTACACCACCACATATCCACAACACAAAATGTTCAATACCACCATACAACAATATCACAATGTGTGCGTATGCATGTGTCTGTACCTTTGTGTGTGTCTCTTCACAGTCCCCGTTGTTCCATAAGCTGTATTTTTACCTGCTTTTTAAATCTGATTCTACTTCTTGCATCAGTTGCCTGATGTGGAATAGAGTTCCATGTAGTCATGGCTCTATGTAGTACTGTGCGCCTCCCATAGTCTGTTCTGGACTTGGGGATTGTGAAGAGACCTCTGGTGGCATGTCTTGTGGGGTATGCATGGGTGTCCGAGCTGTSTGRTWYWAWTWRWAYCASACAGCTCGGACACCCATGCATACCCCACAAGACATGCCACCAGAGGTCTCTTCACAATCCCCAAGTCCAGAACAGACTATGGGAGGCGCACAGTACTACATAGAGCCATGACTACATGGAACTCTATTCCACATCAGGCAACTGATGCAAGAAGTAGAATCAGATTTAAAAAGCAGGTAAAAATACAGCTTATGGAACAACGGGGACTGTGAAGAGACACACACAAAGGTACAGACACATGCATACGCACACATTGTGATATTGTTGTATGGTGGTATTGAACATTTTGTGTTGTGGATATGTGGTGGTGGTGTAGAGATGTTATATGATGTACTGTTTTATCTTTAGTTCATTCAGTACAAACATAGTTCACTGTTTTATCTGTTGTTTTATATGTAATGTGGACGCTTTGGTGTGTTTGGACCCCAGGAAGAGTAGCTGCTGCCTTGGCAGGAACTAACGGAGATTCCTAATAAATACAAATACAAATAACACTGTTGTAAGTTTGGACTAGTTCTATGGTCGAAACAGTGCACCTTCCAGCAACTGGGCTATCTGACAGATGGGAAATGGAATGATATAGAATGACTAAATGCACTCCGATTTGCTCTACTTGGAAAAAACATTTCTAAGTGCTTCTATATAGAGAATTATTATAAACGGATATGAATAAGGTCCATGACTTTCACTGAGCTGCCAGAGCTCTTAAATGGGAAATGACCATGACGAAAGACCAAGAACGTTCACTGTAAGGGCACAGACAGAGGGAGGCTGTTTCAGTAGCCATGTACTGAGCTTTATCCTATGACACATTTTTTGATACTGTAGAAGTCTCTCTCTCTCTCACTCGCTGTCTCTCTCTCTGACACACACACGCACAGGCAGTGACACATACACACACGCACAAATAAACACAATTAGGGCATCAGTGTGATACCACGTAGACTGCCATACCCCTCGTGGTTGATCTCGCTATCACAAACACATTATACACAGGGTGAACAGGGGGCCAGTGGTGTAAAGTACTACTTAAGTAGTTTTTTGGGGTATCTGTACTTTACTTTACTATTCATATTTTTGACAACTTTTACTCCACTACATTCCTAAAGAAACAAATGTACTTTTTACTCCACATTTTCTGTGACGCCCAAAATAACTTGTTACATTTTGAATGCTTAGCAGGACAGTGAAATGGTCAAATTCACACACTTATCAATAGATTATCCCTGGTCCTCCTCTGATCTGGTTTGTAAAGATGTTGGAGTGTGCCCCTGACTATCTGAAAAATAAAAAAACAAGAAATCATGCCATCTGGTTTGCTTATAATAAGGAATTTGAAATGATTTATACTTTTACTTTTGATACTTAAGTATATTTGAGTACTTTTTCCACCACTGCAGGGGGCCCCTGTATCCTTGACAACCCCTTTAGTGCTAGATGAGAATTTAACAGGTAATCAAACAATAGATAACATCCAGGATTAGGGATGGATTTGGTTTAAATGGCCTCGGGACATTTGATCTCCTATTTGAGTTGAATGCTGAGCTGCGAAGTGACACGGTGTTGGTTTGTAACCCTTGTTTAATTAATCACTGACTTAACGTGAGTCACTATGCAAAGAGTGGCGGTAAACGCTAAATCAATAACTGTTAGTAAGGTCCCTTGCAGGAGGTGTGTTTATGCTCGTGTGAGGGGAGACAAACAAACATCTTACAACTAGCCTACTTCACTGAGGGGACAAAGAATATAAGGGTAGAAATACTTGTATTTAGGATTGATTGTAGAATGCTCAATTCAGTTCCTGTTCTGACTATAAACACTTGATCCCACAGTCAAGTTTTGCTTTGACAACCAGTCAGTAATACATAATCCAGAAGTACGGTGTTTCCTTGGGTCAACATTACAACGTGGCTCACAAAAGGTGGATTGGTTAATCTATGACTTCCACCTGCAGGGGAATGAAGGAGCACTATTGTTTGGACCAGGTGGCTGTAAATGCTCCTGACAGCATTTACTTTTTAATGGCCAAGTAGCCTTCATTTATCAATTATTGTTTGTGAAACTTTGTTTTATGAAACAAAATCGTTGCTTGACATCCCTCTTTGACACTGTCCGAAGAACTGACAAAACATGGCGTGAGACTATATACATACATTTCATTGTTGCTTAACAACATTCCAAAATCAGAGTACTTAAAGTACAGATCTAACAGAGTGAGCGAGTGAGAGAGAGAGACATGATTTTGGACCGCAGATGTATTTTTAGATCATAAGTACAGTAGGTACTGTAGGGTTTATAATGTACCCTTGGCAGCAGGTCGACCTGCATTCTGAGACATTCTGTTCTCACTAGGTTTGAATGGCTTGACAGTCATTTTCGTGTTCCTGCCAACAAGCTGAGGGCACCTCTGGGCTGTGAGACAGAAATCCTTCCTTGCTTAACCAGCTCTCACTTGCACCGCAGAGCACTAGCTCCCAGGTCGTTATTCAGCTCTGTGCTGGGACTTGTGCCAGGTGAAGTGTTTGGCATGAACACAGAGTTATGCTCTGATCTGGGTTCAGTCCGGAGAGACAACTGGATGCAGGGCAGGAGTGACACAAAGGAGGCAGACAATTGAGTTGAATGTGGGAACAGCAACACTAGTTCCATATACACTGAGTATACAAACCATTAAGAACAGATATGTAGACTAAAGAAAAGCCTGTAGCGCTCTTAACATAGCATTGTCAGTGTGTAGAACACCACTGTCACTCTGGTCTAGTGTGACCTGATCAATAAAAGAAAAACATTTGCACCTTGTGGGAATACACTGGGTGTACAAAACATTAGGAACACCTGCTCTTTCCATGACATAGACTGGCCAAGTGAATCCAGGTGAAAGCGATGATTCCTTATTGATGTCACTTGTTAAATCCACTTCAATCATTGTAGATGAAAGAGGACACAGGTTAAAGAAGGATTTTTAAGCCTGGAGACAAGACGAGAGGGAAGGCCCCAATGCTTCTTTAAGTTAACCCTATCCCACTGTTAACCCAACCCTATCCCACTGTTAACCCAACCCTATCCCACTGTTAACCCAACCCTATCCCACTGTTAACCCAACCCTATCCCACTGTTAACCCAACCCTATCCCACTGTTAACCCAACCCTATCCCACTGTTAACCCAACCCTATCCCACTGTTATCATTTATAAGTCCTCTACAAGGACAAAACCCAGTCTCATGAGATCTGTTACATTTCAATGTTTTTGCAAAAAAATTGTATACAGTACAGTACATATCCATGCCCCAACTCAATGCCCCCAAAATCTAATTGACTGAGTGAGTATGAATGCAGTGGTTTCCCTAAGCGCCGGCGTTGGCTAAATAGCCAGTAACATACTCTTTTTCAGCCAGCTACTTTTTCCACTTAAAAAATGAACTTTTCAGTTAAAAGTTTAAATTCGCTAGTCAGAAAAGTCAGTCGAGCCCTCTCCCGCTAGAATGAACAATATGCATCCTGTAGCGATCTATTGATAAGACAGACGCCTATCAGTCAAAAAGTGAGCGATGACAGGGAAATACTGCTGGTTTGACAGTCAGCTGTCTGTCCCGCCTCCCTGTACCTGTGTGATTTGTGTGCGCTGTGGTTGGTTGCAGTCAAATTTCTTTACACTGAGGAGGAAGAGACCATGATCATCTCTGTAAGTTCATTTGCACATTCCATGACGACGGGGCTGTAGGGGAGCGGATCGAGAGTTTCATGTTCCTTGTTGTCCACTTCACCAACAAACTATCATGGTCCAAACACACCAAGAACGTTGTGAAGAGGGCACAGCAACACCTTTTGCCCCGAAGGAGACTTAAAAGACTTGGCATGGGATCCCCAGATCCTCAAAAAGTTCTACAGCTGCGCCATCGAGAGCATCCTGACCGGTTGCATCACCACCTGGTATGGCAACTGCTCGGCATCCGACCGTCCGACACTGCTGCTACTCGCTGTTTATTATCTATGCATAGTCACTTTACCCCTACCTACATGTACCGGTACACACTGTATATAGCCTCATTATTCTTATACTATTTGATTGTGTTTTTTTTTTGTTTTTTTTACTTCAGTTTATTTAGTAAATATTTTCAGGTGTAGACGGTAAGGTCTACACCTGTTGTATTCTGTCACGGATCCCTCCGGAACTTTCATTACGCACACCTGTCCCCTATTCCCACTGATTAGTACTTGTAGAAGTGCGCCCATGGTGCGGTCGATTATTGTTACAATGTCCGTTGGTGTGTGTGAGTACCTGTGTTGTGTGTTTGGGCTTTCGTGCCCTTGTGGATTGCTCAAATGATTACGGGTCTCGTCCCGTGTGTTAATCATCGTGCGCTTGTGTTATTTATTCGAGGTACTGCTCGCTCTTTTGTTTGGGTTTCAACCCTGTGTTTTGTTACGTGTTTGTTTGGTCTTCGTCCCCGTGCCATGACACGGCATGCCATAATTTGGGCTTAATTTTAAAAAACTATTACTCATTCCCGCGCCTGTCTCCTGAATCTCTTCATACCAGCGTGACAGAATAATGGATCATTAAGGGAGACAGCGGGAATGGCCCGTCCAACAATGCTGCAACTGGGTCGTCCGAAGTCACCACAACGGGTCCGTCCGACGACGCAACTTCAGCAGCTACAACTGGCCTGTCCGACGCCGCCACAACTTCGGCAGCTGCATCAGGTCCTGATCAACCCCCACTGCGTTCATGTGATCGTCCTCGAGGCCAGTGTCGTTGCACTGCTAGTGCAGCAAGTCGGGGTGGGGGTACTGTCACGGATCCCTCCGGAACTTTCATTACGCACACCTGTCCCCTATTCCCACTGATTAGTACTTGTATAAGTGTGCCCTTTGGTTTCCATTGGGCGGTCCATTATTGTTACAATGTCTGTTGGTGTGTGTGAGTACCTGTGCTGTGTGTTTTGGCTTTCGTGCCATTGTGGATTGCGCAGACGATTACGGGTCTTGTCCCATGTGTTAATCATTGTGCGCTTGTGTTATTTATTTGAGGTACTCCTCGCTATTTTGTTTTAGGTTTCCAGCCTGTGTTTTGTTACGTGTCTGTTTGGTCTTCGTCCCCGTGACTTTACACGGCACGCCGTAATTTGATCTTAATAAAAAAAACTATTACGCATTCCTGCGCCTGTCTCCCGATCCTTCATACCAACGTGACATATTCGGCGCATGTGACAAATAAAATGTATTTGATGTACATGTAAGTGGTAACGATGAGTCTAATTATTGTTTTCGGGCACATTCATTATTTTCTTTCGTATGTTTCCTATAGCCAGCCAAGGAGTCGTGGCGCATAGACTATTTACTGTGATTTGATTGACGACTGAACAGCAAGTATTGACTAGTTTATAAAAGGTGTCTGGCTACGTTTTCTATTTGGCTGGCTACTCTATGTAGCCTACTTGGGGGAAAATACTGTGAATATCAATTAAGATAATTGAAATGACAGGGTTTGGCATGTTTTTGAGCCTAATTCACCTTGATGGTACCTGAATATCTGTTCTGGGATGAGAGCATTTTTGAGTGTACACTACCGTTCAAAAGTTTGGGGTCACTTAGCAATGTCCTTATTTTTGAAAGAAAAGCAACATTTGTGTCCATTAAAATAACATAAAATTGATCAGAAATACAGTGTAGACATTGTTAATGTTGTAAATTACTATTGTAGCTTGAAACGGCAGATTTTTTATGGAATATCTACATAGGCGTACAAAGACCCATTATCAGGAACCATCACTCCTGTGTTCCAATGGCACGTTGTAGCTAATCCAAGTTTATCATTTTAAAAGGATAATTGATCATTAGAAATCCCTTTTGCAATTATGTTAGCACAGCTGAAAACTGTTGTTCTGATTAAAGAAGCAATAAAACTGGCCTTTTTTAGACTAGTTGACTATCTAGAGCACATATGTCAGAGTCAAGGCCCGCGGGCCACATCCGGCCCGCGAGAAGGTTTTTTACGGCCCCTGGGATGATCTTGATTTATTATTAGAACCGGCCCGCAGACCGCAGCAAGCCGGCAGCCCGCAGATCTTTTACACGCACCAATACTACATTTCCCACAATGCAACGGTGACGCACCGAGCAGTAGGCTGCTTCATTTCAATATTTATTGGCACAGCAGTCGTCAGCATCACAGTAAAATTAACTTTCAGATACCCATCAAAAATGGAAAAACGGAAGGTGGACACTGAGAACCGGGGTTTCAAACAAGGTGGAGTCGGAGTATATGTCACGGAGGTAGCTGGAAAACCTGTGTGTCTTCTGTGTGGAGAAAGTGTGGCGGTACTGAAAGAGTATAATCTGAGACGACATTATGAAACGAAACACGCGGACAAAAACAAGAATATGGACATGGAACAAAGGCTACAAAAGGCAGAGGAATTAAAACGAGGCCTCAAATCTCGACAGGCTCTGTTCAAAAAGCCAAATCACAAGGCCAGGCTGCTGTCAAGGCCAGTTTTATTTTGGCAGAGAAGATCGCTAAATCAGCCCGCCATTTACGGAGGGGATTTCATCAAAAACTGCATGATTAAAGTTTGTGACGAAGTTTGCCCAAGAAAAGGCAACTCTTTTTAAATGTGAGTCTGAGCAGAAACACCATTGCCGAGAGAGTAGACCAGTTGTCCATCAATCTAAAAGAGCAGCTTGTGAAAAAGGGAAAAGATTTCATTGCATATTCCTTGGCTGTGGATGAGAGCACCGACATTTCTGAACATTGCCAGTTGTCAATTTTCATCCGCGGAGTGGACTCCAGCCTAAGCGTGACAGAGGAGTTTTTGCTTTACGTCCTATGCATGGCACAACTACGGCATGATTTGTATGAAGAGGTGTCAAGATGTGTAAATGAGATGGAGCTGCCTTGGGAAAAACTCGTGGGTTTGACAACCGACGGAGCACCTGCGATGTGTGGACACAGGAGCGGACTGGTGGCGAAGATACGGGAAAAGATGCAAGAGGAAAACGCGACAGGTGAGCTGACAGCTTATCATTGTATCATACACCAGGAAGCGTTGTGCGGTAAAGCCTTGAAAATGGAGCATGTAATGAGCATCATCACGCGCACAGTT